>NC_066620.1:213814658-214116568 GCF_025201925.1 Gopherus flavomarginatus | reverse complement strand
TGCCAAGGGTGACCAGATGTCCTGATTTTATAGGGACAGTCCTAATTTTTGGGTCTTTTTCTTATTTAGGCTCCTATTTACCCATCACCCGCATCCCCTGTCCCGATTTTTCACACTTGCTGTCTGGTCACCCTAGCTCTGCCACTGATTCGGCCACGAGCAAGTCACTTTGCTCACAAGTTTCAAAATCTGCCACTCATTTTGCATGCCTGCTTGTTTGAGTGGCCTCAGGGCCTGGCGTGCAAAGCGGCAGACAACTCACCACTCCAGCTAAAGCCAATGGAGCTGCAAGCAGGTTGGGGTGGAAGGCGCTGACTTTATCCCTTAGGGGCCAGATTTTCAGCAGAGCTCTCTACATGCTGGGTGAAGGAGCAGGGATGGCACAGAGCCGCTATATCTGCTCTCAGTCAACCAGATATTGCCCTGGGTCAGCACTGGCCAGTTAGGGCAGCATTAAGTCCCTGTGGGAGGGTGAGGAGACGGATCAAGGAGCCCTACTCTCTCACACCGCCCATGGAACCCAGCCATGGTTGCATTCCCTATGCTCAGCGGGAGCGCAGGACACATTCTGCTGCTCCCACCCTTTGCCCTGGAGCAAGGGAACCCCGCACTGCAGGGCGGTGCCGTCTACTCCTTGCGCAGTGCTTCGAGGCTGCCGTGACAGCTGCTTTATAAAGACCCTTCTGCAGCCAGGCAGAGATCTTGGCGCTGTTTGGATCCCACCCCTGGCTACTGCAGCTGCGACCCTCCTCCCCACAAACTAACGGCGCTTTCCGAACACACAGTCTTTGTGGGGCGTTCAGAGCGACCCATGGTTGCTGGGCGAAAAATAACTGCCTAAGGTGGCAATGCTTTTGCAGGCCTCCCCTTTCTGCTTGGCTAGCGCCATGCGGCTTCCAAAAGTAGCATCGCTCTGGCTCCGCCTGACCCACGCCATGTTGGAAATTGCTGTCCCAGGAGCAGACTAGCAGCACAGTGCTGACTCTCAGGGGATGTCTACACTGCGATCAGACACCTGCGGCTGGCCCAGGCCAGCTGACTCGGGCTTGCGGGCCTCGGGCTAAGGGGCTGTATAATTGCGGGATAGACATTTGGGGTCAGGCTAGACCCTGCAAGGTGGGAGGGTCCCAGAGCTCGGGCTGCAGCCTGAGCATGAATGTCAATATTGCAATTAACCAGCCCCTTAGCCCAGCCGGCACAAGTCAGCTGGCCCAGACCAGCAGCTGGTTTTTAACTGCAGTGTGAACATCTCCTGAGAGTCACACTTCATTCCCTCTTTATGGGGCACAAAAGCTCCACTTTGCTCTCCCCGTGTGCCGGGGCCAATCAACGCACCTGCGTTCTCCCCACCTGCGAGGTGGCAGGGCTTCTCAGTGCTGAGAAACACAAAGAAATGCAGATTGGACAAACAATCCCAACGACACATATGCAGTGATGGGGGCTCAACGAGCTGTCCCCATTTACGAAAGAGATCTTGGCGTCATTGTGGATAGTTCTCTGCAAACAGCTGCTCGATGTGCACCGGCAGCAAAACAGTGAACAGAATGTTAGGAACCATTAGAAAAGGGATAGAGTGTCACTACATAAATCCTTACTGCACCCACACCTTGATTACTGTGTCCAGGTCTGGTGCCCATCTCCAGAAGGATATAACGAAACCAGAAAAGGTTCAGAGAAGGGCAGCAAAGATGATCAAGGGTACGGAGCGGCTTCCTTCTGAGGAGAGACTAAAAAGATGAGGGTTGTTCAGCTTAGAAAAAAAAATGACCAAGGGAAGGCGGATCTGATCGAATCATGAACAGTGTGGAAAAAGTGAATAGAGAAGTGTTATTTCCCTTTCCCATCATGCAAAAACTAGGACAAAATTAGGAGGCAGCAGGTTTAATACAAACAAGAGGAGGTGTTTTTTTCACGCAACACCCAATTAACCTGTGGAACTCATTGCCTTGGGATGTTGTGATGGCCAAAAGTATAACTGGGTTAAAAAAGAGAAGTGGATAAGTTCCTGGAGGACAGATCTGTCAATGGCTACCAGCGAGGTGGTCAGGGGTGTAAGCCCAATGCTCAGGGTGACCCTAAACCTCTCTTTGCAAGAAGCCAGGAGGGGAAGACAGAGGTGAGTCTCTCCAAAATTGCCTTGTTCTGTGCACTTTCCTGGAAGCTCTGGCACCGGCCACTGTCGGCAGACAAGATACTGGGCTAGATGGACCATTGGTCTGACCCAATCGGGCAGCGCTTGTGTTCTCTCCAGCTCAACAAGCACTCACTGCCGTGCCTAGTTGCCTTTAAGTAGGTTATTTGTCCAAACACAAGCACATAAACAGACAAAACCAGTTCCTCAGCTCACCCTTTGTCCTAGGATTCCCCGGTAATCCTGCTTCTTGCAGTATCCCTGGGCCAGCCAGCTCCCTTCTCACAGCCGGTTCTCATGCAGCCAGCTCTGTCCCCCTCCAGAACACCGGCCCCAGAGCTACGTGTCTGAGCCCCGAGCCCCTCGTTCCAGGGACTCCTCACCAGAGTGAGCTCCTGTCATAAACAGATAGTTAAGGGTTAATGTTCTTTTACCAGTAAAGGGTTAACAAAGGGAACCAAACACCTGACCAGAGGACCAATCAGGAAACAAGACTTTTTCAGATCTGGGTGGAGGGAAGTTTTGGGTGTGAGTTCTTTGTTCTTTGTCTTAGTTCGGTGACCCTCTCGGCTCTGAGAGTGATTTTTCTATCTCCAGGCTTTCTAATCTTCTGTTTCCAAGTTGTAAGTACAAGGATAGTAAGACAATAGCTTTATATTGTTTTTTTGTATTTACATGTGTGTAGTTGCTGGAATGTGTTAAATTGTATTCTTTCTGGATAAGGCTGTTTATTCATTTTTTCTTTTAAGCAATTGACCCTGTATATTGTCGCCTTGATACAGAGACCATTTTATGTCTTTTTCTTTCTTTTTATATAAAGCTTTCTTTTTAAGACCTGTTTGAGTGTTGTTCACTGGTTAAGGCTAAGAAACGAAGGGAGGGGGAAAATCTCTTTGTGTTAGATTTACTAAGCCTGACTTTGCATACCCTCTGGGTGAGGGGGGAGAGAGATTAGATCTCTCGGTACTTGTGTTTCAAGGACTTGAAGCAGGGAATCTCCCAGAGTACCTAGGCGGGGAAATCTGGGAGGAGGTAAAGAGGGTGGAATCCCTTTGTTTAGATTCACGGAGCTTGCTTCTGTATATCTCTCCAGGAACCCAGGGAGGGAACACCTGGAGGGGAGGAGGGGTAAGGGAAATGGTTTATTCCCCTTTGTTGTGAGACTCAAGGAATCTGAGTCTTGGGGTCCCCCAGGGAAGGTTTTGGGGAGACCAGAGTGAGCCAGACACTGGAATCTTCTGGCTGGTGGCAGCGATATCAGATCCAAGCTGGTAATTAAGTTTGGAGGTTTCATGCTAGCTTCTCATGTTCAGAACTCTAAGGTTCAGATCTGAGTAGGACAGTTATGACAGCTCCATGCCTCTGCGGGTCCTCTCCCCTGGCACAGCCTGCCCCGATCACAACTCCTCTTCCTGCCCTTTCAGAGGCCTGTAGAGCCCCAGGGGCACCCTGCCTCTTAGTTGGCTCAGTTGGGCCCACTTGCTGTGGCCCAGAAGAACTGGTCCTGCTCCCCTGGGACAGTTGTGTCATTGAGCGGTGTACTGGGCCGCTCTTAAGGCCGTCAGTGGGAACATTTCTCCGTTCAGCAGTGGCTTGCCATATATTCGCTTTGATTTTCGCAACATCTTGATGTATTTTTCCTTGGACTTTGAGCCACCTGGTGAATTATCCGTGTGTCTGCTCCATTTATTCTCTGCATTTGGATAGGAGCTTTTCCACTAGATTTATGCCTCTCTATTGCTCCTGGCAGACTTTGTGGGTGTCCTTTATGCATTCTCCTTTGCTCTCCTGCCACTTTCGTCCCCAGGAGTAACTTCTCCCAGTCTTTTCAGATTTGAGGAGCACCTGAGTTAGTCCTTTGGTGCAGTCTGGCAGTACGCTGGTCTGTGGTCACTCCAGAGCCGTGAAAAGGCACCTGTCATTCCAGACTCTTTTTGTGGTTGAAAACGCTCTTTGGGCACTTCTAAGATTGTACCTGGCTCCTTCTGCTGACCTCCCCAGCTGCAGTCTTTGCCCTTCACAGCTAATGGCTGCTCTTATTTTGTTTTCTTCTTTATCCAGACCTGTTGCAATTTTCCCACTGTGATCTAAAGAACATCCATTTACCAAAGACCTCTCCTTTCATGTGCAGCTACTCAGGGACAGGAGTCTGGGACTCAGCTCTGACAGTGATGAGAGGGATAAGAACCTACACAGAACAGAACAGAACAGAACAGAACAGAACAGAACAGGCAGAGAAGAGGGTGGAAAAGTGCTAGAGAAGAGCTGCTGTTTATTATCATTCTGGTGATTCGGTGGAAATATTATTTAGATTGCACTAAGGAAGAGAGAAAAGTTTTGGGGCGAGGTTTCCAGTAGGGGCTTGTAGAACTGATAAATGAAATTGTTTTTAATTTATTAATGTAACTTCTGTTCACCATCCACACTACACTTGCCTACACTGTAACTTCTGTTCCATATTGTAATTCAAACCCCATTTTAAAACACTCACTCCATTTTGTAAAAGCTTCCTCCAACCTTCATTTTTGCAAACCCTGCTGTAATCTTATTAGTTTAGTTTAGATGTGTGAATGAGGTATGGATGGATGACGGAATCAACCTCCAGCCCCAGCCTGTCCTGATGAGATAAAGTTCAAATACCAACGGCTGAAGACCTAGACAACAGCCCTAAACAAAGTAAGAAGCATCCACCCTAAAAAGAAAAGGACAACAGAACAACAGAAGGAAGATCAAAGCCAGGTTCAAGGCTGAAAGTCACGCCTGCAATTGATGGGTGATCAATCCAAACCCAGAGGCAGCGTGACACAGCAAGACCTATAGACTTTGAATCCAAACTAAAAGCCTATAAAATAGAAGGGTGAGATGAGAGACTCTGGGTAACATTCTGCTGCCAACATGGAAGGACATCAGTGCCTGCCCAACAGAGATCCAGCTTGTCCTTGTGCCCGGCTTTCCTGGCCAGTTAGCCGCCACAAGCTATGAACCCAAGCTACAAAATCAAGCCATGAACTTAAGCTATCTTCAGGACTGGTAACTATGCAGCAGCTGCAGAACATCTGATGGATGTGTGTGTGTGTGTGAATATGTGTGTGTGTGTGTGTGTATAGGTATTAGGTATAATGTGTGTGTATAAGAATTAAGATATTAGTTATTAGTCATAAATCTAATTATCATAATAAATGTGGTATCTTTGTCTTGCCCCCTGAAAAGATCCTATGTAGTTTTGTCTGTACAACAGGCTCACGGTACGTCTACACTGCAAGAAAAGACCCGTGGCAGCGAGTCTCAGAGCCCAGGTCAGCTGACTCGGGCTAAAAATATCCATGTGGATATTTGGGTTCAGACTGGATCCCGTGCTCTGAGACCCTTCACCCCTCTGCCCCCCAGGTTTCAGAACGTGAGCTGCAGCTGGAGCCCAAATCTGCCCACTGCTCTTTAACTTCGTAGCAGGGGCCTGAGTCAGTTGACTCAGGCTCTGTGACTCGCTGCTGTGGGATTGTTATTGCATGCAGACCTGCCCTTAGTGGTCCCGTCGGGAAGCCGAGGCAGCAGTGCCTTTGGGAGTACGACACCGGGTGTGAGGTGGGAAGCATGAGCAGAAGCAGTAACTCTGAGGGCAGCGATGTGGGCTGAGGCCTGAGTGACCCCTGTGGCGTTGGGTTGGGAGGTCAGAGGGATGGGGCAGGGACGTGAGGTGGGGGGGTGAAGTCAGGCTGCAGGTTACAAGGGGTGAGAGAGCAGAGAGGTGGGGTTCAGAATGGAGCAGCAAAGTGAGCGGATGGATGGGACAGGGGATCAGACACCAGGGTGATGGGTGCAGGACAAGAGTCAGTACAGCAGGTCAGAGGCGTCAATCCTGTTTTCATGCAAACACCCTTCATGCAACTGGTGCCAGCAGCTGGTGCCAGCTGGTGCATATCTCTTGTCTTCCACGGAGTGTCATCCACCTCCTCGATCACCAGTGGGGGACCTGGCCCAGCTCAGCTGCCCTCCACACAGCCCTGCTTGTCCTCTGAAAGCAGACCAGCCCATTCCTTGCAAGGTGAAGAGGGGCCTTCCAAAGTTCATCGCTGGAGTCTCCCCGAGAGCCTGCTCCTTAGCAGGGCTGCCCTCTTCAGCTCTCCAGGTGTTAGCAAGATCTCAGCTTCCCGAACTCAGCCGTAGTGTGACAATATCTCTGGCTGGTGCCACTGGAGGAGACGTTAGCGTCACAGCCAGAGGCATTACTAGGTATAAAAATACCCCTTTCCAGTAATGCCTTGGCAGCAGACTTTCGACCAGCAAAGGGGGAACCGTACGCTCATTAACGCTCAGTGCACTCGCCTATTCAGTGAGCCTTGGCACATGCCCGGTACAATCTTCCCCATGCATCGTTCGCTATTTCTTGCTGTCATGTGCATGACTCCGACGGACCTGCCCAGAATCCTGGCCTGGATTCACACCAGGGAGGCAAAGCACTGGAAAGCTGGCGGGCCTGTTGTCAATTTCCTGAGCTAGTCAACTGGGCTTCAGAGCCGTCCCTTGGGTAGGGCAAAGCAGGGAGACTGCCCCGGGCCCCGCGCTTTGGGGGCCCCCGAGCTTTGATAAAAGCAGGTCTGTTCCAATATTTAGCCCTTTGTCCCATGTCCCAAGCCTTAGCAAACAGGAGCTGCTAACAGGGAGTTTCGCAAGGGAGTTCTCCAGGTGAAGGAGGAGCACGTACAGCATCTGTGGGGTAAGTGACTGTCTGCAGTGTGTGTGTTTGTGTTTGGGGGTTACTTGCTGTGTGCTGAACTTGTGTTTGTCAGTCTGTTTGGTTTTTGTGGTGGTTTGTTTGTTTGAAGGACCGTGTGCTGTAGCTGGCAGTTGGAGGCGGAGCTACCAAGGAAGGTTTGAAAGCTAGAAGCCTCTGGTAATTGGCTGAGCCTTAACCAGTGGGCGGGGCATTCACTCAGGCCAGGGCTTTATAAAGCTGCGCACAAGCGACCAGGGAGCTTAGCGAACAGGAGCTGCTAACAGGGAGTTTCGCAAGGGAGTGTGGATGGGGAGTAGGAAGGGAGTGGGGGTCCCTTGTCGGTCTCATCTGTGACCCCTTGGTCCCCTGAACCTATAAACCAAGCCACATCCAAAACCTTTCTGTTTAAAGCAGAGCAGAGCGGACAGGGAGCTGCAGATGGGAATTTGAGAGAGTTTGACAGAGGAAGGCTTACAATGGTGAGGAGGACCCGCAATACCTGTGCCAGCACTGCTTCTGTCTCCTCCACCTGCGCCTGTAGCCAGACAGAGCACCAAAGCATGGATGCTTTTACCCAGATTCTGGTGTGGGCTTGCAAAGACTGTAACTTGCAATTTCCACTTACTGATATCCAGGCTGGGGGTGGCATCCAATGTGAAAGGTGCCTACTGGTGGAATCTCTCAGGCAGCAGGTGGGAGAGCTACAGGAGGAGGTGGCTAGGCTGAGGAACATCCGTATCCATGAGCAATTCCTGAACAGTATCCATGTGGAGACAGCTGACGTAGCTGTCCCAGTTCACAGGACTACTGACACACCAGTGGAGGAGAAGATGGCTCAGGGTGGACACTGGCAGCTGGTTACTTCTGGCAGCAGGCAGTGCTCCACCCCTGCTGCGAACCCTCCTGCTGTGGTAATAGGTAACCGTTATGCTCTTCTTGATACAGGAGAGAAGGAATCACCCCCAACAGTTAAGGAGGCGAAGCCTCGTACCCCTAAGGCTGGGAGGTCTGCTGCCACCACTGATAATAAGAAACGTAGGGTAGTGGTGGTTGGAGACTCTCTGCTGAGGGGGACGGAGACACCCATCTGTCGCCCTGACCGTTCATCCCGGGAGGTATGCTGCCTGCCAGGGGCCCGTATCCGAGATGTTACAGAGGTTTGTCGAGGATTATCCGGCCTTCTGACTACTACCCCATGCTACTCATCCATGTGGGCACAAATGATACTGTGAGGTGTGACACTGAGCAGATCAAGAGTGACTACAGGGCTCTGGGAGTACGGGTTAAGGAGTTTGGAGCGCAGGTGGTATTCTCTTCGATTCTTCCTGTCGAAGGTAGGGGCCCGGGCAGAGACAGATGCATCGTGAAGGTGAATGCCTGGCTGCGAAGATGGTGTCGCCAGGAGGGCTTTGGCTTCCTCTACCACGGGATGCTATTCGAGGAAGGACTGCTAGGCACAAATGGCGTTCACCTTTCGAGGAGGGGAAAGGCCTTATTTGCGCACAGACTGGCTAACCTAGTAAGGAGGGCTTTTAACTAGGTTCGACGGGGACAGGTGAGCAAACCCCACAGGTAAGTGGGGAACAAGACCTGGGAGATGGGTTGGAAACAAGAGGGAGCACGGGCTATAATGGCAGAGAGAAAGGAGGGTCATGGCAAAGCTGGGAGACAAGATCAAACCAGTATCTTAGATGCCTATATACAAATGCAGGAAGTATGGGTAATAAGCAGGAAGAACTGGAAGAGCTAATAAATAAATACAACTATGACATTGTTGGCATTACTGAAACTTGGTGGGATAATACACACGACTGGAATGTTGGTGTGGATGGGTATAGTTTGCTCAGGAAGGATAGACAGGGGAAAAAGGGAGGAGGTGTTGCCTTATATATTAAAAATGTACACACTTGGACTGAGGTGGAGATGGACATAGGAGATGGAAGTGTTGAGAGTCTCTGGGTTAGGCTAAAAGGGGTAAAAAACACGGGTGATGTCGTGCTGGGAGTCTACTACAGGCCACCTAATCAGGTGGAAGAGGTGGATGAGGCTTTTTTCGAACAACTAACAAAATCATCCAAAGTCCAAGATTTGGTGGTGATTGGGGACTTCAACTATCCAGATATATGTTGGAAAAATAACACCGCAGGGCACAGACTATCCAACAAGTTCCTGGACTGCATTGCAGACAACTTTTTATTTCAGAAAGTTGAAAAAGCTACTGGGGGGAATCTGTTCTAGACTTGATTTTAACAAATAGGGAGGAACTCGTTGAGAATTTGAAAGTAGAAGGAAGCTTCGGTGAAAGCGATCATGAAATCATAGAGTTTGCAATTCTAAGGAAGGGTAGAAGGGAGTACAGCAAAATAGAGACAATGGATTTCAGGAAGGCAGATTTTGGTAAGCTCAGAGAGCTGATAGGTAAGGTCCCCTGGGAATCAAGACTGAGGGGAAAAACAACTGAGGAGAGTTGGCAGTTTTTCAAAGGGACGCTATTAAGGGCCCAAAAGCAAGCTATTCCGATGGTTAGGAAAGACAGAAAATGTGGCAAAAGACCACCTTGGCTTAACCACGAGATCTTGTGTGACCTACAAAATAAAAAGGCGTCATATAAAAAATGGAAACTAGGTCAGATTACAAAGGACGAATATAGGCAAATAACACAGGAATGCAGAGGCAAAATTAGAAAGGCAAAGGCACAAAATGAGCTCAAACTAGCTATGGGAATAAAGGGAAACAAGAAGACTTTTTATCAACACATTAGAAGCAAGAGGAAGACCAAGGACAGGGTAGGCCCAGTGCTCAGTGAGGAGGGGGAAACAGTAACGGGAGACTTGGAAATGGCAGAGATGCTTAATGACTTCTTTGTTTCGGTCTTCACTGAAAAGTCTGAAGGAATGTCTAACATAGTGAATGCTTACGGGAAGAGGGTAGGTTTAGAAGATAAAATAAAAAAAGAGCAAGTAAAAAATCACTTAGAAAAGTTAGATGCCTGCAAGTCACCAAGGCCTGATGAAATGCATCCTAGAATACTCAAGGAGTTAATAGAGGAGGTATCTGAGCCTCTAGCTATTATCTTTGGGAAATCATGGGAGACGGAGGAGATTCCCGAAGACGGGAAGGGGGCAAATATAGTGCCCATCTATAAAAAGGGAAATAAAAACAACCCAGGAAACTATAGACCAGTTAGTTTAACTTCTGTGCCAGGGAAGATAATGGAGCAGGTAATTAAAGAAATCATCTGCAAACACTTGGAAGGTGGTAAGGTGATAGGGAATAGCCAGCATGGATTTGTAAAGAACAAATCGTGTCAAACTAATCTGATAGCATTCTTTGATAGGATAACGAGCCTTGTGGATAAGGGAGAAGCGGTGGATGTGATATACCTAGACTTTAGTAAGGCATTTGATACGGTCTCGCATGATATTCTTATAGATAAACTAGGAAAGTACAATTTAGATGGGGCTACTATAAGGTGGGTGCATAACTGGCTGGATAACCATACTCAGAGAGTAGTTATTAATGGCTCCCAATCCTGCTGGAAAGGTATAACAAGTGGGGTTCCGCAAGGGTCTGTTTTGGGACCAGCTCTGTTCAATATCTTCATCAACGATTTAGATGTTGGCATAGAAAGTACGCTTATTAAGTTTGCAGACGATACCAAACTGGGAGGGATTGCAACTGCTTTGGAGGACAGGGTCAAAATTCAAAATGATCTGGACAAATTGGAGAAATGGTCTGAGGTAAACAGGATGAAGTTCAATAAAGATAAATGCAAAGTGCTCCACTTAGGAAGGAACAATCAGTTTCACACATACAAAATGGGAAGAGACTGTCTAGGAAGGAGTATGGCAGAAAGAGATCTAGGGGTCATAGTAGACCACAAGCTTAATATGAGTCAACAGTGCGATACTGTTGCAAAAAAAGCAAACATGATTCTGGGATGCATTAACAGGTGTGTTGTAAACAAGACACGAGAAGTCATTCTTCCGCTTTACTCTGCGCTGGTTAGGCCTCAACTGTAGTATTGTGTCCACATCTGGGCACCGCATTTGAAGAAAGATGTGGAGAAATTGGAGAGGGTCCAGAGAAGAGCAACAAGAATGATTAAAGGTCTTGAGAACATGACCTATGAAGGAAGGCTGAAGGAATTGGTTTTGTTTAGTTTGGAAAAGAGAAGACTGAGAGGGGACATGATAGCAGTTTTCAGGTATCTAAAAGGTTGTCATCAGGAAGAGAGAGAAAGCTTGTTCACCTTAGCCTCCAATGATAGAACATGAAGCAATGGGCTTAAACTGCAGCAAGGGAGATTTAGGTTGGACATTAGGAAAAAGTTCCTAACTGTCAGGGTAGTTAAACACTGGAATAGATTGCCTAGGGAAGTTGTGGAATCTCCATCTCTGGAGATATTTAAGAGTAGGTTAGATAAATGTCTGGTAGGGATGGTCTAGACAGTATTTGGTCCTGCCATGAGGGCAGGGGACTGGACTCGATGACCTCTCGAGGTCCCTTCCAGTCCTAGAGTCTATGAGTCTATGAGTCTATTAGTCCCGACTGATGTACGATCGGGACACCATTCGTCCCGATATTCAGGTGAGGAGGCAGGAGGGCAAGCGGGGTGAGGCGGTGAATGGGGAGGCGAGCGGCAGGTGGGAGTGGGGTGAGGAGGCAGGCGGTGGGAAGACAGCGAGCAGGAGAGCAGCAGTTGGGCGGATGTGGGGAGGCATGTTGGACAGACGGTGAGGAGACTAGCGGGGAGGTGAGCAGCGGCTGGGCAGGTGGGGTGAGGAGGTGAGTGGCGGCTGGGCGGACAGTGAGGAGACTAGCAGGGAGGCTGATATGTCGTGGGCCCCGCACCCCTCTGGCAGGGCCGCCTGGGGGGGGGCAAGTGGGGCAATTTGCCCCAGGCCACCGCAGGGGCCCCGTGCGCCCTGGCCTGTCGGTGGTCCAGGACTTCAGCGGCATTTTGGCGGTAGGTGGCCCTTCAGTGCTTCTGAAGACGTGGAGTGACTGAAGGGCCCCCAGCTGCCAAAATGCCCTGCGAGCCCTGGCCTGGTGGTGATCTGGGTCTTCGGTGGCATTTTGGCAGCAGGGGGCCCTTCAGTCACTCTGGATCTTTGTCGGCGTTTTGGCAGCAGGGGCCCCTTCAGTGCTGCTGAAGACGCAGAGTGACTGAAGGGTCCCCCGCCACCGAAATGCCACCGAAGACCCGAACTGCTGCTGGGTGAGTACAAGCGCTGCAGCTCCCCCGCTTTGCCCTAGGCCTCCTGAATCCCCTGGGTGGCCCTGCCCTCTAGGGACGGCCCTGTTGGGCTTACTCCACTTTTGCTATGAGGATGCATAGAAAGTGCAATGAAAGGCACTGAGTTACCTGCTACTCTTGAATTATATGCTGCCTTTACGTGGTCACTTTGAATAGTGCTGGAAGGATGATGCATAGTTTGCTTCTGTACCTGCCTGCTTGCCTGCACTTCAAAGTGGAATGTACAAGCAGGGACGCTGCTGAGGATGTACCTTGCACTTTGATAGATGCTCTCCCCAATGGCAGATCCTGTTCCCCAGAAGTTACTCAGACTTGGATCAGCCCCACCTCTGCACATCATTCCAGAAGCGTGTCAAGAATGATTAAAGGTCTTGAGAACATGACCTATGAAGGAAGGCTGAAGGAATTGGGGTTGTTTAGTTTGGAAAAGAGAAGACTGAGAGGGGACATGATAGCAGTTTTCAGGTATCTAAAAGGGTGTCATCAGGAGGAGGGAAAAAACTTGTTCACCTTAGCCTCCAATGATAGAACAAGAAGCAATGGGCTTAAACTGCAGCAAGGGAGATTTAGGTTGGACATTAGGAAAAAGTTCCTAACTGTCAGGATAGTTAAACACTGGAATAAATTGCCTAGGGAAGTTGTGGAATCTCCATCTCTGGAGATATTTAAGAGTAGGTTAGATAAATGTCTGGTAGGGATGGTCTAGACAGTATTTGGTCCTGCCATGAGGGCAGGGGACTGGACTCGATGACCTCTCGAGGTCCCTTCCAGTCCTAGAGTCTATGAGTCTCGGCCTGGCCACAGGTGCACAGTGTCCAGCCACTTTGGATATAGTCCCAGAGAGATTCCTTTGCTCGAGCGGCTTCTCTCACCTGTTTCGTTGTTGTCACCCTGTATCCTACAGGGAGAGCAGTGCGGGTGGAGATCAAGGAACTAAGCTTAAACTCTCCTGCCAGCGTAATTGAATTAAGCTTCTTAATAAAGCCAGGTTTTGTTTTTCTAATTCCCCTCCAGACTCTCTAATGCTATTACCCCAAACACAGCCCCGTTTAAATAGCTTATTATTGATTGGCTTGGAAAGCAAGTTCGCTGCGTATACAGCAGACACACAGCGCCGGCTCGGAAGGAATGGGTGGATGGTGGCTGGCATCTTATAAATACAGAGATTAGATTAAAAAGTGGGACTGCGCAAAGCGGCTTTTAAAACTGCGAGGGGCCGAGTCCAGCTCCCACTGATATCATAAACATCTTCAGCTGCTCTTGGATCAGGCCCTAAGAGAGGTCAAGGCCATGTTTACACTGAGATTTTAGCCAACGGCGCAAAGGCCTAGCATACAGACGGTTTACACCAGTGCAACGTCTCCTGGTGGAAATTGCTCTGCCCTCGTGTAAATCGTGCCTGCACTAGGTGGCTAACATTCCAGTGCAGACAAGGCTTGATGGATGGTTCAGTTCTACCTTCAGGTCAGTGGGGCGACCTGTGTCACTGTCTGAACAAAGGTGTCGCAGGCAGAGGAGGGGTGGAGCATAGGCATCGCTCAGCCTAATCATCCACCTGGCCCAGTGCCCTGTCTCTGAGAGTGGCAGCACCTGCTGCTTTGAATGAAGATGCAAAAACTCTGCAGCAGACAGATGAGGGATAATCTGCCCTCCCCCATAGTACTGGAAGGGACCTCGAGAGGTCGTCTCCTCCAGTCCCCTGCACTCAAGGCAGGGCTGAATATTATCTGCACCAGGGGTAGGCAAACTACGGCCTGCGGGACCGTCCCGCCCAGCCCCTGAGCTCCTCACCTGGGAGGCTCCTCCCTGGCCCCTCCTCTGCTGTGCCCCCTCACCCGTAGCCTCAGCTCGCTTGCTCACGCCGTGGCCAGCGCAATGCTCTGGGAGGTGGGGCTGTGAGCTCCTGGGGCAGCGCGGCTGCAGAGCCTGGCCTGACCCGGTCTCTGTGCTGCTCGTGGTGGTGGCCACGTGGCCCAGCTCCAGCCGCCACCAGTGTTCCAGGCAGCGCGGTAAGGGGGCACGGAGCATGGGGGGTTGGATAGAGGGCAGGGGAGTTCAGGGTGGTGATCAGAGGATGGGGCTGTGGATAGGGGTCAAAGTGGTCAGGCAGGGGAATAGGGGGGTGAATAGGGGCAGGGGTCCCAGGGGGGCAGTCAGGAAGAAGGGGGGGTTGGATGGGGAAGCAGGGGGCACTCAGGGGCAGGGGTTCTGGGGGCAGTGAGGGAGAAGGGGTGGTTGGATGGGGTAGGGGTCCCAGGGGAGCCTTCAGGAATGAGAGGAGGGGTTGGATGGGCAGCAGGGGGAAGTCAGGGGACAAAGAGACGGGGTGGTTGGATGGGGCAGGAGTCTCAGGGGGGCTGTCAGGAAGGAGGGGGGGTTGGATGGGGAAGCAGGGGGTACTCAGGGGCAGGAGTTCCAGGGGCAGTCAGGGGACAGGGAGAAGGAGTGGTTGGATGGGGCAGGGGTCCCAGGGGGGCCGTCAGGAATGAGAGGGGGGGTTGGATGGGGCATCAGGGGACAGTCAGAGGCAGGGGTTCCAGGGGCATTCATGGGACAGGGAGAAGGTGTGGTTGGATGGGGTAGGGGTCCCGGGGGGGCCTTCAGGAATGAGAGGAGGGGTTGGATGGGGCAGCAGGGGGCAGTCAGGGGCAGGGGTTCCAGGGGCAGGCAGGGGACAGAAGGGATGGTTGGATGGGGTAGGGGTCCTGGGGGGGCTGTCAGGAATGAGAGGAGGGGTTGGATGGGGTGGCGGAGGTCCGGGGGCGGTTAGGGGACCGAAAGTGGGGGAGTGCAGATGGGGCAGGGGTCCGGGGGGCAGATAGGAGGTGGGGGCTGGGCCACAACCCCCTTCCCTAACCGGCTCTCCATACAATGTCTGAAACCCGATGCAGCCCACCCCTGGTATAGACCATCCCTGACAGCTGTTTGTCCAACCTGCTCTTACAGACCCTCCAATGCCCTAGATTCCACAAGCTCCCTAGGGAATGGGTTCCATGACTCCCTGCATCACCTTGGTGGTGGGGTTTTGAACCCGTGGCTCTCTGGCCCTGTGACAATGCCTCCCTGCCAGTGCCCCGAGGAACACCCGCAGCCCGACCCCGGCACAGCGGGAACGTGGCATTTTGGCTGTATTTTACGTCTCACGCATTAGTTGCTTTCTTGCTATTTTTAGCAGTCTTGTCAATGGCAGCCTCTGTACTGCTGGTGAGTTTGGGGTCATCTTCAGCTTAGGTATAAAAGCAGGAAACTACCCCAGAAAAACTACCAAAAAACAGGCCCTGCTAAGCATGGGCTCTGTCCTTCCCTGGGTATTTGCATTCCTAGGGGGGTTGTGCCAACGGCTGCTCCATGAACACACAAAGGGGATAACAGACTCCTTGTCTAGAGACAAGCACACACTATATATAAGGGACACAACATTTGCAATGCCAAGCGCCATGCAACTTTTGCATAGAAGTGGATTATTTGTATTCTAACAGGAACTTTGTACACAACCCTAAGAGCTGCCTGGACTTGTATCTGGCTTGACAAAGCCCTGGCTGGGATGATTTTGCTGGGGATTGGTCCTGCTTTGAGCAGGGGGGTGGACTAGATACCTCCTGAGGTCCCTTCCAACCCTGAGATTCTATGGATTCTGTAATCTCTGACAGAGCTTGAAATCAGCAGCTCTAAAAGCCAGCAAATGGGCCGCTTTGCCCTCTCTCTAATCCAGCAGAGGACACATTCTAGGACTTTGCAGGAAACACACGGGCCTCAGGTTGCACTTTGGTATCTCTCGATATGTAGACAGGGCCAAATGTATCCCTGGGGTAAGCAGCCAACTCCATTGATATCAATGCAGTTACACTTGGTGACCTTAGCCAGAAATTTGCCCCACTATGTTTGAAGTAAAGATACGGCAGCAGGAAAATCCACTAAAACAGCAACAAAAATCAATGGCTCTGAGGTAATAAAATTGATTCTAAATTGCTGATTGACATTTACACCCCAGCGTCTTCAATTCAGGCATAGGCCTGGCGTCTAGACGAAAGCTTTGACTATAAAGCAACCACGTCTCCCCTGATCGCGTGGCTTAAGCCTTGGAGCATGACGCTGGAAATCCTTTCCAAAACCTGTCAGCATTAGCTATTACCGCTCAGTGATGGGGTGTCCATCCCACCCAGGACTGACAGGGGTTAAGGTGGCCAGGTGGGCCAATTAACTCCACAGGCTGCAGCTGGAGGAGGAGCCCACGGGCAGGCAGTTAATTAAAAGCAGGCTCAGCTGGGCAGGAACAGGTGCGGCCGATAAAGCCAGGGAGCTGGTAACAGAAAGAGGTTGCTGCTGAGAAAGGCAACAGGAAGGCAGGCAGAGGGAGGAGGGTTTGGCGCTGATACGCCCAGAGAAAGGGTGGGGGGACCAGAGGTGCAAGAAGGATCCAAGGAAGAAGAGGTGAGGGTGGAGAGCGGAAAGTTCAGAACTGCTGAGCTGCGGGTCCTTGGACTGGAACCCAGAAGTGCGGGTGGGCAGCTGAAGGCACAGCGTAGACTTGAGGCAGTGAATGGGAAGACTGCCTAGGACAGCTGCTAGATGCTCTCAGGGAGGGGGATCGCTGAGAGACCTAGTGCCGGGCTGAGTCACAAAGGAGATGCTGTGAGTCCTGGAGCAAGAGCGGAGCTGCAGACCAAAGGGCGAGGCACAATGAGAGCATGCAAACCACGGATAGGGATGTCTACCTCAGGGGCTAATCCCCAGAGTGACCAGGAGGAGGCACCAGACCAGCGACGAGTGGCGTGCCCCATGGCAAGTCCCTTTACTAATCTTGCAAAGCTTTTGGCCTCAACAGGCAGCATTGGAGGACCAGCCCCACATGAGGGCGGGCGGCAGGGGGACTTGGAGGACCAGCCCTGCACATGGAGGCAGAAGGGGGGCTCAGACCAGCCCTATGTGCAGAGTGGGAAGGGGGCTGCTGGGTGGGCTTGGAGGACCAGCCCCACACGTGGGGGGCAAGCAGGTCATGGGGAGGAGGGGAGTCACGGGAGGGTGAGGACAGCAGAGAGCAGTGCCAGGCCCCAGCTGGGAGCAGGGCGGGTGGGGGGAAGGCACCCAAAATCCTCCCTTAGCTAGCGTGACCAGACAGCAAATGTGAAAAATTGGGATGGGGGTGGGGAGTAATTGGAGCCCATATAAAAAAAAAAGACCCAAAAATCAAGACTGTCCCTATAAAATCAGGACATCTGGTTACCCTACTGTCAAAGTTAGACTCAGGACTCACAGTTTGTCAGACCACTCTGTTTTATTAGCACAGCACTCTGCTAATAACACCCAGATGATGTGAGCACCATGCAAGACACAAACGATCTTATTTATACAGATAAAAGGGTGAGCACTTAACAAGATAACAAAGGAAGCAGAATCTGATAAGTTTAGCTGGGCTAGGCATGCATATCTTATTTCCTTTCTAACTATTAGTGATCTTCTGTTAATGTTTTGCCATTAGCACCCTTGTTTATGCCTAATATTTCTTTTCCTGGCACCTGTATTTCAACATTTCTTATTTCTGCTTAAATGTAGATACAACATTTCTTTAATCCATTCTTATTTTTACAATATAATTCATTCTACTTTCACAATCCCTCCTTTTGGTCAAGCTCACGCCATGACCAACATTTTACTGGGTTCCACCTATTAACCGTTCTTTATCTCTTTGTTCATCAACGATATTCAAAATCATCATATTAGCACTCTGTTTTGGGGCAGTCACCTGGGTGGTATGCCTTACACGATTTTGGATACAACAGGAGACTAACAGAAAACATACAAAAATTATTAGGATTCCAAACAGGATAGTCAGGGCTCCCTGAAACAACTAGATTCCTATGCCAGAGAAATTGAACTCGGCTCTTTATGGGGAAGATCTGTGATTTGTTCTAAGTGGCTAGCGCGATCTATTACCTCATTGGTGTTGTTTTCCAATGAGAGCACAATACCCTCCTTTGGCTGCCAGCACCATGTCCAATGCCTGACGGTTCTGGAGGGCCATCTGTCAGATCACCCCTGTTTCTTTGGCCAGGGCTCTTAAACTTTCTCCAGTTTTATTTGCCATTATTTTAACACTTGCTTGTAACCTCAGGAGCTTTTTGCCTCGTGTATTACTCCCCCAAGTGGGATAAAGGAACTGCCAATAGTCTCTTCCCAGGTGCCATTGCTGTTCCATATTGTGTTAAAAGGACGAGGTCCTCCAGTGAGGTCTGGGGAATTGAGTGGGATAGCCAGGACAGGAACACCAGTTTGAGAGTGGGCTGGGATGTGGCTGCAGACCCAGCATTTAGAAATAATAAGGGTCTGAGCTATCTGCACTTGCTGCTGGATAAAAGAATTGTCATTGTGGACTCCCCAGACCTTAAGACAGCAGCAGCCGAGGAACAGGCACCACCAGAGGCGCATGTTGGAGGCAGGGCCCTTCTGGTTCTGACAACCTCAACTGAAGGAACCGCAGTCACAGTTTTATGTCCACCAGGCAGCAGGCGCTAGGCTCACTACTGCTTCTTCTTGGGCCTTGCTTTAGGTCGTCGTCTGCTTCCGGCAACCCTTACGAGAAGGTAGATTGTAAGGTATTGCAGGCTGTTCCTCTACGTCTTCTTCTGGAGTCACAATTGACTCTGCGTGGTCCTGAGGTGATGATTGGTTCGCTGGGGGTTGTGCATTCTTACACTGCGTAGCATGTATCCACTCTGCGATGCCGGACAGTTTAACAGCCGTCTGACTAGTAAGCAGTGCCTGATGATTCTTTGATATTTTTTTTTAAGTCTCTTTGCTTCTTTCCTTGACACTGGCTATAACAATGGCCTTCACACCTTATCTTTTCCTGATGCATACATTCCTCATTCACACAAACAGATTGAGAATACAAATAGTAGTATTTTATATCGAGCAAAAAGGCATTGCAAATTAAACCTTGCTGTTTTACAATTAATAACCAAGACAATTTACACTGAGACCCAGGCCTTCAATGTTTCTTTAATTTACTTAACATAGACACAATAGAGAATCCTGTCTCTTACTAACTAAATCTTAAAACAAAGAATTGTATATTTAACTAGAGTGCCTAGTTTGTAATACATATAGGAAACCATAGTAGACATTATAACACATCCTAAAACAAAAGGGTGGCCATAATCACTCAAAAGGATTGTTCTGGTCTGTCATTCCTTTCTGCTATTCAAAAAGGGTGGCTGACAGGATGAAATCAAATCATATATTAATTCTCATAGTACATTATAAAATCCTGCTCCTACATATCCCCGTTTTGACACTAAGATTATTAATCGCCAGCGTCACTTCTTATTTAGTCCGCATAATAGAAAATACTGGGAGGTGATTTGGGCCTGTGGCTCTAGCTTTGCATACATTTGTTTTATCCAACAGCACATTTTAAACATTGCTATTAAACACATACAATTTAAAACCAAAAACAGTTAGGGGTAGCAACATTAGTATGCTAGTAGTTGTAGGAGACCATCCAGAAAATACGTTATACCAATGGTGAGCTGTTATGTCTTTCTGCAGTGGCAATTCTTAACATGTCTCCATTTGCGTGTATAATATGAATGGTTCCGTTTCCCACATTGGTGTTTTTTTCCCTAGGAACTATGTTACCTTTTTACCTTTTAACAGATGATTGGTAACTGTTTGCCATTCAATGCCAAGACTGATAGAGAACTGAGCTAAATCAGTGCTTAGAGTAAGCTGAGACTTTTTGTTGTTGTTGTTATGGTGGCAAATAGTAAATGTGATTATTGGTAAACACAGTACTTATATTACATTTACATTTGTCTTCTAGTGGGTTGCTAACATTTTTTAAATACTTTTCCCCAAGAATTAACACATACACATAGCCCATTATACAGTACTTTGGTCTCATTATTAATTTTATTTCACATCCAGGATTTTAGTGAGCTGTCTGTACTACAGGGCTTTGGAGCAACAGGCATGGATAAGCAAACCCACTTTTGAGGAGTCCACTTGGTACAACCTCTGGTGTTCAATAGTTTTCCTTTCTCCCCAGCCCACTGGCTTGAGGTTCAGGGCAGTCAGAAAGATCCCAGGTGCAATCTGGGGAGTGGGCTAACCTTCCATATCTTTGCTTCCAGAGCCTGTTGGTGTGCGATTTTAACAACAATTTCTTCACTTAACAAATTTTGTCTCACCGTACTGGAGACATACTGCATTTATTTATATTGATAGGTATCAAACAATGATTTTTCCTTTGCTTTAACAGATGCATCAAAACCTTAATATTTTCTGATATTACCCAAAACATCTTATGTCCTAAATATCTGCATTTCAGTACATTCCATAGCTATTGCAGTATGTTTTTTTTACTTTCATTTGTTTTTGTAATAGGTTGTTCTGTAGCTGGTATTAGCTTTTTCTGATTTTCTGAAAGACAAAACTAACATTTTTCTACCTCTTTTGGGGTGGCATTGATTATCGCTTAAAAGATTCGTTTCTTTTACAAATACCCTGCTGATTACAGGCAAAACAGAGGAATTACCCCCATATTTTCCTGTGTTTTTTGTTCTATAGGCAGGCCAGGTTTTAATGGGTTCTACTTTTTAAGGGTTATGGGGAAATTATTCCACTGTTTAGTTTATTAAATTCATGAGGTAGTGTACCTCAAATTTTTCTTCTTATATAGCAGACCAAGTTTGTAATGTTTTTCCTGCTGTGTTAAGCTTTAAGTTTATTCACAGGTAATAGCTGAGAAGCATCATTACCATATTACCTTCAAGGATTTTTCCAGAAATCATACACACTATAAATTGTTACAGGGGGACTTACTAACATTACATTTATTTCAATGTTTAATATTAACAATAACATTTAGCATCAAATCTCTTAAAGGGATCTTGTTATACCATGTCTTTTACTTAGGCAATTTCTTTTGTGCTGGCAGTTCTCACCTTCCTTTATCAGTTAGGTAATTTGCATCACCACAGACTTGGCTTTTGGATTCAAAGCCATCAGCAGAGCTCAGAGACTCTGGGCTTGTCTACATCACAAAGTTGCAGCGCTGGTGAGGGGGTTACAGCGCTGCAACTTAGGAGGTGTACACATCTGCAGGGCATCACCAGCGCTGCAACTCCCTGTTTGCAGCGCTGGTCGTACTCCCGTTTTGTCTCGGGTGTAGAGGATCCAGCGCTGGTGATCCAGCACTGGTAATCAAGTGTAGACACTTACCAGCGCTTTTCTTGACCTCCGTGGAATAAGCAGGTATCCCAGCACACCTGAGGAAGCCTCTGGTAATCAAGCTGGTCTCCTTCCCCGGTTTGCTCTCGCGTTCCCCGAACCCCGAGCAAGCAGGTCTCCTTCCCTGCGGTTTGCAGGGTGGTTCGGGGAACGCGAGAGCAAACCGCGGCGAAGCTGGTCTCCTTCCCCGGTTTGCTCTCGCGTTCCCCGAACCCCCGTGCAAGCAGGTCTCCTTCCCTGCGGTTTGCAGGGTGGTTCGGGGAACGCGAGAGCAAACCGCGGCGAAGCTGGTCTCCTTCCCCGGTTTGCTCTCGCGTTCCCCGAACCCCCGAGCAAGCTGGTCTCCTTCCCCGGTTTGCTCTCGCGTTCCCCGAACCCCCCTTGAAGCCGCCCAACAGCGCTGCAGTGTGGCCACATCTAACACCACTTGCAGCGCTGGTTGCTGTAAGTGTGGCCACTCTGCAGCGCTGGCCCTATACAGCTGTACTAATACAGCTGTAACAACCAGCGCTGCAAAATTGTAGATGTAGACATACCCTTTGTCTTAAAAGGAGCAAAGAATCCTGTGGCATCTTATAGACTAACAGATGTTTTGGAGCATGAGCTTTTGTGGGTGAATACCCACTTCATCAGATGCATGTCTTAAAAGGGACACAAACAACTTCCACCAGAGTTTTGATTTCTTTCCACTTTTAACTCGGCTGCTCCGGCTCCGCCACCCGCCAGCACCTCCGAGCCTCAGGCTGGCGCCTGAGCTGAAATTATGGCACTGAAACAGATTTCCAGCAACAAATTCTTTGAGGGTTTCCAGAAGGTGTTTGAACATGACAGTATAGAGTTAAAATGCAAAATGAGGTTTGGAATCTATTTGCCACCAAAAGCAGAAATTGGAAAGTGTCCCGTGTTGTACCGGCTCTCAGGATTAACTTGCACAGAACAGAACTTTATTACCAAATCTGGTTTTCATCAAGCTGCAGCTGAACATGGCCTCATTGTAGTTGCACCAGATACCAGCCCACGTGGCTGCAATATTGAAGGAGAAGATGAGAGCTGGGATTTCGGCACAGGTGCTGGTTTTTATGTAGACGCCACTGAGGAACCATGGAGAACCAACTATAGAATGTACTCATACATAAAGGATGAGCTGCCTAAATTAATAAAAGCCAATTTCCCAGCTGATTCAGAAAGGATGTCTATTTTTGGGCACTCAATGGGGGGTCATGGAGCTCTTATCCCTGCTTTGAAGAATCCTAGAAAATACAAATCTGTATCAGCATTTGCTCCTATCTGCAACCCAGTTCAGTGTCCCTGGGGGAAGAAAGCCTTTGGTGGATATCTGGGATCAGATCTAACTAAATGGAAGGCATATGATGCTACCCATCTTGTGAAGTCTTATCCAGATTCCCATCTCGACCTCTTAATCGATCAAGGCAAAGATGACCAGTTCCTTTCAGCAGGGCAGTTACTGCCTGACAACTTTATTGCAGCCTGCACACAGCGGAAAATCCCTGTAGTTTTTAGATTGCAACAGGGCTATGATCACAGCTACTTCTTCATCGCTACGTTTGTTAATGATCATATCAGACACCATGCAAAATACCTCAGTGCTTGAAGCGTACGAGTCTCTTCTGTCCAGTACAAGTCAATATTTACACAAATGTTAACAAAAATCACTTGCTGAATTAGTGCCTATAAAATGGTCATGCTGATAGTACTGCTAAAAAATCCTTAATTCTCTCTGTGTACTTCAAAATAAATATTTTGAATGTGAAAACAAAACAAAACAAAAAAAAGACCCCTGCTTACAAAACACACAGAGATCTGAAAAAAGAAAGCACAGTCTATTGTGGCTCTTTTTGAAGCCCTAATAGGATTTTAATTCAGTAGCATGTTTCAGTTGCATTTCTTTTACCCCTTTCTACAATATGCACTGCACATGTCTTAGGGAAAATGCACATTCCTTCTATACTACAACTTTTTTTAAACATTGGCCATATCAATTTTTACATAAGGTGTAACTGTTTCGTTTGTTCTTACAGAGTTTTCATGTACCCTTTTCAAAGTGACAGTCTGATTACACAGAGCATTTTAAGGCTCAGTGTTTTTAACATTGCTTCTTTTTGTTTTGTTCACTTCTGCTGTTGCTTCAGAGGGTCACTGTTAATTTCTTATTCTTTCACTACAGCTCTTATCTGCTATTGTTACAAAAAAACCCAACCAACCAACCAAACAAAAAGACTTCACAACCTCTCCCTATTCTCCTGATTTTGACTGCCCTATTGCAGCCATGACTTGGTCTTTATTTAAAAACATTTTAAATTTTGTAAAGAATCAAGCCACCCCTTAAGGGTTAAATGCTAAATCCCAAAGCCAAACACTAATTACCTGTGTCTTGCAAAAAGGTCTGTCAGTTTTGCAACTTTGAATTAAAGAGTCAAATGAATTTTTAGAGGCATTAAAAACAAAAACAAAATCAATTTATCTCACATCTACAAAACAGGAGTTTTACAAACCAGATGTGCTGGTTTAGATTCTTAGAACTTTACATATTTTCACAGACAAATAGATACATACACATTTTCTTTTCCTTAACATTCCTTTACTCTGCTTTGTTTTTACATAGCTGTATATATATTTGGATTATTTACTGGCATTCTTCTGGAAAAGGGCCCATTTTCCCTTCAGAATGGTTGCCAAGAAACCAAGAATTCTTTCTCTTTAACATGGTCCTTTTTAACATTTTCACAAAGTTTAACTGCTTTATTCTCTCCAGCCTCTGTAGAGTTAACTTTTCACTCTCTTTCCTTAAATCACTTGTTTATCTCCCAAAATGACACCTTTATCAACTCAGATTTCACCATTTTAAGTATTGTTCCAGGGGTTCATGCCTGCACTTACTGCTTTTCTTACTGCTGACACTATTCCCTTAGGGCTTCCAACCTGTTTTTCAGTTGTTTTTCTTTATCTGTTGCTTGCCTGTTTTTCTGGGCCCGATCCTGCTTTTTCCAATGACCCGTTTGTGAGTGATGTTGTGGTCATTTCACAAGTTTTTTGAAAGAAATGTTTAAGGAAATGGACCAGGAAGGGTGGGGGCTAGTGGAGGAGCCCACCCCCCTTGCTGAATTGGTAGTGGAACACTAAAGAATCAGTTTCTGAGGCAGACAACAAAGGGGAACAGAACAAGGGGCTTTTTGTCCTTTTTACAATGAGGTGGGAGTATGAAGGGGGTTGGATCGATCTGGGGTTTGGAGAACAGGGTAAAGGGGAGCGCTCGGTCTGGTGGTGGGAGAGGAGGCTTTTAATAAAGCTTTTAACTTATTATTGAATATTTGAGAGAGGTGAGTTTTGATTTTGACCACCTACGATTTACCTCTTCCCACCACTGCATGAAACAGTTAACCTCTCCTTTAGCCAATTTAGTTTTAGGCTGGCCAAATTTGTGCTTTAAGACGTCCACTCGGTCTTTGTTCCAAGATTTTAACAGTGGCCACTGAGTTTTGGGATCCCCCTGAGTTAGCCTAGACCATTTTCCCAGAAATTTACGGAGTCTGGACCCTTTTTACAGGAGTCCAGACCCATCCTAAATACATAAAATGAGCCGGTGTTCGTTTAGGGAACTGTCCCGACTTAGACGTCTGGTTACCCATACAGGAGGACTTCACACACCAATCACACAAGACGGAAATTCGGGTTCGTCAGAGCGATGCCCAGAGCAACACACAAAAGGAGCCCACAGGCTACTGCCTCAGTCTCCCTTGCTTTCACACCAGGGGTTTTACCCAAAGTGCAGTGCGGCTGCGATTGTGCAGATTCCACTCACTCAGACCGCGGGGACAGGAACCCCTTGATCGGCCGATCCCCGGACGGAGATGGCACCCAGACTCAAACACTCCACAGGAGGACGGATAGACACAGAGACAAGGCAGTCCTCAGTCCAGACAAAACACAGAAATAATTACCTGACCAGATTCCTGATGTCAGATCCCGGGATCCCTACCAGAACAGAGTGGGAACCAACAGGTTCGATGGCTTAGACTTCACTGTGGCTGTGCACCTTTCCGCTCTAGTGGAGGACTGCTCGGGCCAAATGCCCAGGTGCCGGCTGCCACGGTCATCCTACAAAAACGGTCAGGAATCACACGGCTCCAGTGAAGACGGTTGCCATCTCGGTGGGACCTCCAAATTGTCAAAGTTAGACTCAGGACTCACAGTTTGTCAGACCACTCTGTTTTATTAGCACAGAGCTCTGCTAATAACATCCAGATAATGTGAGCACCATGCAAGACACAAACTATCTTATTTATACAGATAAAAGGGTGAGCACTTAACAAGATAACAAAGGAAGCAGAATCTGATAAGTTCACCTGGGCTAGGCATGCATATCTTATTTCCTTTCTAACTATTAGCGATCTTCTGTTAATGTTTCGCCATTAGCACCATTGTTTATGCCTAATGTTTCTTTTCCTGGCACCTGTATTTCAACATTTCTTATTTCTGCTTAAAGGTACATACAACATTTCTTTAATCCATTCTTATTTTTACAATATAATTCATTCTACTTTCACCCTACCCTTAGCTTCCCAAAGTGCCCGTGTGGACCTCGATGGGGAGAAGGTCAGCGTGTGGCCCCGTCCCAGCTTCCCTCCCCGAGGGGCGAGGCTGGGGTGGGGGCCAGCACAGTGCCCTTGTAAGGATCTAGAACATGCCATCATGGGGGCCTAGACCCTTGGTCCACTGAAGGGCTACCTCCCATGGACACTTTAAGAGCAGAAGCACAGCACAGAGCCTGTGGATCCGTGACACTGCAATCCTAGAATAACCGGCAGGTTCTTCTAGAACGATGAGCTGTGGACTAGTTAAGTGCTGATGTTTCTTATGACTATCAAACAGCTCCCCATAAGAAGCCATAGGCATCGACTCTGTGGGTTCTCCAGGGCTGGAGCACCCATGGGGAAAAAATGGTGGTCGCTGAGCACCCACCAGCAGCACCCCATCAGCACATCCTCCCAGCGCCTCCTGCCTGCCGCCGGCCCCCACCAATCAGTGCCTCCCCCTCCCTCCCGTGCCTCCCACCCGCTGCAGTCAGCTGTTTCAAGGTGTGCAGGGGGCTGGGAGGGAGGGTGAGGAGGAGGGATGTAGCACGTGCTCAAGGGAGGGGGCAGAACTAGGCAGGAAGTGGCAGGGTGGGGGAAGAGACGAGGCCTTGGGAAAAGGGGTGGAGTGGGGTTGGGGCCTGGGGCAGAGCCAGGGATCGAGCACCCCCTGGCACTTTGGAAAGTCGGCGCCTGTGTAAGACGGCCCTGCTATCTGGAATCTTAGACTGGAAGAGAAAATTCACAAAGAAATATCTGGGCCTAGGGCCCCTCCCCCCTCCCTTCCAACTTTCTAACACAATCTACCAGCTTCCAAGGACACCTGAACATTCTTCTTTTTATTTATTGAAATAACACAGCACATGCTCTGCTTAAGTGATTACACATCTTGTGAACACAACTGAGCCAGCAAAGTTTCTTGATTACAAATTAGGAAGCAAGATTTTGCTAAACAGGATCGATAAGATAATTAGTGACAAAGGGGACAGGATATGCTCAGATGCAAAGTCTCCATGATTTCTGGATTCCCAGGAGTCAGCAATGATGGTGCATGTGTCTTTAATAGTGATGACTATGGCATGGTTAATAAGTGCCTGAATGCTTAAGGATCAATGTCCTATCACCTAAAGCACAAGATGGGGTACTGGTTTCTGCTACACTAGTGAACAGAATGATAAGCTCCTTATTCACCCGTCTATAATGCACAGGGAGTAAAGCCTGCATGATCAAGGGGGACTTCAGTCTGAGTGACAGATGCTGTAGATTTCATGTTGCCAGTACTAAAATATCCTTATACTAAAATATCCTTGCAATTTCTACACACACAGATGACAATTTCCTAACTCAAAAAATGTTGCAGTCAAATGGGGGAATTCTATATTAGACCTTATCCTAACAGATAAAGAGGCACTGATGGCAGAACTAAAAGTTACTGGTAGCTTAGGTACAGGTGATCATAACTTGATCACATTCATAATGTGCAAGCAGAATAAAGTCCAGACCAGTAATACATATACCTGGTGCTTTATTCAGCCAGTTTTATAAAACTGAAAATAATTTAGCCAAATCTGTGAGGAGGAAGAATTTAATCAGAAAAAAATGTGAATGATAACTGGGAATATTTAAGAACACCTTCCTAGATGCCAAAAACACCACAATCCTATAACCGAGGAAGAAATCTGCACTGGTTAAAAAACCAACCTGGTTTAAAGGAGAAGTGAAGGCAGCTGTAAAAAAAAATTATATATATATGTCATAAACAGATAGCTAAGGGTTAACGTCTCTTTCACCTGGAAATAAGTATCTGAAGCACCTTACCAGAGGACCAATCAGGAAACAGGATTTTTTCAACTCTGGGTGGAGGAAAGTTTGTGTGTGAGTCCTTTGTTCTTGGTCTTCTGTCTGACTCTCTCTCGGCTATGAGGGGATTTCTATTTCCTGCTTTCTAATCTTCTGTTTCCAAGTTGTGAGTACAAAGATCATAAAAACAATAGAGGTTATTGTTTTTTCTTTTGTATTTACATGTCTATAGTTGCTGGAGTGCTTTGAATTGTATTCTTTTTGAATAAGGCTGTTTATTCATATTTCTTTTAAGCAATTGACCCTGTATTTGTCACCTTAATACAGAGAGACCATTTTTATGTATTTTTTTCTTTCTTTTTATATAAAGCTTTCTTTTAAGACCTGTTGAAGTTTTTCTTTAGTGGGGAACTCCAGGGTATTAAGTCTGTGCTCACCAGGGAATTGGTGGGAGGAAGAAGTCAGGGGGAAATCTGTGTGCGTTAGATTTACTAGCCTGACTTTGCATTCCCTCAGGGTGAAGAGGGAAGTAATTCTGTTTTCCAGGACTGGGAACGGGGAGGGTGGAGTCCCTCTGTTTAGATTCACGGAGCTTGCTTCTGTGTCTCTCTCCAGGAACACCTGGAGGGGGGAAGGGAAAAGGTTTATTTCCCTTTGTTGTAAGACTCAAGGGATTTGGGTCTTGGGGTCCCCAGGGAAGGGTTTTGGGGGGACCAGAGTGCCCCAAAACACTCTAATTTTTTGGGTGGTGGCAGCTTTACCAGGTCCAAGCTGGTAACTAAGCTTGGAGGTTTTCATGCTAACCCCCATATTTTGGATGCTAAGGTCCAAATCTGGGACTAGGTTTATGACAATATAACAAATGGAAACAGGGAAAGTTGATAGTAATTAATATAAATCAGAACCTAGGAATTGTAGGAAGTTGATAAGGGAAGCAAAATGACACAGGGAGAAATTTATGGACAGCAGAGTTAAGGACAATAAAAAGGAGTATTTAAAATATATGAGACAAAAAGAATGCTGACAATGGTACTGGTCCACTACTAGATGGAAATGATAGGATTATCAATAATAATGCAGATAAGGCAAAAGTGTTTATTAAATATTTTTTTTCTATCTGAGGGAAAAACATACAATACAGTCTTGTCATATGGTGATTGGTAGCAAACTCTTTCTATTCCACTAGTATATCTGGAGGTTGTTAAACAGTAGCTACTAAAGTTAGACATTTTTAAATCTGCAGTTCCAGATAACTTGAATCCAAGAATTTTTAAAGAGCTGGCTGGGGAGCTCACTGGACTATTAATGTTGATTTTTCAATAAGTCTTGGAGCACTGGGGAAGTTCCAGAAGACTTGAAGAAGGCTAATGTTGTGCCAATTTTTAGTCAGCCTGACATTGCTCCCAGGCAAGATAATGGAGCAGCTGATATGGGACTTGATTAATAAAGAACTAAAGGAGGTAATGTAATTACTGCAAATCAACATGGGTTTATGGAAAACAGATCCTGTCAAAATAACTTTATCTTTCTTTTATGAGATTACAAGGTTGGTTGACAGAGTTAATAGTGTTGAATTGATATAATATACTGACACTTCTGTAAGGTGTTTAATGAGGTACTGCACAACACTGATTTAAAAACCTAGAATGATATTAAATTAATATGGCACACATTAAATGCATTCAAAACTGACTAACTGATAGGAGAATTGCCATCAAGCAGGTCTGCGTCCAGTGGAGGCCCTATGCTATTTAACATCTTTATCAATGATGTGGAAGAAAACATAAAATCACCACTGGTGAAGTTTGCAGACGACCCAAAAATTGGAGGGGTGGTAAATAAAGGAGAGGACAGGGCACTGATTCAGAGTGAGCTGGATCGCTTAGTAAACCGTGCACAAGCGAGCAAACCATATGCATTTTAATATGGCTGCATGTAAATGTATACATCTGGGAACAAAGAACGTAGGCCATATTCACCCGATGGGAGACACGCAATCTCAGCTCTGTTCTCTACTGCCCATATATTATTAAACAGGGCCTGATTCTACACTGCCCCGTGCCTGGTGTGGCCATTTACCCAACTGGACGTAAAGCACTACCGGATCCAAGTTCTCCACTCACACCAGTGGTGCCATTTAACACCCACATTGGACCGGCCAAACTAAAAGGCAGATGTGTCATAACATTTCTTCCCAGATCTGGACCTTAGCATCCAAAATATGGGTGTTAGCATGAAAACCTCCAAGCTTAGTTACCAGCTTGGACCTGGTATCGCTGCCACCAGCTAGGAATTATACAGTGCCTAGCTCACTGTGGTCTCCCTAAAACCTTCCCTGGGGGACGCCCAGACTCAGATGCCTTGAGTCTTACAACAAAGGGAAATAACCTCCTTCCCTTGTTTCCTTGTTACTTCCTCCCAGGCTCCCCTCCCTGGACGACCCTAGGAGATTCCCTGCTTCCAGTCCTTGAAACACAAGTACCGAATGATCTAATCTCTCTTCCCCCTCACCCAGAGGGTATGCAAAGTCAGGCTTAGTAAATCTAACACAAAGAGATTTTCCCCCTGACTTCTTCCTCCAACCAATTCCCTGGTGAGCTGCAGACTCAATTCCCTGGAGTCCCCACTAAAGAAAAACTCCAACAGGTCTTAAAAAGAAAGCTTTATATAAAAAAGAAAGAAAAAGACATTAAGCATAGTCTCTGTATTAAGGTGACAATATACAGGGTCAATTGCTTAAAAAAAAAGTGAATAAACAGCCTTATTCCAAAAGAATACAATTTAACACATTCCAGCAACTACACACATGTAAATACAAAAGAAAACAATATAAACCTATTGTCTTACTATCCTTGTACTTACAACTTGGAAACAGAAGATTAGAAAGCCTGGAGATAGAAAAATCATTCTCAGAGCCGAGAAAAGGAACAGACCAAGAACTAAGGACTCACACCCAAAACTTCCCTCCACCCAGATTTGAAAAAGTCTTGTTTCCTGCTTGGTCCTCTGGTCAGGTGTTTCAGGTTACTGGTGTTACTCCTTTACAGGTAAAAGAACATTAACCCTTAGCTATCTGTTTATGACAAGATGAGAATGAGGCCCTTTGAATTTCACGGCTCAGCGATGAGGCAGAGCAACATCCTTAAATCAATTTGTTTGTTTGTTTGCAGCTGCCTGGGCTTACATGGCAGCCCCGCAGTATAAAATCCTGTATCGCTCTCAGCTCGCGCTGAGATGGTTCCTCCACAGGAAATGCCTTGATGAGGATGCTGTTTGCCATAATTGTAATGCTGAGGGTGATTTCCTCCTATGTGGTGGACATATCCTATTACTGTTAATTACCAGGAGGATGTCTACCAACACACTGAACAGACAGCAGGTTTGTCTCCAGCCTGGGAGGTACGAATTGGAAAGAGTCCAGTGGAGGGAAACAAAAATGATTAGGGGGCTGGAGCACATGACTTATGAGGAGAGGCTGAGGGAACTGGGATTGTTTAGTCTGCAGAAGAGAAGAGTGAGGGGGGATTTGATAGCTGCTTTCAACTACCTGAAGGGGGATCCCAAAGAGGATGGAGCTCGGCTGTTGTCAGTGGTGGCAGATGACAGAACAAGGAGCAATGGTCTCAAGTTGCAGTGGGGGAGGTCTAGGCTGGATATTAGGAAACACTATTTCTCTAGGAGGGTGGTGAAGCACTGGAATGGGTTACCTAGGGAGGTGGTGGAATCTCCTTCCTTAGAGGCTTTTAAGGGCAGGCTTGACAAAGTCCTGGCTGGGATGATTTAGTTGGAGATTGGTCCTGCTTTGAGCAGGGGGTTTGGACTAGATACCTCCTGAGGTCCCTTCCAACCCTGAGATTCTATGATTCTATGATAGTCGACCCACAGATCTTTATTTTCCAGCACCCTGCCTTTGGGCTTGACTCAGGATGGAGCCCATGTACAGATGCAGCCTTCCTCCTTTCCAACGTTCCCCAGGCCAGTTTGCACAGCCCGCGCTCAGCTCATTTTGGAGCACAGCCCCAGGGGTTCTCGGGTAGCCAAGGTGCTGGGACAGCCGGTGGGATTAGCACTTCCTGGCCATGCTGGGAGCTCGCACACACAGGCCGGCCCATGCCCACACACCACTGAAGAAGCTACGCTGAGGAGCTGGTTAGCGGGGTTGCGTTGTTTTCGTTGCAGCGATTGTGCCCAAGTCCCAGCGGTGCCACGGTACATTGTAGCGCAGTATGGCTGTGTCACACTGAAATCCTTCTCCCCATTACCGAGGTGCCTGGATGAAGCCTGAATAAACAGATGGGTCCAGAAGGTGAACAGACTTGCGCTGTGTCGTGCCACAAGAAGCAGCAGATTCTTACATCGAGGGCCCCCTCCTCTGAATGTCCTGCCCCAGCCCCTGGAGTCTGGATTACCCAGCTGGTCTCGCTTGTTGTTACCAAGGCACCAGGGTTGAGTTCAGGGGAAATGCTAGCAAAGGGGGCTGTGCATGGGAGTGTAGGCCAGATCCATGTGATGTCTGGGGCCCTTCTCCAGCTTTCACTAACTGGGCCTCTCTCTCGCACCACTGACTTCAGTGGAATTGCTCCTGATTCCCGGCAGGATGAGTGAGAGGAGAATTGGGCCCCTTCACTAGGGTATGCGCTCCTTTCCATTGGGAGGGGCATATATGGGGGGGGCAGCAGGGATGTGTTTGGTATTTGAGCATGTTCGTGTGGAGCTTTTTGTGCAGGTGGGTGTTGCAGAATCCCTGGGAACATCATTGACAGCGTTCACCCAGACTCTCCCCCAGCCACCGTTATGCCAGTGACAGCTGGTCCTTGGTGCCCTCTGGCCCGCCCACCAAGCGCCGGCCATGCAATAGCAAGACAGGCACGATGTTGCAGAACAGCCCCCAGGGCTGGCTCCAGGCACCAGCTCAGCAAGCAGGTGCTTGGGGCGACCAAGGGGAAGGGGCGGCATGTCGGGCTTTTCGGAGCTGGCTCCCTCGGTCCCTCTTGGAGAGAAGGATCTGCCGCTGAATTGCTGCCAGAGAAGAAAGCGGCGCGGTGGAGCTGCCACCGATCGTGGCCATTTTTTTTTCTGCCTCTTGGGGTGGCAAAAGCCCTGGAGCCGGCCCTGAAAGCCTCCCACCAGTTTCCAAAAACTCTACAAAATGTGACCATCCTTTCCACTTTTAAGAGAGGCACTTGAAGTCACTTTGAGCTTCCTAAGGCCATTAGCATGGAATGATGATACTTCAGCTCACATATTAATGCCTCGCCGACTGGTTAGTGCCCTGTGGGATGTGAAACATCCCAGCAGATAAGTACCACATGAAAATAATTTATTATTATCATTACTATTAATTATCTTCATTAAAATGCAAATAACCTTAACTCTAGTGGCAAATGGGGCCTGTTAGATTTCTGCTAGATGATTAACATGCAGACAAAGTTATTAACTATTCTTCATTTCCGATGATATATTATTCCCCATTACAGAGTTGTAGGTCTGGAAGGGACCTCGAGAGGTCATCTAGTCCAGCCCACTGTACTCATGGAAGGACTAAGCATTATCTAGCCCGCTTTAAGAAGTTTCTGTTGTCCACTCAGTGAGTAGCAACAAAAGCACATGACGTAAGTGACCAGTCACACACCGCGCACTGCCAGAGAGTTCACCCACAGCCCATAGGCTAGGATTAGTTTTCATAAACCATTGTCCTCGTAGAGAGTAAGCACTTTGGAGCAAGGACTGCATATCTGTCCAGCACCTCCTGCAATGTAACCCTGATTCTGAGTGGTTACCTCTGCAGAGCCCTGCGTGGATACAAAATTTGGATCCGCATCCAAGCTGTGATCCACAAACCTGGTCCGTAGATATAAAGCAGATATCTCCAGATTTTCAAGGCTCTAGATATAAAATTTGGATCTGCATCCATCTACGATCTGCAAATATGGTCCGCGGATATCCCGATTGCAGGGCTCTATGCCTCTGGGAATTACAGCTGTACAGATGACAAATAACAACAATACTTACAAATAACAATGCCATTCCCACAAAGCAGCACTGGTTGGTGAACAGAAAAAAGGGCTAAATTCACAGGGGAGTTTTGTTGCAGTGAATATGTGATCAGCAGTGGCTCCAGAGAGGAGAGCAGGACTTGTGGGAAACACAGAGGCGTGGGACTTACAGGAAGCAGATTCAATTCCTGCTTTTATCACAGACTTGCTGGGTAATGTTGGATAAGTCCCGCAGTTAATTGGTGGTTTGATTTAGTGGGCGGGTGCTGTGGGCCCGCAATACAGAGAAGGTCAGAAGAACATCCTGTCTGGCCTTAAGGCTCTACCATCCTGATTCAGGAAAGCCTTTTAAGGCTTTATTCTGGTGAAGCACAGCCCTAAACTGGGGTCTCTTTGACTCGTGAGAAATAGAGACAGGGTTCCCTGCAGTCTCTGTAACACAAACAGCCCCCAGTTGTCAGCAGACAGGATCAAACCCAGGACCTCAGTGCATGAGGCACTACCACACCAGGTAAGAGCCAACTGGCTGCTAGCTAAGTCTGTAGAGCAAACTCTCTCTTTAAGAAGTCTCGGTGCCACTAGCTGGGACAGAGCACTACACCCAGCAGGTGTGTGGGTCACACTTACAGCACAGGCGCTATCTCTCGTTCCGTCTCTGTGCCCAGCGGGCCCTGATCTCAGTTAGACCGGTTTGGTTCTGCTGAAATGCAAACAACAGTAATAACGCCCATCTGTGCTTCTTTCACTGCTCCACCTCCCTGTCCTCTGCAGATGAGATGTTCGCTATTATGTTATGAATCACAGAGCAGGTGCTGGAGTTAAAGCTCTGATTGTTAATGCTACTTCTCCTGGTAATTGCAGCCGATGTAAGTGCTGTCTGGTTTCTGACTCTTCGCTTTCTCTTTCTCTGCTGATTCAAAGGGTGCCATTTACCTCGTCTTTTTCCCTCTCACCATAGCAGGAAGGCTGTCTGGGCTGATGCCTACCCTTTCTGAAATAGGCCGTTCTTTCCATGGTCGCCGATTACCAAAACAACCCTCAGCTGACACAACCAGGGCTGCAGCATTTGTAGAGCCTGCAGCTGTGCTAGCTGGTGCTGTGATCCTGTCAAAGCAGCAAAGAATCCTGTGGCACCTTATAGACTAACAGACGTTTTGGAGCATGAGCTTTCGTGGGTGAATACCCACTTCGTCAGATGCATGTAGTGGAAAGTTCCAGGGGCAGGTATATATATGCAGGCAAGCTAGAGATAATGAGGTAGTTCAATCAGGGAGGATGAGGCCCTGTTCTAGCAGTTGAGGTGTGAAAACCAAGGGAGGAGAAACTGGTTCTGTAGTTGGCAAGCCATTCACAGTCTTTGTTTAATCCTGAGCTAATGGTGTCAAATTTGCAGATGAACTGAAGCTCAGCAGTTTCTCTTTGAAGTCTGGTCCTGAAGTTTTTTTGCTGCAGGATGGCCACCTTAAGGTCTGCTATAGTGTGGCCAGGGAGGTTCAAGTGTTCTCCTATAGGTTTTTGTATATTGCCATTCCTAATATCTGATTTGTGTCCGTTTATCCTTTTCCGTAGCGACTGTCCAGTTTGGCCGATGTACGTAGCAGAGGGGCATTGCTGGCATACGATGGCATATATTACATTGGTGGACGTGCAGGTGAATGAACCGGTGATGGTGTGGCTGATCTGGTTAGGTCCTGTGATGGTGTGATCCTGTCAACTCTCATAAGGAAACAGGGTCAGGCTGGGACTATGCTTGGATAGGGAACTGCCACTGGGAACCTATTTATTGCAGGGAGCGGTGATGGTGATTCAGCAATGGTGCTGTGCCCGCTCTGTCCACACTGCCCTGCGATGGTGCAAGAGGTGCTGTGCTGCAGAGCCAGCTGGGCGTGGCTCAGGGGCTGTCCATTTTCCCTCTGAGTTGTTGCTGTTTCCAGTGTACCTGCATGGAGGCTAGAGGTGCTCTTCTTCACATCAATGCTGAGTCAATTCCCACATCATACCATCACGGGGCGCTGCATTGCTACAGGTGTGGCCTGTTGTATAACCGAGGTCACAGTCCATTTGTGGGGCACCCTTTGTAAGCAGAGGGGTGTTAATTCTGGCCTCTTGGCTAAATTTGACACTGGGTAATTACAGTCTACTCCCCCTGTGAACATAAGAACATAAGAACGGCCATACCGGGTCAGACCAAAGGTCCATCTAGCCCAGTATCTGTCTGCCGACAGTGGCCAATGCCAGGTGCCCCAGAGGGAGTGAACCTAACAGGTAATGATCAAGTGATCTCTCTCCTGCCATCCATCTCCACCCTCTGACAAACAGAGGCTAGGGACACCATTCCTTACCCATCCTGGCTAATAGCCATTTATGGACTTAGCCACCATGAATTTATACAGTTCCCTTTTAAACACTGTTATAGTTCTAGCCTTCACAACCTCCTCAGGCATGGAGTTCCACAAGTTGACTGTGCGCTGTGTGAAGAAGAACTTCCTTTTATTTGTTTTGAACCTGCTGCCTATTAATTTCATTTGGTGACCCCTAGTTCTTGTATTATGGGAATAAGTAAATAACTTTCCCTTATTCACTTTCTCCACACCACTCATGATTTTATAGACCTCTATCATATCCCCCCTTAGTCTCCTCTTATCCAAGCTGAAGAGGCCTAGCCTCTTTAATCTTTCCTCATATGGGACCCTCTCCAAACCCCTAATCATTTTAGTTGCCCTTTTCTGAACCTTTTCTAGTGCTAGAATATCTTTTTTGAGGTGAGGAGACCACATCTGTACACAGTATTCGAGATGTGGGCGTACCATGGATTTATATAAGGGCAATAATATATTCTCAGGCTTATTCTCTATCCTCTTTTTAATGATTCCTAACATCCTGTTTGCTTTTTTGACCGCCTCTGCACACTGCGTGGACATCTTCAGAGAACTATCCACAATGACTCCAAGATTTTTTTCCTGACTCGTTGTAGCTAAATTAGCCTCTAATTGTGGTTTCAGTTGAATAAGGACTTCCTCGTCACTTCCTGTCTGAAACCCCTCGGTGGTGTGGCTGGATGCCATCAAACAGCTGCTGCATTTCAGCCCAGAGGTGGCTGCCTTTCAGTGGGCACAGGCCAGCTCGCGAAGCACTGGGGGAGTCTTTGAGATGGAAGGTGCCATGTGGCGCAGAAGTTCACTATCCTTAAAACTTGGCAGCGTATGTCACTCGTTTTAGACTCAACCTGTGGTGTCCAGCAGAAACGCTGGAGCCTGGAAGTGCAGCCATGGGCAGCGCTGATCAGTATATTCCTGTGGGGCTGTTACCATCCCCAGATCATTCTGTTTTCAATGGAATGAGTTCCCAGCTGGTCTCTATTGTTACGCCATCAGCCTTTGTCACTACAGTCCTCCCTACAAGTGTAGGGCATAGATTTCTGTCTATCCCCTTTGCTGCCAAAATCCCAATCTTCAATGTGGGCATCCTCGGCTCCCTGCAGCGCACCATCAAAGGGTACTAGGTCCATCAAGCACTGAGCCTGGCAGGGAAAGATATGACAAGTAGAATAACAACATCTGAAGCCAGAACTGTTATTTGGACTGAGCTTGGCTTTATGATGCTCTGTTGTTGTTTAATCCTTCCCCAGCGCAGGAGGCAGATGCTGTGTCCGAACTTCATGACCTGCCACACGCGGGGGCTGAAGCCGATGCATTATTTCCACGCTGCGTCCTGGTTTTATTTCCAAACAGAGCTTTACGGGGGACCTGGTTTATTGGGTACAAGCTCAGACTGACGGTAGCCGCCACAAAAACGTTGTTGGGCTTTAAATAAACCCGTGTAACGCTTGCAGTCCAACCAGGGGCGGCTCTAGCTTTTTTGCCGCCGCAAGCACAGCAGTCACGCTGCCTTTGGTGGCTTGTCTGCGGGAGGTCTGCCGGTCCCGCAGTTTCAGCATACCTGCCGCCGAATTACCGCCGAATCCGCGGGACCGGCAGATCCCCCGCAGGCGCGCCACCGAAAGCTGCCTGACTGCTGCCCTTGCAGGAACCATCAGGGCACACCCCGTGGCTTGCCGCCGGTGCCTGGGGCCACTGCTTAGTCTGACATTGCTCAGATGCAGAGATATCCTGGCTTGTCAGGCTGTCTGGTGTCTGATTGCACCGCCAAGAATAGACCAAATGTATTAAAGAAATGAACAGTGCAACATTTCAAACTTCCACCTTTTCCATAAGAACATAAGAGGCCATACTGGTCAAACCAAAGGTCCATCTAGCCCAGTATCCTGTCTTCTGAAAGTGGCCAGTGCCGAGTGCCCCAGAGGGAATGAACAGAACAGGGAATCATCAAGTGATCCATCCCCTGTCGCTCATTCCCAGCTTCTGGCAAACAGAGGCTAGGGACACCATCCCTGCCCAGCCTGGCTAATAGCCATTGATGGATCTAACCTCCATGAACTTATCTAGTTCTTTTTTGAACCCTGTTATGTTTTTGGCCATTCTTTCTTCCGTTCTTCCGTGGGGCTCTTTGTTACGAACAGAAACTCAAATTAATCCTCAGCCAACCAATGGCGTCTTAGTTACGCTTAATGGATATTTAGGAGCTGGGTGACAGTCCCTTGACAGATTATATTATTTTAATGTAATTTTCACAGACTCCTGACACTGTCCTTTTAAATGGTGACATGCTGCTCTAACTCCCAGGATGTCTTTGCCTAGGAACCCCCAGCTGTCCTTACATTTGCTTACAGATCGGTCTGTTTGTGGAATGAGTCATGAGTCCTGCAGACAAATGTTATGCATAACCATATAATTAAAGACTGACTAGTAATTCATACAGCCAAGGGGGCAGAATTAAGGTTACCCGGTCACCCTTAATTCTGGCAATTTTTAAATGTTGAGCACTTTGCTTTGCAACCTTGATCATGTACTTTTAATCTTGTACTTTGTTATCATGCCGTGCCAGCATTACAGTATTATATAGTGTAATAGTGTTACCCTGTTGCCAAATTGATGTGGGGGCCTTGGAGGTCAGTTTCCCAATGGAGGAGAAATCAGTGATGCTGATTCAGGATATTTTCTTAGTGAACCTTGTTTATCGGCACTATATGCACCAGACCTTCAACAGAGGTGATACAAACAGACCGCAGGCAATCCCCTCTGTCAGGAATTGCAGGCCAAACACCAATGCCTGGTTCCCAGGAAGCAGCTCTGCCCCAAGAGTTGGCTTTAGTTAGAGAGACTGAGGCAAATAGCAAACTCTCATACTGTTTGCAACAGCTCCCCAACCAGAACCTGCTTCACAAAACAAACAACAGTCCGGATGTCTGCAAAGACTGTACATTGTTTGAATGCTCAAGAGTTTGCAAGAATATGTAACATCGGCACCTTCTGGCCCGTGCCATAACTATCTTACTTCTAGCTAGCATCTTTTTTCCTTTACAAACCAAGGCCCAGATCCTGCAAACACTAACTGCCATTCACTGCACTTCCTACTGTGAGCAGCTTCACTGGGATCCGTGGATTAGGAATCACCCTACGTACAGCTTAAACGCAGTCACTTCTTGAGTGGAACAGAGGCAGCTGTTTAACAGTAGACAGCACCACAGCACCAAGGTTTCAGACAGGAAGTGACGTACATCCTATATCCACAGGGGTTCGTAGAGACGTAGAATATAATTATTCTCTTTTGGAATTTGCCAAGATTTATGGGAAAGTGCTGTGGAATTTAATAAAGTTCTATGGAGGAAACCACTTTAAAAACCTGCCCTGCTCTGAAGAGAATGAGATCCTGTCCATGGGGTATTTTGAACCATCCTATAAAACTCTATCTCCGGTACTCTATTAAACTCCACAGAATGGCTCACCCCTACTCCTGCAGAAAACGCCACCAGCCCTTTAATGACTGCAAAGTCGACACGTTTTCCGTTCAGTGCAGACAGCCCTTCCAACGACACCGTGCCCCTGGTGCCAGGCTGGGGTATTCACCCAGAACCGACTCCAGGTGAAGAGCGCCACTCGCTGAAGAACCAACCCCCCTTCCTAGGGTGGTTGCTTAGAACGCCAGCCACCGCTCCACATTTCGTCTGCTTTTGTTTGGTTACACTGCTAAGGGGGGTAGACGTGTCCTCCAAAACAGTAACAGGGTGCCATTCACTTAAAACAGCATGGAGGGCTATGACCGATTAAAACCACCCGCTGCACACAAGCAGCCAGTGGTTCCACGAGGTGCAAGCAAGATCTGCGAGAAGACTCGCCTGCCTCCAGGAGAAAAGAGCTGCACCTGCAGCTCCTGCTGAGTTGCTGCCACATATGACTTTGCGGCACGCTTTTGCGGCAGCTGTTCGTGCATTCATGTCCAGTGCTGCTGGCTGGGTGCCAGTCTCAGATGATCAGCAGCATACCAGGGCTGACGGCTATGTCCTCAGAGAGCGGCCGCAGCTCTGGGATACAGAGATAGGCATGCTGATGAATTTCAGAAGCTCTCACTTACATCCACCTGTTTGCAACCTGGGATGCAGATTCTGCAGTAGACTTGAAAAGGCTGCTGACGGCCGCAATGCCGAGTTGGCTTAGTGCGATCTTCCTAGTGCGACTGCGGGGCAGCAATGCAGATGGTCAAACACATGGCGGAGGAGTGCACAGTGAGAAGATTGGCAGGTGCACCTTGCTACCCTCCACAGTGCAGCAGGCAGACGGCTGAGCAATCTAGATAGCAAGTTGCAAGTCCTCAAAAGTCTGTCATCCAAGCTTTGATCCAGTCACATCCTGCTTTGCTTGGGGCAGCAACCAGCATGACATCTTTCGCTGCACGTACACAAGACTAGGAGTGTTTGGGTTTGATTCCATGCCACTGCTGTCATGGTGAGACAAGTAAGGGCGGGTGCTGTACGGGGCAATGGAAGCTTTTTCTCCCTCCGCAGTGGCAGACCACAGGCCCCACGTAATAAAATGAAGCTGACTGGTATGAGCCGTAACTGGGACCTTTTTGCTTTTATCCTAATAATCTTGAAGAGGAAAAACTGCGTCCCCTGCTTGGGAAGACTGGCAACAGCAAGTGCATCCGTTTCGCCTGGACTCGGTGGAGCCGGCTTCCACCGGGATGTAATTTGTACAAAGAGAATCACACCACCATCCCCTCCCCCCACCAACATACCCACACTCACTAACGAGAGGGTCTGAGGAGGCAGCCAGGGGGTTAGCTCTCTGGTGCTGTGAAGTTTCTCATCTGGGCTTCACAGCACATTACTGTAACAGCAAAGAAAATAATAATTCACTAGAATCGGTTGATTCCTGGAGGCATTTCTGATGCTTGTTTATGTCGCCATAGGAATAACACAGACACAACTGCGATGGGTGCGAGACATGGGAGTGATGAACATCTCCTGTTGCTTCTCAGAGGCCAGGACAGCACGGGGCCCTGCACCAAGCACGGTCCATTGCACCACTCTGGTTTAATTTTGCACCTAGGGTATGCACATATGGAGGTGGCTAGCATCAGTTGCCACCGCCAGGCTGCTCTTTTGAAGCGTGCTAACCCGAGCAGACCCCTCTGTCTACCCATGCTGGCTATGGCCAGCTGCTGCATAGATGTACCTTAGTCATGGGAGGAAAGTCTGCAGGGTCAGGTCCAGTATCTAGAGTCAGCCAAGTCACTGGAAGACTGAGATATTAACACTGAGGATTCAATTCAAGGTTCCATCTGCTCCCCCGTTTAAAAGTCCCGTCACCTTCTTTGGGGCCCATGTCCCACAGACCTCCCTGTGACCAACCCCGCACTGGGCTGACGGGACCTGACCAATTACTGCAGGCCCAGGAGACCACACCCCCTGTCATAAACAGATAGCTAAGGGTTAATGTCTCTTATACCTGGAAAGAAGTAACCTGAAACACCTGACCAGAGGACCAATCAGGAAACAAGACTTTTTCAAATCTGGGTGGAGGGAAGTTTGTGTCTGAGTTCTTTGTTCTTGTCTTCTGCCTGTACTCTCTCGGCTATGAGAAGTGATTTTTTCTGTCTCCTGCCTTTCTAATCTTCTGTTTCCCAGTTGTAATTACAAAAGATCAGATAGTGATTTATATATTTTTTTTGTATTTACATGTGTGTAGTTGCTGGAGTGTTTTGAATTGTATTCTTTTTGAATAAGGCTGTTTATTCATATTTCTTTTAAGCAATTGACCCTGTATTTGTCACCTTAATACAGAGAGACCATTTTTATGTATTTTTTCTTTCTTTTTATATAAAGCTTTCTTTTAAGACCTGTTGGAGTTTTTCTTTAGTGGGGAACTCCAGGGAATTGAGTCTGCAGCTCACCAGGGAATTGGTGGGAGGAAGGAGTCGGGGAAATCTGTGTGTGTTAGATTTACTAGCCTGACTTTGCATACCCTCTGGGTGAAGAGGGAAGTACTTCTGTTTCCAGGACTGGAAATAGGGAGGGTGGAATTCCTCTGTTTAGATTCACGGAGCTTGCTTCTGTGTATCTCTCCAGGAACCCAGGGAGGGAACACCTGGAGGGGAGAAGGGAAGGGAAATGGTTTATTCCCCTTTGTTGTGAGACTCAAGGAATTTGGGTCTTGGGGTCCCCAGGGAAGGTTTTTTTGGGGGACCAGAGTGCCCCAAAACACTTTAATTTTTTGCGTGGTGGCAGCTTTACCAGGTCCAAGCTGGTAACTAAGCTTGGAGGTTTTCATGCTAACCCCCATATTTTGGACGCTAAGGTCCAAATCTGGGAATAGGTTATAACACCCCCTTGCCCCCACTGCCCCTGTGCCAGGTGGAAGGGACAGATAAAAGGAAGCAGCCTGACTCCATCTGCGCTGGCTGACAAGAAGAAAGGACGTGTGCTGCCAGCTCCCAGTGACATGCTGCAACTCTCCAGATGGTGGGAACCGCGGGTCCGGACTATGGAGGCCGAGGAGATGAGCCTTGCGGTAGGAAGTGACCCAGGAAATGTATTAGAAGCTGATGAACCCTTAACTGGGAATTTCCTGGCTTCATAGGGCCCTGGGTTGGAACCCAGCAGAGTATGGTGGGCCCGGGTTCCCCTACCCCACACCCCACACTTGCCACTAGATGTGGCTATTGGGGGCTACAGCCATAGACTGATTGTTTGCTCTGCCTGGCCCAGAGGGTCAGAGCCCCCCAGCTGTTATTGTCTGTCCCAGCCAGGAGGCTCAGGGGACATACACGGAGTGTTTGCTGGATCTTCCACAGTCCCTGAGTCCCCGTCATTGAAATTGCCTGAAATTGTCCCGTGACACTCGCCTCCCTGTTTTGTGTGGAGCTGCCTGCTGATTTGCTGCTGCCCTCCTCCCCAGAGGTGGCTGCATTTCTGTGGGGCTGTAGTTATGTAGCTTGCAAGGCATCTGGAATCGCTTGAGATGAAAGGCAGCTCTGGAGAGGGACCGCATGAGAGTCTTCTGCCCTGCTGTCTGTGATAAATGCCCTGTTCCTCCCCATAGGCTGGCAGCCCTCCTAGTGTAGGGTCGGGTAACCGGATAGCAAGTGTGAAAAACTGGGCCACTTTTTTTTCTGGAGAGTGAGGGGGGGAAATAGTTGGGTATATATGACAAAGCCCCTAATATTGGGGCATCTGGTCACTCTACTATAGCGATCCAGTCTGACACTGCCTAGGGCTCTCTTCCCCGGCTCCTATCCGCCCCGCTGTGGCTCCTGACCTGCGTTTACACATCACAGGGTGGTGACTGAGAACTGAACGGAGTTCCTTTTGGAGTCTCATTCATGGCACACCTAGAATGAGCGATTATTCAAAATAAATACCTTCTTTTCCATTCGGGCTCCAGAGCCCTGGCACGGAAACTGAGACACAGAAGGTGCAGTTCAGTCTCTGACTGGCAGCAGCAACACACACCAGATCTCAAAGCACTTTGCACCCAGCATCACCATTAGATGGGGAAACTGAGGCACAGAGACAGGCTTGCCACTGGCCATACAGTAAGTCAAAGCTGATGAGTGGACCCAGCTCTCGTGACTCCCTCTGCTCCCTATGCTCAGCCCAGTTCACTGGATCACACCCCTGGAAGCCACGACAGCAAATGTCAGAGGCTCCTTGGCTGACACAAATGGAGTCTGCAACGTTTTCCCAGCCACACCTGCCTGCCTGCAAGGAGCCTGGTAGTTAAATGACATGCCGGCTGGTCTTCGCAAAGTTCAGCCGCGCTCCGGCTCTGGCGAGCTCTCGTCAGAAAGTTTGGGACAGCTCCTCTGCCGGCAGAACTCCCGCGGCGCTGGTTTACCCTGCCGGCTGAGGATCCGGACCGTCAGCGCAGGGTGTGGAGGAGGAGATGGAAATAGATCAGTATTCCAGCTGCGAGTGACACAGGCAAATTGGTACCTCATGCAAATGGGGCCTGGGATTGCAGACAAAGGCAGGAATGATTGGCAGCTTGATCTGTTTCTTCCCAGCTCTCTGAGGTGGCACAGGCCCGTCAGGAAAGAACTGGGGTAGGGGACGATCTGAAGCATGGGGCAGGTGGCTTCAAAGCCGCTGTCGATTATTCACCGTGCAGGAGCCAGATCTTCTCGGCAGTGGCAGCTGTCTCCAGGGGATCAGAATTTCCACTGAAAACATTTCTTTCCCCCGTTGTTAATGGCACCACTGACAAGCTGAACTCTCGCATCAGCGTGATGCAAATGTAGCCCCAGCCGCCTGCTCCCAGCTGGGAGGGAAGGTGGTGGAAGCAGCAGCAGTAAAGCTGCTTGCCGGGTTTCTCGGCACAGTGAAAGAGGCAGAGCACGGGCAGTGGGGGGTGTTTTTGCAAAGCTCCAGCTTGGACGAGGCCCTGACATCCCTTGCTGGTTCCCACCCCAGCCGTGGGGCCGTCGGCAGCGTCAGATGCTGGTCGTGGATAATTCCATCGATCACAGGAGGATCAAACCGTGATTCGTAACAATAGCCCCCATGCTGGCTGACAGCTTTGTCCACTTAGCGCTGTGCCAGGGTCACAATGATTCCCACACACTCTAAGGCACCCCAGCTTTACCCTTCTGGTGAATCTAGCCCCCCTACCCCCTTTTCCCCAGTCCTAGGGCTCAGGGCATAATCTTCGGTGGGTTTGTGGGGCCTTTTCCCAGTGAAAGAGCCTTACACAGTAATATACTACTTAACCTCTATTTATTAACAGTTACCAAACCAGAATACACATGTGTCATGGAGTCCCCGAGCGATGCTCTGGAACTTTTCCCCACAAAGCCAGGCAGGACTCTGGGGAGCCTCCTCTCCCTTGGAGCAGACTGTGTCCAGGGCAAGAAGCTCACACGGCTTCACCTCCTGGGTCTCTCCTTGGAGCATTCAGCATCCTCTGCCTCTCCGTGCACTTTCCACAGCGAGTCCACCCAGGCGGGGTCCTGGGGAAGCCACAGGGTCCTGCACCCCCACTTTGCTGTCAGACGTGACTCTTAGCCAGCCAGTAAAACAGGTTTATTCGATGACAGGAATATGGTCTAAAACGGAGCTTGTAGGTACGAACCGGCCGGGTCCATTCTGGGGCCCAGCGAGGCAGATAACCATCTGCCCTCACTCCCTGTCTCCAGACAGCCCTCAACTGAAACCCCCTCCAGCCCCTCCTTTCTGGCCTTTGTCTCTTTCCTGGGCCAGGAGGTCACCCAAGGTCTTTGTTCTCCCACACCTTTAGCATCCCCTTGCAAGGGGGAAGAGCCTGGCCATTAGTTGCCAGGGAGACAGTGTGTCGGACAGAAGTGAGGCACCCACACAGTATTCAGAAGAAACATTAAGAACAGCCCCACTTCGTCACAACACGCTACGCATACACAACACGCACCGCTCCTCATAAGGCAGATGAACTTTTCCTAGTGGCCAGTCAGGATCGGCTCGTCGGGGGACTCCAGCTTCTGCACAGTATGGTTGACCATGTGTTGAGGTCTGGCAGCTCTGGGGCTGTGTCCTGGAGTTGGTTCCCAAAGAACTTCCTTTTGGAGCTCAGTTTATATAGGGAAACTTGAGTCCTGATTAGCTCTACCGTAATCAGTCATTTTAAACGAAAGTGCTACAAAACAGTGGGTTTTTTACCAATCCGAGCCCATTCTGAAACAATTCTTTAACCAAACAGATCACACCACCTGAGTTGATTTAAATCTTGCAAAATTAGTTATGCAACAGAGAGAACCAATCAAAGAACCAGACAGAAACCCTAAAGGCAAAACAATAGAGAAGTAGGGATTTCACACTGACCGCTCTTGGTAAGTGATTCCTTGCCAGACAGGATGCTCTCAGACAAAGCTTTCTGGAACCATCTTGAGCTCTGTTTCTTTAGCTGGTGACAGTGGGTGCTATTAGGACAGGAACGTCTCCGACACGGCCCAATATTACATCGTTTGGATATAATTTCGAGGGAATGTGAGGATGTGACCGTCTGCTTCTTGGCTCATGGCTGCTGCTCTCCTAATGCGGCTGCAGAAAAAGGCCTCAGACCTTGCAACAAAGGGCCCAAGAGCAGTGCTGTTAGCCAAGCCAGAGAATGCCCCAGGGGCACGAAGCCGGGGCAGCCAGCTTGATACCACCAGATCCCCACACCAGCCCTAGGGGGCACGGCTGGGGGCAGAGTCTGAGTCCCATGTCCTCCAGCAATCTGAGCAGCCAGGGCAGCCCATCAGCCGGCAGGGGAGGTGGCTTCTCCTCTGGCCTCCCAGTAGCACCTGGCCTGCCTCATGCTGGCAAATATCGGGGCTAACGTCACAAAGTTCCCAGGGCCCAGGTCATCCCCAGGGCTGAGCTGAGCCTGGCACAGAGACCGAGGAGGTGGGGGCGACGGCCTCTCCTTTGTGTCACGGCACCTTTGCCTCGCCTCAGTGCTTGGGGCTAGTTTGGGGGGCCTTAGAGGCTGCCCTATCTCATCCCTGTGGGAACAGCTGGAGCATGGGAAGTCCAGGAATAGCCGGAGCGTGGGAACTCCGCAGCCCCATCTTGCCAGCTGGCCACTTCCATGAAGGACGCCTGGGGTGGGGGGCAGAGAGCCAACAAGGCCCATTTATGTCTGCCAAGGAGTGCTGCTGAATTGTGGGGGTGTTCCTGCAGCAGCCCTGACAGCAGCTTTAACGTAGGGCCAAATCCTCAAAGGTATTTAGGTGCCTGACTCCCATTGGATCCCTGAGAGTGATCCTGGCTGGGGGGCAGGTGCCTGGGTTGCTGGGGTGAGCTGGCAAGGGATGGAGTGAAAAGGGCCATCCCGGGGCAAAGCATTCTGATGCCCATGCTGCTGCTGTCACAGCAAGGAAATCGATTCAGGAGCAGGAGCTGAGCGCCGGCCCGGTGATGGGAAATAATGGAAGGAGAAGAAGGCAGCCTGAACTCCATTGTGAAGTCAGGAAATGTCACTGCAGGGGAGGGATGACTCAGTGGCACAGGGAGTGCTGCGCTCGCAGCCAGGCCGACATTATTGTGTATTAATGGGATTGTAATGGACTTTGATTATATACACAGTTCATCTCCCCTGCCCTGCACGGCTTGGCTTTCACGACACACCGAGCGGGGCTGCACTGGTGCTGGCTAATTGGCAGCAATGAGCTAGTCTGGGAAAGTGCTGCTGCAGATGGGACAACTGCTGAAGATCGTGTCACGCTGTGATGCTAGGGAAGGGGTTGGTTTAGTGGGGAGAGGACTACGGGGGGCGCGGGGAGACCTGGATTCTGTTCCTGGCTCTGCCACTGACCTGCTGTGTGAACTTAGGCAAGTCTTTTTCCCTCACTCTGCCTTTGCCTGTCTTGCCTATGGTTAAGGAGGGACTTGATCACAGTCTATAAGGAAGGCTAAGATTTTGTTACAGCTACTTTTAGTAAACGTCACAGACAGGTTGCGACCAATAAACAAAAATTAATGGAAGCCCACGACTGGTCCCTAACTTTTACTAAAAATATCCTGGAGGAGGAGGGGTGACAAATGGAGAGCTGCCAGGGCTGGCAGCTGCTCCAGCCCCATAGAATCATAGAAGCTCAGGGTTGGAAGGGACCTCAGGAGGTATCTAGTCCAACCCCCTGCTCAAAGCAGGACCAACCGCAACTAAATCATCCCAGCCAGGGCTTTGTCAAGCCTGCCCTTAAAAACCTCTAAGTAAGGAGATTCCACCACATCCTTAGGGAACCCATTTCAGTGCTTCACCACCCGCCTAGTGAAAAAGTTTTTCCTAATATCCAACCTAGACCTCCCCCACTGCAACTTGAGACCATTGCTCCTTGTTCTGTCATCTGCCACCACTGAGAACAGCCGAGCTCCATCCTCTTTGGAACCCCCCTTCAGGTAATTGAAGGCTGCTATCAAATCCCCCCTCACTCTTCTCTTCTGCAGACTAAGCAATCCCAGTTCCCTCAGCCTCTCCTCATAAGTCATGTGCCCCAGCCCCCTAATCATTTTCGTTGCCCTCTGCTGGACTCTCTCCAATTTGTCCACATCTTTTTTGTAGTGTGAGGCCCAAAACTGGGCACAGTACTCCAGATGTAGCTTCACCCGTGCCAAATAGAGGGGAATAATCACTTCCCTCAATCTGCTGGCAATGCTCCTGCTAATGCAGCTCAAAATGCCAGCGTATCTACCTCTTCCCCCAGTTTAGTGTCATTCGTGAACTTGCTGAGGGTGCAATTAATCCCATCATCCAGATCATTAATGAAGATGTTGAACAAAACCGGCCCCTGGAACGACCTCTGCGGCACTCTGCTTGATACCAGCTGCCAATTAGACATGGAGCTGTTGATCACCACCCATTTAGCCCGATGATCTAGCCAGCTTTCTATCCAACTTATAGTCCATTCAGCCAATCCATACTTCTTTAACTTGCTGGCAAGAATACTGTGGGAGACAGTATCAAACACTTTGCTAAAGTCAAGATATACCACGTCCACCACTTTCCCCATATTCACAGAGCCACTTATCTCATCATAGAAGGCAATCAGGTTGGTCAGGCATGACTTGCCCTTGGTGAATCCATGTTGACTGTTTCTGGTCACTTTCCTCTCCTCCAAGTGCTTCAAAATGGATTCCTTGATGACCTGCTCCATGATTTTTCCAGGGACTGAGGTGAGGCTGACTGGTCTATAGTTCCCCAGATTCTCCTTCTTCCCTTTTTTAAAGCTGGGCACTATATTTGCCTTTTTCCAGTTGTCCGGGACCTCCCCTGATTGCCATGAGTTTTCAAAAATAATCACATCCGCCAATGGCTCTGTAATCACATCCGCCAACTCCCTCAGCACCTGGGATGCAGTGCATCCGGCCCCATGGACTTGTGCATGTCCAGCTTTTCTAAATAGTCCTGAACCTGTTCTGTCACCACAGAGGGCTGCTCACCTCCTCCCCACACTGTGCTGCCCAGGACAGCAGTCAGGGAGCTGACCTTGTCTGTGAAGACCAAGGCAGAAAAAAAGCATTGAGTACTTCAGCCTTTTCCACATCCTCTGTCACTAGGTTGCCTCCCTCATTCAGTAAGGGGCCCACACTTTCCCTGACCTTTCAATGGCTGGACGCTGAAGCTAGGCAAATTCAGACTGGAAATAAAATGTACATTTTTATCTATGAGAGTAATTAACCATTAGAACAATGCCCCAGGAGCCGTGGTGGATTCTCCATCCCTGACCTGCACTACACAGGGAGGCAGACTAGTTTACCACAATGGTCTCTGGTCTCGAGCTCTACAAAATCACTTTGCTCTAATGCCTGACTCTGACCGTGCCAACGCTGGGGTCAATCAGGAGCAATTGTGCCTAAGTCGGTGGGGTTATGCTGGTGGAAAGATGGTGAGATCAGGGTGGTGTATGGCTGGGTTGGGCGTCGTTTGATTTGTGTGGGAGTTTGATGCAGGACCAGCTACACATGGTCACGCTATGCAAGTTCGTTACTTAAGAATTATTATTATTATTTATGTTACTGTTATTAGTGCTTGGAGACCCTAACGAAGGCAAAAGCCCGTTGTGCTGGGCGCCACCCAAACACAAAGACAGAGACAGTCCCTGAGCTGACAGTCTAAGTGGACAAGGAGGACTGAGGATGGGAGGGGAAACAGAGGCACAGACTTGCCCAGGATCACATCACAGAGCAGCTCAGTGGCACAGCCTGCAATAGTCCCAATTGCTGTGCTGGTGCCCGATCCCACTAGGCCGCGCTGCCTCTCCAATTCAATGGGTGTTCCATGCAGGCAGGTTTATCCTCACGCACGATCTGGGCTCCCCATCCACTGACCCTGAAAACTCCCAGACTTTGACAGGCCAGGCTCGACGCCGAGCCCCGGGAGCAGCCTGCGAATCCCGCAGTGGTTGGGGCTTGCTGCAAGCTGACGCCGGGGCTGAGTGAGAACGTTGTAAATCAGCGAGGGCAGGGCCTGGGCAGCTATTGTTGCTCTGTGTGGGAGCGGGCTCAGCTATTTTTAGCAGCCTGTTCCCCAGGCGGATGGTGACCCTGCACAGCGCGATCCCAAATGTTATAACATCTCCAGGACAAACGGCCCGACGGGCTCAGTCACTGAAAATAACCAGGTTTGTGTAACCACAGCCTGATGCACAGGGGTGGCTGGACGCACTGCCGCTGCTACAGCTGTAAGGGACAAGAGTGGGTGTATTCGGGGAGGATTCGTGCCCTGGCTGGGCTGTGCTCTCGTTCACACCTGGCACCGATCTGTCTCTCGCACCCTCTGTAAATCAAGAGCAAGCCAGTCGGGTTACAACTGTGCAAGCCCAGTGGATTCACAGCAGAGAGCAGAACTTGGCCCCAAATGTTCACGTAAGCAGGGACACCTGCCTCTGATCTCACACTGGTGTAAATCAGGAGTGACCCCTAGCGAAATAGTCTGGAGCAGAGCCCGGGCAAGTGAGCCCAGAGCCTGGGGCAGAAGCCTGGCTGATGTGAACTGGGTTCACTCCAGTGCAGTCGAGGAAGCCAAGCCAGTTTTCACTGGCTGTGGAGCAGGCCCGTATCTTTAATAATGATGGAAATTTTATACGATGCCTCTCAGCCGAAGATCCCAAAGTGGGTTCGAAACAGGCCAGTCTCTCCAGTGGGGCACTGCTGCCTTGCAGGCCACCACCAGGGGTCAGCTGGCTAGCAGGTCTGTCCAGCTGATGGAGGATCACCCGGCGTCTGGGGAATCCTCGAGGGTCAGGCCTGGCATAGGAGCTCTTCCCCCGTTCGCCCTCCCTGCCATTGGTGCAAAGGAAGAAGGTGCCTGGCCAGGACATCTCCTCCCTACCCCGATCCCTGGCTGCGTTTTCAGCTTCCCGTGCAGTGCCGCCCAGAGGATTCAGGGGGCCTGGGGCAAAGTGGGGGAGCTGTGGCGCGTGTACTCACCCGGCGGCGGTCCGGGTCTTCGGCTGCATTTCGGCAACGGGGGCCCTTCAGTTGCTCTGCGTCTTCTGCAACACTGAAGCCCTCCCCTCCCCCACCCCCTGCCAAAATGCTGCTGAAGACCTGGAGCGATTGAAGGGCCCCCCGCTGCCAAAATGCCGCCAAAGACCCAGACTGCTGCTGGTCCAGGGCTCGCGGGGCCCCTGTGGGGCCTGGGGCAAATTGCCCCACTTGCCCACCCCCGGGCGACCCTGTCCCCGTGGCTGTTGAAGCCCTAACGTAGCACAGGTGACCAGCGGCAGGAGCCAGGGAGTGCAAAGTCTTACCCCACCTTTGCACGGCTTCACCGCTCACTTGCACTAGAGACCATCTCTGGGTGTGGGGGGAGGGAGAACACTGGCATTGTGAGGTCAGTCACCACTTTAGTCCCACCTTTCCCCCTTTTCTTAACCTCCTCACTTGCACTGTCTAGCTCAGTGGCTCTTGGTCTCCTCCCAGGTGTCTGGGATCTAGCCGGCACCTCCCCCCATTTAGCAGTAAATAGAGACAAGGCTGGTTCAGCGCCAAGGTCCATGTAGTCCACTGTCCGGGCTGACGCTGGCCAGTGCCATGTGCTTCAGAGGCAGATGCAAGGAAGCCAGATGTGTGAGACCTCCTGTGCCCCATGTAGCCTCCTCCCAAAACTTCACAGCCGGAGATCGGTTAAGCCCTGAGGCAGGAGGTGTAATATTCCTTTCCAGGTTTTCTTATAGCTCTGACTAGTCTTGATATCCATATAAATGTCCAGTCCTTCTTCGAGCCTTGCTGTCAGTGAGTTCCACAGTGTAACTACACACTGAGTGACCAAGTGCGTCTTTCAATCAGCTGCAGGTCCCCTGGCTCTTGTGTTGCTCCCAATCTCCCATTTCCAAGCCTCTTTCCCCACCACACCTCAGGGCAAGTACAAGGAGGAGGCAACCTTATGGCCCCTTGGTCCAGAATCCATGGTCTGGATGATGATTAATTATTGCTAATTAGTGATTTACTGTGCTTTGTAACGTGCAGCACAGTAGTGATCATGTCACACATTTGTAAAGTGTGTGTCCTGTTCCTGTCTAGTGACTGGTTCACATCGAGGATAACAGCCTCCTACTGCTGCCTGCTGACAAGGTTAGTTGACGGAGGAGACATCTGTGCTAGAGCGCTGGTGTGCTCAGACTCGAATCCAGCTGATGACCCCAAGGGTGGTTGTCACCATTAGAAGCTCTTTAATGTTATATGACAGCTCTTGTCTGGCTGTTGTTGCAAACATAACTAAAGTTCGTCTTTTATATGTTAGGTTGAAGCTGTTGACTTTGATGCAGTTTCCCTCTGGTTTGATGTGGGATAACTGAGGTGAACTGGCCATGCTGTTCTTTATGGCTCAACACAGGACAAAAGGGTGACAGGTTGCCTTGTCAATCACTGGGTTTGTTTTCCACCCTCCCTGAATAGATTCGTGTGGAATTGCGTTCTGGGAGGTGTCAGTTGCAAACAGCCTTCAGCCCAAGCAGAGAATCAGCCTTAAGGGACACATGTTGCAGCAGAGAAGAAGCAGGTCTCTGGTGCTTTGTGTTTGTTTATTTTGCTTCTCTCCACATGTCTGGAACGTTTCCAACACAGACTTTTATTAGAGTGTGCCTGGAAACGCACTAGGAATACTGTGGAAAATCACCAGCTGATTATCTGTGCACCACATTACTGTAAAACAAAACCAGGCTTCCTCCACCACCTCCCCCCGAAAGCGCAGGCTGAAACCTGGCTCTGAGCAGGCAGGTGAGTCTCTCTGAAATTAGGAAGGTGTGAGCTAATGGTTCTCACAGGCTTCTGGGAAGCAGGACGCCTGGGTTCTATTCTGGGTTTGGCCACTGACTCACAGTGCAACGTTGAGCATGTTCAAATGTCTCCTCTTCCCCATCTGTAAACTACAGGATGGCACTGAGACATCATAAGTGGGCACTGTTAATATTTAATGTATTACATTTGCTAGATCATCTGTGTGGTGAAAGAGAGGTGAATGTTTTTTCACCTTGGGGGGAGGTGTGTGTGTGTGTGTTTAGGTAGCCAGGTGGGGAGGTTTGTGTTATAGTCCCATACACAAAAGTAAAACATGCACCTTGTCTAATGACATTTATTTTTAGATTGGGGAGGAGCAAGAAAGAACAAAAGTAAAGTTTCCATGGGAGAGCACAGTGTGTGTGTCTCTCTGGTACAGGCCACACCAATTCAGAGCACAAAATGGCTGCCAAGTTCTTAGCAGTTTAAAGGTGCAGTAAGCAGAAAACAAAGGCATCCACAGCCTAGGCCAGCTGAACCTGGCCCCTGGATGAAGAGCAGCCGGCTAAAGCTGAACCCAGGCAAGACTCAGGTGATGCCTGAGGGAAGGTTTGAAAGTACTCACCTCTTCTGTGGTATCCCCCATTAGAAAGGCCTTCCGCTTGTTAGGCCTCACTACAGCCTTGAGGGCCTGCTTAAAAGACTCAGCTATTTTGAACTCCACATGCTACTGGATGCCCAAATAGGCTAAGCAGTGAAAAGTTCCCACGTCCACCTGCAACTGGCCAGAAGATGGAGCCCAGCCGCACCTGACACAGACCGGGCCGTGCTGAGACAAGCGTTTGTGACCTCTAGGCTCGATTACCACAGCTCGTTCTATCTAGGAACAAAGCTGTGTGGCCTGAATAACCCCAGCTGGGACAGAACGCAGGAGCCCACCTGCTCGGCAGCATGGCGTTCCTGCATTGGCTTCCCATGTAAGACAGAGACCAGGCCTGGGCTCTGCCCTGACATACAAAACCTTCCTGGCCTGGACTACGTGAGAGACACAACCCCCTCCTCAACCAGGACAGACACAACCCCCTCCTCAACCAGGACCACCCACCACAGCTGCAATCCACCAGAATGATAGAATCATCCACCAGTGGCAGGACATGTGAGTGGGCCAAGGCTGTGGAACTCATTGCCACAAGAGAGAAAAACAGACTCGGGCCTCAGAACTGAATGCAAAGCCCATCTCTTTGATTCAGCTGTCCCTCAGTGTCTTCACACACAGATCCCAGGACACATTCACTCAATCATCAGGCAAACAACCCACCGCTATTATTAAATACTTGCGAGATGCCTGGATGCTATTGTGGGGAGGTGGATCTGGGAAACAAAGCCAGTGACTGAATCTCAGTGCATATAGTTTTTCCTAAATTGGGCAACTGAGATGATTGTTTTCAGTTGAACCAATGCGCTCTATGAAGTTCAAACTCTATGGAGTTTGGCAGAACCGTTGGGTTTTTTTGTGCATTATCCTGCTTTCCTTAAAATAGCCCATTTGCGTTATTATTGCAATGCTTTCCATCCATCCAGCCAATAAAATACCCTTTCAGGGGAGGATGACACTGCAAAAGTCCCTTATGCGGATTCATTCGGGCGGACGTTAATTGTTTATAGGCTGCCTCCGTGCGACGGTTCAGACTATTTTATGTCTCTTGGCAAGCTACATAATAAAAAAGGTAATTAGTGTAGACAGGGGGAAAGCAATGATGTCATTGGAATAACTGCAGAGCAATTAAAATGAAATTAAGTCCTCTGACAAGTCAGCGGTGATACTGTCTGTGGACGATGGCATTTACCTGATGGAGGAGCTGGCTGAGTTTGGGTTTTAAGAAACATTTCACGAGAAAACTTTACGTTTTCGTGCTTCTTCGCAGCTGGGGCTGCGTGGCGGAAGGTGGTATTTATCTAGCCTGGGTTGGAGCACAGGCTGCATGGCCGAGCCCGTTGGAAGCCAGGAAGGGCTCAGTACCTTTCAGAATCAGGCCCCTTGGTTTGTAACATGCCACTGGGCTCCCATGGCATCATGGGGCTATCTTGATCCCCCTCCGTATCAAGGGTTGCTTGGGTTTACAAGCAAAGCCCTGGTCTCTCCAGTAGCCCGCCCTGCAACCTCAGCCTGGGATCCGACTCACTGGGCTCTTTCTCTCTCTCCCATAGTACAGGCACTGCAGGGGACTTCCCAGGAGCGATGTCCATTTCCCGCAGCGGAGAATCCGGCCTCGTATCTCCAGGATGTCACACAGTTCTCCGAGTGTCTCACTCTCGGAGCGCCAGGCAAACAGTGGCGGAGCTTGGACAAGGGCGAGACACATTATGAAGTGGCCTGGAAAAAACTGATTTGTGGGGCTAGATTAAAAGCACTCTGCTCTCGCTGGGCGAAACGATTCCTGATGGGGACGTGATAAGCGCCTGCGAGCGTTTGAAGAGGGCGAACACCAAGGGATAACATCCAGACCTAGCATTTAAATAACCCTTGCTAATTTTCAAAGTGCTTTGCAGCCGTTCATTAAAGACTCTGGGCCGCGTCCCTGCTGGGCAGCCTGTCAGAATGATTACTGCTCTGTCAGAGAGGAGGGAAAGCAAGAAGGCGATAAGGGGCTCCTTGCAGCCAGGCATTGACACAGCCAGGATTAGATGGGAGGCAGTGCTCTCTAGCCCAGTGGTCCTCAGCCTTTGCCATACTGGGACTCCAGAGCACAGGCACGGGCCCCTGACCGTCCCTTCCCCCATCACTGTGCCCGCGCCCCCATGCCATTTGGAGTCGCAGGGGCTGCTAGCGTGAGGGAAGTGCCAAGAGAGGCTTGGGCGAGGGCAGGGGGCTCCCCAGTATTTACCCCAGCTCTTATCTCTGCCTGCCACACCCAGAGCCATCGGTGGGGGCGGTGTCGGAGCAATGGCTGGTGCAGCTTACACCCTGTTAAGATGCCTGGAGCAGTTCCCCAGCTCTGAGCTGTTTCCCTGGGCTGTCTGCAGCCTCAGGTAGACGTTGCCATTTTGGTTGCCTTTGGAAGCTTTTCTTCACAGCCACATGCACTAGAAACCAAACAAAGCTACACGTCTCATAATCATGTGACTCCCGGAGACGAGGCCTTATACGTGGGCCTATAGTATCTATGCCTTAATCTGACCACACTGGGACCACTTTTTCTATCACAGGACCCCCACTGGGCCTCATGCCCACCTGCATGGCACTCCCCCCAGACACACTTCATGTAACCCACACGCCTCCTGGGTGTGGTGCTGTGGCACTGAGACCACTTAGATATTAATGAGTCTGCTACAGCCTTAGCTAAGGGCCAGGTGGCTTTTAGCTCATGCAGTAAAGGTTCATGCATTTAGCTCCAGACGTCCCAGGTTCGATCCTGCCTACTGCTGACCACGGCTTGTTGGCGTTACATTAACAATATGGGACAGGCAGGGGTAGTTGTGACTCCCGGGTCCCCAGGTTTAGAACCTCTGCATTGGATCATGGTAATGTTAGGAAGCAAAATGGAGAGGAATTTGTACTGACTAGCAGAGCTTGTCAAAAAAGGGAGTTCTCTCCCACAAAAAAAATTGATTTCCATTGGAAATGTGAATGCTGAACTATTTCATTCAAGTGCCAAAATATTTCAGTTTACCACAGTGCCTCATGGGATTTGTAGGTCAGCGACCTCATGCGCCCATTTTCCTCTTAGGCTGGGCTCCGTAGTTGGACTACATCTCCCATAATACACCTCTTGGAGAGGGGAGACGGTTCATCTTGGGACTCCCTGGTCATACTGGCTTATGGGAGATGTAGTCTGCCTGGGGAGTCTGGCACATAGGGCAGAATGGGGACAGGAGGTAACCAGATTACTAACTACCAACAGACCCATCAAAATATTTTCGTTTGCGGCTGAAATGCCAAAATTTTCTGCAGAAAGCAGATGCTTCTCACCTAATTATTTATTTATTTGAAAACCCCAATTTCCTTCTGAAAACAGATTCAGTGGGCTCTTTTCTACCAGTCCTCCTGGCTTGTGCTTGTTTGCTGATTTTGTTCAATTGTGTTTATACTATTAGAGGGAAGGAAATGAAGATTTATGGAGGAATTATGCAGAAAACATTAAGAAAACTGTTTGTATTAAAAAGAAAAAAAACCCCAAAATACTCTGTCTGGAGATAAAGAAACCAGTCAGTCATGAGTATTTTCCTTTCAAAATTAATCACCATTCTCAGCACATTCAGCACAAAACTCCTACATCTCCCGATTCAAAATGCCCCGTACCCAGTTCATCGCAGGACCTTGGTGGTGCATGAGTGAAGACCCCATTGCAGGGAATCCCACTGTAGAGAATCAATAGAGAAGTGGGGAAGACCCCTTTATAAAGGGAGCTGAAGCCTGTAACTCCACCCCCATGGGCGGGGTCATGTGGCTCCTCCCCTAGGGAGAAGCCATGTATCTCCTCCCCTGGAGAGGCGCTAGAAACTAAGAGGAAGCAGACACTTCGCTGCCCGCACCTTATTGTAAGGACCTGGGGGCAGGCAGCTGGGAGATCCCTGTTTGGGGGACCACCAACCCTGAGGCCAGTTGCAATAGAAGGCAGCTGGCCTGCAGCATTCCTGGACGCTGCAATGTGATGGACTCCTGAAGATGAAAGTGGGTGACCTGCAAGGTCATCCTGCATCTCTGCTCTCCAATTCCTTGGCTGCAGGGAAGCTGCTAATAAAGGGCACGTAGGTGGAGCCTAGAACTCTGGGCCCAACTCTGATTCCCCTTATGCTGGTGTAAATCAGGAGCAAAACACCCACAAGCTGGTCTGCAGGAGAGCAGAGCCAGACTTGCGGCGCTACTCAGTCTGGACTCGGTGCCGAGCATTCTGGCCCCGCTCCAGCGCAGCGCTGAGGCACATGCTTCACTTCAGCCCCACCGGCTTCAGCAAAAGGGAACCAGCTCAAGGTGGTGGAAGACACCGGCTTCCTTGCCAGTCCGAGGAATTATCAGCCCCACCGTGCCCTTGTCCAGGCACAGCTTTGTTTTCCACGCCACAAACCAGCAAACAAAGAAACCCTCCGTCTACAGCTGCCAATTCCCAGGGGATTTGCCCCTTTGCACTTCTCAGTCCTTCCTGCTTCGGGGCCGGCTGCAGGAGGCTTCCTTGCCTGTTTCCCAGCGCTTTCTCCTGGGAGGCCCTTTCCCCCACTGCCTCCCATCCCAGGGAGCTGTACGCTGCTGCCCTCCCTCATTGACAGCCAGGCTCTTTATAGCCCAAGATGCTGCCCCACCCTCCTCATTGCCCAAGGGGGGCAGCACCTGTTCTAGCACAGAAGAGCAGGATGTGCATCACTCAAAGGAGCCCCCGAGTCAAGTGCGTAAGGGGAAGCATGTGCTGGATTGCAGGCAGAGTGCCCACCTCCTTGACAGTCTGCACGCTAAATAATTGTCACTGCCTCCCCAGCTGACGAGCTCCATGTGCTCTCCACATCCCAGGAGATTCACTGCTTCCCAGATGGCTCCTTCCACAGGTCCCGATGCTCTCTGAGCTGCAGCTGGGCTCCGGGGCCCTCAGCCCAGCACAATCCAATTTCCCACATTCGATTTAGGAGGCGCCGGTACAAGAAGGAAAGAAGAATGTGTCGCGATTCGCTTCTCAGATGTTTCCTCTCCCGAAGATGGCAAATGCTTCCTGTTTTATTAATTCCCCTTCGCAAATAAATAAATAACCCCCGCCTGGGAAATGATCTCATCTCGAACGGCTGAGCGCGGCGCTGGCCGGAGATGAGCACAGGATGGCTGGTTCCCACTGTATCTCAGTTTGATTATTTTTGGCTCCTCCAAAGAGGGACAGAGGGAGAACAGTCCAGTGGCTAAGACGTAGAGCGCTGCAGCTCTGGGATCAGTTCCTGACTCTGCCACTGACTTGCTGCGGGCCCTTGGTTGAGTCTCTGTTGGTCGCCGTCTCTGGTATGCAGAGAATGATCCTGACTCGTATTTAGTCTGTAAGGGCTTCAGGGCAGAGGCTGGCTCTCTCTATGTGCATGTACAGCGTTTCGCACAGTGGAGTCTCTATTGATGCTATTGATGGGTCTCCCATGCACCTTGATACTGAAACTAAAATGTGCCTGGTTATCTCTGTGAGTCATGTGCGTGTATCTAAGCGTTAACAAAACTGTTCCTTTCAGCAAGAGTGCAATGACTGTGGCATGGGGAAACTGAAAGGCTCCTTTAAAGGATTATGAGGTTTTCCACTGCAACATATTCAAGTTTGGCTTTACTCTGATAAGTAGAGAAATTTACCCCTGGATGACCTAAGGGTGGGATGCATAGAGGCTTCAGTCCTCCAGGACTGGAACTGTGGCATCCGAAATCAGAATGGCTTGCAGTCCCAGCAGCTCTCAAACGGTTGGCCATGAAGCCATGCCTGGTGGCCTTCAGAAATACGAGGCATTTGCAGGGATGTGCCCAGGAGAGGAAATGTCCTGAGGAAACAAATTGCTGCAGAGCTACTTGTTTGCCTCACCCAGCTCTTCTGTGCAAAAGACCAAGGGCTGCCATGCATTTAATTAGCACATCTCAGCCAGCTAAGTGAGAAGCAGGTGAGCATCCCCAGTTCCTCTGAGGACGGAGTGAAGCCAATGCACTGATGGAATTGTCTGAGCTGCCTATCTTAGTGTTCAGGGACGTGGGATGATGAGAATGATGATATACTAGCATTATTTGAGGAGGCTGAAGTACATTCCAATGCATTAGTAACTAAGGAGGATGTTAAACAACAGCTACTAGGAACAAACATCTTTAAATCAGCAGGGCCAGATAATCTGCACTCAAGAGTCATAAAAGAGTTGGCTGAGGAGATCTCTGGCCCACCAATACTAATTTTTAATACATGTTGGAAAACCAGGGAAATTCCAGAATACTAGACAAGTGCTGATATTGTGCAAAGTCAAAAAGAGCAGAATGGGATGACACAGGCAGCTATAGGCCAGTCCACCTGACATCAGTCCCACAGAAAATAATGAGAAGCTGATACAGGATTCACCTGATAAAGAATTAAATGTTAGGAATATAATTAATGGCAATCCACCTGGGTTTACAATAAACAGGCCCGATTTCATTCCATGCTGAGATTACAAGTTTGGTTGATAAAGGTAACTGCATAGCTGTGATATACTCAGGCCTGGTCAAGACTACAAAGTTTTATGGGATAAATGGGCCCTCTGACAGCACAGCCTCACGTGCATTCACACTCTGTTTTCAGTCCTGCTGACAAAACCCAGAACTTCTTCACGTGAAGTTGAAACAGTTCCAAGAGTGGCATAAGCCCTCTGCTGGCACCCTTCTACCAGCACTGTGCTTGTGTCGATGCTGAATTATTTGCACTGGTGCAAAGAGTCCTCCAGCAACAATCCCACATTGTCCATTGTCGAAGTTTTGACCTCTCCTGCCCAGGGGTCACAGTGCTTCCCCTCATGCCTTTAAAATCTCCAACATGTTTTGGAAACGTTTCACTTCCTGGGAGCCCACCTTTGCTAGCATAGAGAGTTAAAAAAAAAAAATAGGGAAAGTCACACGCTTAACAGCCTTTTAGATGGTATTACCTGTCCTTTGTGAGGAAAAAACGAGAAGTGAGTGGCGATGGTCTGAAGCTGTTCTTGCTGAAGTTTGATCCGCTTTTCTTAAGACAAACGCACCCAAAAAGTGAGAGAAAAGGAAAGCAAAGATGGAAAATGCAGTGTCTGTCACTCTCACTTGCAATCTTGTTGCATAGCAAAATGTTTTTAAAGTATATCAGAAGCAGGGAGCCTGCTAAACAACCAGTGGGGCCCCTTGATGATCGAGATACAAAAGGAGCGCTTAAAGACGATAAAGTCATTGCGGAGAAACTAAATGGATTCTTTGCGTCAGTCTTCACGGCTGAGGATGTTAGGGAGATTCCCAAACCTGAGCCGGCTTTTGTAGGTGACAAATCTGAGGAACTGTCACAGATTGAAGTGTCACTAGAGGAGGTGTTGGAATTAACTGATAAACTCAACATTAACAAGTCACCGGGACCAGATGGCATTCACCCAAGAGTTCTGAAAGAACTCAAATGTGAAGTTGCGGAACTATTAACTAAGGTTTGTAACCTGTCCTTTAAATCGGCTTCAGTATCCAGTGACTGGAAGTTAGCTAATGTAACGCCAATATTTAAAAAGGGCTCTAGAGGTGATCCCGGCAATTACAGACCGGTAAGTCTAACGTCGGTACCGGGCAAATTAGTCGAAACAATAGTTAAGAATAAAATTGTCAGACACATAGAAAAACATAAACTGTTGAGCAATAGTCAACATGGTTTCTGTAAAGGGAAATCATGTCTTACTAATCTATTAGAGTTCTTTGAAGGGGTCAACAACCATGTGGACAAGGGGGATCCAGTGGACATAGTTACTTAGATTTCCAGAAAGCCTTTTACAAGGTCCCTCACCAAAGGCTCTTACGTAAATTAAGCTGTCATGGGATAAAAGGGAAGGTCCTTTCATGGATTGAGAACTGGCTAAAAGGCAGGGAACAAAGGTAGGAATTAATGGTAAATTCTCAGAATGGAGAGGGGTAACTAGTGGTGTTCCCCAAGGGTCAGTCCTTGGACCAATCATGTTCAACTTATTCATAAATGATCTGGAGAAAGGGGTAAACAGTGAGGTGGCAAAGTTTACAGATGATACTAAACTACTCAAGATAGTTAAGACCAAAGCAGATTGTGAAGAACTTCAGAAAGATCTCACAAAACTAAGTGATTGGGCAACAAAATGGCAAATGAAATTTAATGTGGATAAATGTAAAGTAATGCACTTTGGAACAAATAACCCCAACTGTACACACAATATGATGGGGGCTAATTTAGCTACAACGAGTCAGGAAAAAGATCTTGGAGTCATTGTGGATAGTTCTCTGAAGATCTCCACGCAGTGTGCAGAGGCGGTCAAAAAGGCAAACAGGATGTTAGGAATCATTAAAAAGGGGATAGAGAATAAGACTGAGAATATATTATTGCCCTTATATAAATCCATGGTACGCCCACATCTCGAATACTGTGTACAGATGTGGTCTCTCACCTCAAAAAAGATATACTGGCACTAGAAAAGGTTCAGAAAAGGGCAACTAAAATGATGAGGGGTTTGGAGAGGGTCCCATATGAGGAAAGATTAAAGAGGCTAGGACTCTTCAGCTTGGAAAAGAGGAGACTAAGGGGGGATATGAAAGGGGTCTATAAAATCATGAGTGATGTGGAGAAAGTGCATAAGGAAAAGTTATTTACTTATTCCCATAATACAAGAACTAGGGGTCACTAAATGAAATTAATGGGCAGCAGGTTTAAAACAAATAAAAGGAAGTTCTTCTTCACGCAGCGCACAGTCAACTTGTGGAACTCCTTGCCTGAGGAGGTTGTGAAGGCTGGGACTATAACAGCGTTTAAAATGGAACTGGATAAATTCATGGAGGTTAAGTCCATTAATGGCTATTAGCCAGGATGGGTAAGGAATGGTGTCCCTAGCCTCTGTTTGTCAGAGGGTGGAGATTGACGGCAGGAGAGAGATCACTTGATCATTGCCTGTTAGGTTCATTCTCTCTGGGGCACCTGGCATTGGCCACTGTCGGTAGACAGATACTGGGCTAGATGGACCTTTGGTCTGACCTGGTACGGCCGTTCTTATGTTCTTATGTTCTTATGCTGGAAAAACACAGGCACAGGCATGATCACGCCAGCCACGCCAAGGCCCTGCAAACGTGTACCCCTCTCGGGCTCTTTAAGGCATTGCTTTTAGCGGCCCGGCTGGTCACGGGCTCACAGCGCTGTTGCAAAAGGTGGAATTGCCTTGGCAGGATGAGCCAGACTCTTGTTACACGGAAGGCAAAAACAGAGAGACGGGGGAAAAGGAGGGGAAGGAAAATAACAAACGAGGGAGGGGCTGACGGCAGGAACCCAAATCTCGCGTCCCAGGGGGTTGGGATTTAGCTGGACCCTGTGGCACGTCACCTGCTTCCCTCCCAGGGTGCCTTTCAGAACCAGGATGACCCAGAGTGCCATGGTGAATCCCGGGGTCCCGGGGGAGGCTGGGATGGCGTCCGTGAGGGTGAAGCTCGCTCCTTCCAGTCCATGTGTCCTGCAGATAAGCAACGTCCAAGAAGCACTGTCTGGCTCATCCTATTAGCATTAACCAACTGAAATGCATTTTGGTAATTTCAACTACAGTATAACCCTTTCCTCCGCTGTGCCTCAGTGTCATGCCAACCCAGGCCTTTCCCAGGAGCCCTGCAGACCCCTCCGCACAGTGCTCTCCACCTAAACAATCCCAGTTCAGCTCCAAACCTCAGCTGACTTTTATAAACAACTGGATGTGGCAGGCTGAGCTGCACATCCGTTACCCTGGACAACGTAGAGGACAGCCTCTGCCCACAAGCACATGCTGTAAGGATGCGCAGGCTCGTTTTTAGAAGCAGAAGCACCACCGTGTTTCTTTGGAAAGCTCACACGCACAGCAGGCGAGCACGTGAACTTTGCAAAACAGGGACCGGGAAGGGCTGGTGACGTTCCAGGTCTCCCCACCATTGTGAGTGTCACATTACCATCACCCTCGGGTGCTGTCTGGCTCAAGGACTCCGGAGCACCTGCAAATGCTATTTTGCTGGGTAGGGATTCCCAGCAGCACCCTCCCTCGCTCCCATGGACGTGCTTTAGCTAGAACTAGGCTTAAACTCTCCAGCAGCAATGCCAGCACCCTGGCAGTCTCTTGCCTTCCGGGTACTACGGTGGCTCTCATCACCATGGCATCTGAGTTCTCACCCCCACACAGCTGTGTCCCACAGATGAGATTTCTGCTGGGCAGGTCCCATGAAGGACAGAAGATGAAGGCAGCACGAACATAAAGGAACCAGGAGCTCCTGGCAAAGAGGCAGCTGCCATCCCAAGTGAGACGAAAAAGTCAGCCACTCACTTCAAGCCTTTCCTCCACCAAAGGCTGGGCTTTATACCCCAGCAAGACAGCTCCTAGCATGCCTCATTCTTAAAGGACATGCGTGCCTTCTCTGGAGAGCCGCTATGGCCCAGATCCTTGATCTAACTTGCATGTAGGTACCTAACACCCACTGAAGTCCGCTGATCTGCCCTGTTTGGTTCCACTGAAGGTAAAGACTAGACTAGAGGTACATTGGCAGAGAGAAGGATGGTAGGAAGAGGATCCTGCAGTTCCCCAGGGCAAGGATCCTCTTCTCCTCTGCCAGCTGTGCCAATAGGGAGTGCTTTAGGGAGGCGGCCAGGATGGTGTCAAGCAATGCCCCTGGTGATGAGAACAGCCGTGTCTAGGCTCCCCGGATACACAGCCCAGGGCACACGTCAGCGTGGGAGTTTTACTTCCAGTCTTGCTGCTCTTTTTAGGAGAAGTTGAATGTGCCTGTAGCACTGGGAAGAGCAGCTGCTCAGGTGTCTGGGTGGATCAGCTGGGAGAACTCTCCCTTCTGGGGCACGCAGGCCTGGAGTGGAGTTTGGGACTCATTTTGGGATACAGAGAGCACAGACCCACGGGAGGACATTGGGTAAGGGCTGAGCCCTCCCTGAATCTGGCTGCCCTGCACTGGTAGCCCCACGGCCCTGGCTTGGCTCCCCATGTCTTGCTCAGGGTATGCCTGGGGCAGTCTGTTTTCTGGGGGCTCCCCAGCCCCAGTCAGGAACCCAGAGGGACGTGTCCCTAGGACACTGCGACCCTGACAACATGTGTTCTAGAGTCCAGGGCTGTGCGGGAACGACAGCTTTCTGCTCTCATCAGTGGCCTTGGCAGGCCTGGATGAAGCCTGGGGGAGAGCCATTAGCACAGGACGGCCCTCAGGTTGGCATGAAAGGGAGCCCCACCCCTCTTGCAGTCCCCAGCACCTGCTCATGAATGAACCAGCTAATGCCACCTAAAAGTCTGCTGCATGCACCGATGGCAACTGGGCCGCCCGACAGCTAGAGCAGCAGTTCGAATGATTTACAGATGCAGACACTGGGGAACCATTACGTCGAAATCTGCTTTAATCTTCTACTGGCGCTGTTGAAACCCATGGCTGGGAGCCACTGTCCAGAGAGGAGAAATGTATTAACATTGTTTCCCCTCTAACCACCCTGACTGATTATCGTAGGACCCGGCCTGAAAGCTCAGAGGCCAGAGCTGGGGACCAGCAAAGCACAAGGGGCATCGCTGTGCCTCCCCGAAGCAGCATCTCGCCCACAAGGCCTTGCAAAATGTGAGGCCGGATCCAAGGGGGTCAGTGGCCAAGAGTCTCAAACGGGACCAGTAATTTTGGCAGCTGCTGCTGGAGTTGCCCAGCCTGCAATACCTGCTAGGGGCCTGGTTTACAGAGAGCAGGTGCTCAGCAATCTCTGGGAATCAGCCCCTTCTGGGGTTAGCGCACGGGTCTAGGAGGGGAGACAACCATGGTCCCGTCCCTGCTCTGCCTGCTTCAGAGCCAAATGTTTGCACTCAGACGGGAACCGGTGCCTAAATTTGTCAACTCATACATTTCAGTTAATTCAAGAATGGGCTAAATCCGGGGAGGTGCTGAGCACCGGCAGCTGTCATTGACTGCAGGGCGAGCTGCTGGTGCAAAGACAGGACTTGGTTGGAATGAATTTACAAGGGAGTCTTTGCTGAGGCAGCTGGACCCAGACTGACCCTGTGGTTCTTTCTGGCTTCTCGAGTGACTCTCACAACCTGAAGTGCCAAGTGTCACCACTAACTCTGAAACTTGGCCTGGATGGGACACCAGCTGGCTACGGGTGTGTTATGTCCCTCTGTAGTGGCTGGGCCACATGGAGAGTAACAACCTACTACTGCTACCAAATAAGTAGGTTAAATGGTAGAGCACTGCACTCAGTGCAAACACCGCTGCCATCCGTGCTTAGTACATCTCAGGATTTGTAGGTACTTTAAACTCCATGGATGGAATGTGCTATAAAATGCCAAAATTATTTATTACACCCCTCCAGTAACTCCTTAAAAACAGATCACTTAGACTAGACACTCTTCAGGGCAGTGTGGTGGGGAGCCAGCAGCACCCAGCCGCCCCGCTGGGGTGCCACCTGATGTACTGGGGTACCACTGAGACTGCCCATTCCACCAGCCTGGGCTCCCTCACCTGTGCTGCTGAACCAGGCCCTCAAGCCTCCTCCAACACACGCACAGGTAGGGACATGCCCGGCTGCAGAAAGACACAGATGCTGAGATCAGCTCTGCATGGTAAGACAGCTCAGGGATTGCCAAGCACTCAATGCATACCCCCTCCGGGGTGCAAACCCAACATTGTATTGTCTTGTGCTTCCCAGGAAACTGTACAGCGTAAGCCCATGAAAATCACCCCCTCCCTCAATGTGGAGGACAATATGCACAGCCTTTTGCCCCCCAGTTATGAATTTTACAAACTGGTTTAGAGACACAAAGCAAGCTTATTAACTACAGAGGATAGATTTTAAGTGATTATAAGTGCTGGCAAACAGATCAAAGCCGATAACCTTAATGAATAAACAACTACTGCAAACTGAATTTAACACACTAGATAGGTAGGATATACATTAGCAAATTCTCACCCTGAGTGATAAACAGGCTGGCAGATTCTTAAGGCACAAGCTGCCTTGGCTTTCCCATGTTTTCATACACAGGCTAAAGATTTTTCTAGCCTGGGACCATCACTTCCCACAGTTCAGTCCTTGCCCCTCAGGTGTTTCCAGATGTGTTGTTGCAGAGAGAGTGAGGTCCTCCCATGATGTCATTTTCCCACTTTTTATATCTTCTGCCCACTTGCTGGAAAGCTCTTTTGCTGTGACCTGGGTCAAACAGTTCCCATGGTGTAGTGCTGTCTCTGAGAGGTGTCTATTGTACACGGTTCCTGGGTAACCCTTGTGCTCGTGTGCATTTCCTCAGTGAGCCATTAACATTGTTCAGCCCTTTTACTCTTGCACCTGAAAGGCTGCTTGTGGGTGTTTTCATCCTCACGGCATGTTTCAGTAACACCTTCCTAGCCAATCTTCATAACTTCCCACACAACGCTAGCCCGTACAATCCAACGAGATATTAATGTCCAGCAGACCAAGACTTTTAGAATGACACCTCACAAGACATACTTTGTACAGAACATAACCTAATTACCTGACAGTGGTGAATATTGGGGTGTCAGGGTGTCACAGGCAGGAACTGTCCTTTTCGTGGGTGGCACATGAACTGCCTCTTCGGAGAAGCTAGCCTGCCGGCCTCCCTTTTCCGCCTGAGGCCCTGCGCCTTCCTCCCCCCTTCCTTGCCAGAACCCAGAGCCCCCCACCACGGCAGGAGGAGCTGTGGCCTAACCAGCCCAATCCCCGGGCAGCTGGCCAGCCCGCCCCAGCTGCACCAGCCAGCCCAACCCCCAGGTCACCAGCCAGCCACAAGTCTCCCCGGCCCGCTGGCAGAGCCCCAGCTCCAGGCCACTGGCCAGAGCTGAGCCTCCACTAGTTTCAGGGGAGAGGGGCAGCTTTGGGGTGGAGTGTAGGTGGGGCCACACCTGGGTTAGGGGAGGTTTAGCCTCCCTGGCCTTTGATACTCACTGCCTATGGTCCTTTTGTTCTGTGTTTATACAGCTCCTAGCACACCAGGGTTCTGGTCCATGACTGCAGCTCCTTGGCACAAGGGTAATAGGAATAATACCTAATAATAAAAGTGAGCAGAGTGTCACTGCCTGCAAGAAAGGGAAGGAAATAAATCCTGCCAGTCTCGCACATTCACGAATAAAGAAACCTGAGCCCATATCGCTCCATTTCCTGTTCTCTAAGGCTTGGCAATGAGACACTAAAGCTGCTGCTTGCCTGTCTCTGCAGCATGGAAGAGGCGGGGCTGACTGACAGGCCAACGCCACTCACACTGACACAGATGGTCACATGGTGCCGTAGAACTGAGCTTTCCTTTTGTATTTTAGAAGACCCTGGGAATTACCAGCTGGGAACAAACCAATGGGCCATCTCGTCTGCTAGCTCCTGGCCTATAATAAAAGTTTCAAAGAAAGTTGTCAACCCCCTCACCCTGCCCCATAAAACAAAACTAATTACGGACAGGGAAGGGAAATTTCTTCCTGTCCACCAGCTGTGTTTGCCCTGAAGCATGGGAGTGAAAAGCCCTTGTGAATGTATCCTCACTAGAGTAATTGCAGATGCTTTTTGGGCCTGCTCCACTGGCTGATCCAATGTTTCTATTGATTTCAGTGGACTTTAAATGAGACCCCGTATGAACAAGAAGAGCAGCCAGTCTCTTATTGTGCTTTGAATTTTTCTAATTTAGGTCTGAGGCCTACAATAGGATCCATGCAGAGCCCTGCACCCATGCAGAGCCCCAGTGGGATAGTTCAGAAAGTTGCATTATGGGTATGTGTTTCTTTTTGGGAGACCACCCAAGAATTAAGTAGCAAAATCATGAGGCTTTAGGTGTAAATTTCCCCTTGCTATGAAATCTGTACTGGCATTTCTGGTGCCTGGAAGGGACGGCTCTATGGTCTGTCTCTCTTAATTTCCTGTAACTCAAATTCAGCACCCATCAAGGTCAACTCAGCTTTTCCTCCTGTCCAGGGACCAGGCATTTCACTGGTAACCAATCTCCCACATGGGGGAGTAGCAGGGGTTGAACCTGGATCTTTTAGCACAGACTTCCCCCACTCGAGCTAAAGGACTAACTCCACTGGCTGGCAGAAGGGTGTTATTCTCTAAGGGCTGCAGCTGCTGGCAGGAGATGTAATATACACTTGGCCAGTATGTTACACATGCTGTGTATTCCATGTTTATCCCATGGGGTGGGCATTAAGGATCTATAAGGGTCCAACACAAGGCGTCACACCAGGGCAGGGGGAAGTAGTACTCTCCCAAGCCCTGCCCACAAACCAAGGCCCATCCACTTGAACATATATTGTGCAGATCTTCATAACAGGATGCCCCCCTCTTCCTTTTCACAAGCTCTGTGTGCAGTGACATCCGGTTATCATCACCCACTTCTTTCTTGCATGTTTCAACCAGCAGTGAAATAGGTTAACACTGCTGACATGAACATGCTGCTCAGACGTTCCTAGATCTTCAGGCCACCAGGGGCCAGTATTCCCAGCCGGTTTGACCTCCTACAAAGCAAAGGCCACAGACCTCGGGCCATGACTTCTGGATCGAGCCCTGAACTTTTGTTTCAGCGAGAGCAGCTCCTATAGAAAGACATGTCCCATCTGGATTGTAAAGACATCAAATGATGAGGAATTCACCCCATCCCTGGATAAGTTCTTCCATTGGTTAATTATGCAGACTTTAAAAATAATGGCACCTTATTTCTAGTCTGAATTTATCAAACTCCAGCTTCCAGCCCACGGACCTTGGTCTGCCTTTGGTCACGAACTCCTAGAGCCTTCTCCTATCAGAAATCTTCTCTCCATTTACACCGATCGACTTTAAGGCCAGAAGGGACCATGTCTAGATATTCCTTAATCTCCACCCCATCCTCAATGCATAGCGGTCCCACTTCTTCTCTTGTTTTCTTTTTATTTATATGGCTACAGAACCTTTTACTATTGGTTTTAATTCCCTTTGCACGGTCCAACTCTGCTTGGCTTTGGGCAGTTCTCACTTTACGCCTACACTTTCTGACCTCTAAGAGGTCACTTTCCTTGCTGATTCTTCCCATCTTCCATTCCATGTAGGCTTTCTGCTTTCTCTTTATCACCTCTTTGAGATGCTTGCTCATCCAGTTTGGTCTGCAACACATCCCTGTACATTTATCCCCCTTGCTTGGGATGCAGGCTTCACAGAGTTTCTGAAACTTTGACTTCAAGTAATTCCAAGCCTCCTCCATGTTCAGATTTGAGTTCTTCAGTCCAGTCCACTTCCCTGACTAGTTCCCTTAATTTTTTTAAGTTTGCCCTTCTGAAATCAAGGACCCTAACTGCAGATCTATTTTTGTTTATCCTTCCATTTAATGTTAACTGAATTCGCTCATGATCACTCGAACCAAGGTTGTCTCTTACAATAAGTTTTTCTATGGGGTCCTCCCTAATCATCAATACCAAATCTAAAACGGCCTCACCTCTTGTTGGTTCGGTGACTGTTTGGTGAAGAAATCTGTCAGCTTATCACATCTAGGAAAATCCTACAATTATTAGTAGCACTTGTCCTCCAATCTATAGCTGGGAAATTGAAGTCTCCCATAATCACACAATTCCCAGTAGCATTTCTTTGATTAAAGAAATTAAAGAGATCTCTTTCCATACCCAGATTGGATCCTGGGGTCTGCAGCAGACCCCCAGCACTGTCCCTGTGCAGCCTCTGGTGGATTTCTTCCCCAAAGTGATTTTGATCCAAACAGATTCTGTTTTATTCATTCCATCAAATCTCATTTCTTTGCAGTCTGATGCATCATTAACATACAATGCTGCTGCACCACCTTTACCTGTAGTTCTGTCTTTCCTGAACAGCACGTACCCTTCAATACCTGCACTTCAGTCGTGATTCCAGTTCCACCATGTTTCTATTATCCCTAAAATATCTGGTTTCACTTCCTGCACCAGGAATTCTAGCTCCCCCATTTTGTTACCCTGGCTCCTTGCATTGGTGAGCAGACTTCTCAGTTGTTTCTGCTCGGCTTTGCCCAGACTCCTCCCCGATTAGGTCCAGTCATTCCACTGCCAGTATCTTGCACCAGCCTCTTAGTGTCACTGGTATTGGCACTACCTTTCCTCTTCTCCATTCTCCTACCCTCTGCTGGGCCTTTCCCCACTGCTGGGCCCTCTCATACCTGATTTGCCTCCTGCTCACTATTAGAATCAGGCGTGGAGATTACATGAACATCTCCCAACCATCTCCCCGAGTTCCTGGTTTAAAGCTCTTTTAATCAGTTGTGCCAACATCCATCCCAGAAGTCAATTTCCCTCCCGACTCAGGTGGAGTCCATCCCAAGGGAACAGTTCTCTGTCCGTGAGTGCCTCCTCGTAGTCAAACATCCCAAAGCCCTCCTGATAGCACCACTGCCTGAGCCATCTGTTGAGCATCATAATCTTGTCTTGCCTTCATTAGCCTCCTCCATGGACAGGTAAAATCCCACTGATGACCACCTGAGCCTCCATTTCTTTAAGCATCTTCCCCAGCCTGGCACAGGCTCCCTTGATGCCTTCCGTGGAGAATCTAGCAATATCGTTTGTTCCCACGTGAAGGACAGTCAATGAATTCTTTCCCGCTCCTGTTAGGATCCTCTTCAGCCTCAGGTCCACATCCCGTATCTTAGCTCCTGGCAGACAGCACAGCCCTCTGTTCTCTGGTTCAGCTCTGGTGACAGGCCTGTCCATTCTTCTTAGGAGAGAGTCCTCAGTCACATAGACCTGCCTCTCCCTGGTGGTGGTGCAATTCTCCAGCCTTCCTCCAGTTGTTTTTGGCTGCAAGTCCTCTTGTCCTTTGTTCTCCCTTGCCATCTTCTGTGAGTCATTCTCCTGGGGTTCTGAACTGTGGCTATCTCCATTGACTCTTCCCCTCTGCTTACAGGACTAGCCACTCTTCTCTTCTTCCTGGCCCTCACACCTTCAGTTACAGCCTGCTGTGCCCTTTCGTCATTCTCCAGCTCAGCAAACCTCTCCCTGAGCTCTATTTCTCCTTCACTGACAGGTCTTGTCCTCTGCCTGGTTCTCATAGTCACATGCATCCACTGGCCACTTTCTTCCCCCAGCAGCCTACCTCCCAGTTCTCCAGTCCAGCTTGCAGCTGAGAGCCTTGACTTTTCCCTTCTGCTTCCTCTCATCTTCTCTCCATCATCCACTCGAATCCCCTTTGAAATTCAGCCTAGTTTCCACTTGCAACTCCAAGCCTCACATCTTCTCTTCCATCAGCTCTAGCAGGTGGCACTTCATACAAACGAAGCTCTTTTCAGGTACCCACTCTAGGATCATGTACATCTTGTAGCTTCCACATCCGGTCATCTTCCTCGTCTCTTCCATTCCTTGGGTCACTACCACTGCTGCCTCTGTATCTGTCATAACCTTCCCGCCTAAGCTCCTGTCAGGAAAAACACAGGCTCACGCAAAACAAAAACAGAACGCCACACCCTTTCCTCCAAAGTGGTCATTAGACTTCAGAGTTAACAAGCCATCAAGTTGAATGAGGGTTTTCAATCACTCTCAGAGAGAGACTGTCCCCTCTAGCTTTCCAGATAGTGAAGTCCTCAGTGGGAGCTGCGACAAAGATGTACCTGTGCCTGGATTTACAGTAAGTCCAGCACTTCTCTAAAATGAATGAGAGTCTTTCCATTGGCATCAGTGGGTTTTAGATCAGGTCCTATTGACATCAATGGATAGAATCCCATTTGTTTCACTGAGCCCAGGATCAGTCCCTTTGTTTCTGGTGAGTGAATGACTTGCAGCAAGACGATGTATTTATAGCAGCCAACCCATGAGTTTTTAATTAAAATTCCATTTTCTTGTGCTCCAGATGTCATGAATAATGCTGCTCTCGGTGTTCTGTTTGCTTTTTAAAGAAACACTAAATGTTCTGGGGGATTTTTTTTCCCCTGCGCAATAGGTCGACTCTCTTTATGTGAGTGAGGCACGCGGTGAGTTTTGTTTGGAAAGGAAGAAGCCGGAACGTGGCTTTGTTCGTTACTGACCCCTGGCCCCATCAAGACAACAGCGTGTTCTCACAGGTGTCGCTCGTCCAATCCAAAGAGGAGGAGCATGAAGATTTCAGAGCAGGAAATCAGATCCGAAGACCACACCATTTCCCAGAGCTAAATCGAGTTGGCTGGAGAGGCCATTGAATTACAGCGCCCAATCGTGGCCGAAAATAGCCAACAGGGGCTGCCGCCTGCATGCTGAGTGGGGACGTGGTTTGAAGTTTGCACTGAGCCTAGGGAATGCTGGGATTGTGGGGTGGCAGGAAAGAGGAATTCTGAGATGGTGGGGGTCACTCGCTACTTTATTTATTCCTACTGCTACCCCTTGCCATAGCCTTCTGCTTTGCTCTGTCCAGCTCAGTGGCTCTCAACCTTTCCCAAACCCACGGACCTGGGATCTCGCTGGCACCTCCCCTCCAATTCAGTAATAGACAGGAACATAGGCATTGCCACAAGGTCCAGCCAGTCCAGTGTCCTGTTTCCAATGCTAGCTGGAAGCTAGTGTTTAGTTATAACCCCACTGGATACTCTTGTTTTCTCACCCGGTCAGCTCCACTCAGTCCCACTCATCATTAGCCTTCGCTTGGGATCCGTCAGCCAGCTTGCTGCCTTCCTGACAAGCCAATTCTCTGCACCTTGAGGTCTTTAAACCACAATTTGAGGACTTCAGTAGCTCAGACATAGGTTAGGGGTTTGTTCCAGGAGTGGGTGGGTGAGATTCTGTGGCCTGTGTTGTGCAGGAGGTCAGACTAGATGATCATACTGGTCCCTTCTGACCTTAAAGTCTACGAGTCTATGACCAACACTTCAAACATCAATTAGTTAAACTCATGCAGGTCTGTGCTGGATGTTTAGTCCCCTGGTATCTCAGCCCAGACTCTTGCCAAGCAATGCCTCACTAGGGCAGCGTTAGGGACGAGGCCTCATTGTCGGACTTCATTGAGGATCTGCTAACGGAGAAGCAAGAGCGCTACCGACCCAGTCAAAGGAACTCGTGGGATGGCTTTGAGATTACACCCAAGGCAGTGATGGATAGTTCAGCCCTGTGGTTATGGCACCAGACTTGGACTCTGAAAATCTCTTTTTCGCTTTCTCTTAGGGCTTTAGACTGCTGCCCATCCCCGTAGCATCTGGGTGATGTCCATGTAAAATGATTAGCAACAGCGAAGTCCTGAGTGGACTTTGTGGAGTCTCTGGCTTGTCTGCCTCTGCCCTGACTGTCCCTTTAAGGAAAGAGGAATTGGGCTGGATGGGGTCCCAATTATTCCCTTCCAAGTTGCTCCAACTATACAAAAGCTCTGGGGATAGCAGGGGCAGATGCAGAGAGAGAAGACATGGTCCTGGGTTAGAAATGAGTCTCAGCAAGAAGAGGCGACCATTCCTTTAAGACCCCTGGGGCAAGGAACTTTGTAGTGAAGGGCGGTGGGCAAGTCTCCCCTCCAGTCAATCCCCACACACAGTCAGACCAACCCCTGGAGGACGACCAGCATATGTAAGCCCCCCTACTCACTGAGACAGAAAGGGACGACCTGGGTTCTCCTGTCCAGGCTGGGAGGTGGAGTCAGAGGCCACCCCACCCAGGAGGAACATAGGGCTGCAGAAGTACCTTTGGTATTCACATAAGAATATAACATAAGAACATCAGAACGGCCACACTGGGTCAGACCAAAGGTCCATCCAGCCCTGTACCCTGTCTGCCGACAGTGGCCAATGTCAGGTGCCCCACAGGGAGTGACCCTAACAGGCAATGATCAAGTGATCTCTCTCCTGCCATCCATCTCCATCCTCTGACAAACAGACGCTAGGGATACCATTCCTTACCCATCCTGGCTAATAGCCATTAATGGACTTAACCTCCATGAATTTATCCAGTTCTCTTTTAAACCCTGTTATAGTCCTAGCCTTCACAGCCTCCTCAGGCAAGGAGTTCCACAAGTTGACTGTGCTCTGTCTAAAGAAGAACTTCCTTTTATTTGTTTTAAACCAGCTGCCCATTCTTTTCATTTGGTGACCCTGAGTTCTTATATTATGGGAACAAGTAAATAACTTTTCCTTATTCACTTTCTCAACACCACTCACGATTTTATAGACCTCTATCATATCCCCCCTTAGTCTCCTGTTTTCCAAGGTGAAGAGGCCTAGCCTCTTTAATCTTTCCTCATATGGGACCCTCTCCAAACCCCTAATCATTTTAGTTGCCCTTTTCTGAACCTTTTCTAGTGCCAGTATATCTTTTTTGAGGTGAGGAGACCACATCTGTACACAGTATTCGAGATGTGGGCGTACCATGGATTTATATAAGGGCAATAATATATTCTCAGTCTTATTCTCTATCCCCTTTTTAATGATTCCTAACATCCTGTTTGCTTTTTTGACCACCTCTGCACACTGCGTGGACATCTTCAGAGAACTATCCACAATGACTCCAAGATCTTTTTCCTGACTCGCTGTAGCTAAATTAGCCCCCATCATATTGTATGTATAGTTGGGGTTATTTTTTCCAATGTGCATTCCTTTACATTTATCCACATTAAATTTCATTTGCCATTTTGTGCCCAATCACTTAGTTTTGTGGGATCTTTTTGAAGTTCTTCACAGTCTGCTTTGGTCATAACTATCTTGAGCAGTTTAGTATCATCTGCAAACTTTGCCACCTCACTGTTTACCCCTTTCTCCAGATCATTTATGAATAAGTTGAATAGGATTGGTACGAGGACTGACCCTTGGGGAACACCACTAGTTACCCCTCTCCATTCTGAGAATTTACCATTCATTCCTACCCTTTGTTCCCTGTCTTTTAACCAGTTCTGAGTCCATGAAAGGATCTTCCCTTTTATCCCATGACAGCTTAATTTACATAAGAGCCTTTGGTGAGGAACCTTGTAAAAGGCTTTCTGGAAATCTAAGTACACTATGTCTACTGGATCCCCCTTGTCCACATGTTTATTGACCCCTTCAAAGAACTCTAATAGATTAGTAAGACACGATCTGTTGTCACTGGGTCGAGCCACATGTCCCGCCCACCGCATTTTGCTGAGCCTGCTTTCAACAACAACATCTCGCACTCCAGGCTGCTGCCTAATTATTTCACTGGGGATGTGATCATGGAGCGAAATGCCCAAAAATGTTCATTCCATCACCCTTTGTGTGGCAGACAGTTGATGTTCTTCAGTATTCATGAGTGACCATGTTTCGCTGCCACATAGCATCGCTGGAAGCACGGCTGAGTTAAAAAGATTCGCACAAGTTGTTTGACCATCAATACTATTTTGAAATATACGCACAGATACTATGTAAGGAGTTGAGGACGTATACCGAAAATATTCTTCAAGGCTGCATCAAGGTCACCAGCAAAGGTGACAAACATGTTTTCTGTCACACGGGAGATGTCCATCCATCTACCTGTTTACATGTAAATTGACTATTGTCTGGTTCGCCATGGGGCCCCTTATCACCAGCTTCAATCAACGGCAAATGAAGGAGTGTGAGGACTTCAGAAAGAAACTAAGAGGATGAGGAAAGCAGCTGGGGGGAAAGCCCTCTGTGGAGAGTACATCAACGGTTAGCTTGAGTATATTTGGGGGGACGAAAGGGGGACCCAGGCAGCCTTCACAGAGGAAGTAAAAGGGCAGTGATTTTGCTTAATGATTAAGGGCTCTCAGCCAGGAGAACTGTGGGTGAGATAAGCTTCTTCAGACCAGAGCGTGACTTGTTAGTCAAGTCTGGTGTCTAGAAAGCCTGGTCTGATTTTGTTCTCTTGTCGCCATTTGTTTCCAATATCCCCATTCACTATCCCTTGGATCGCCAGTCTTTGATAATAAACCTGTTCTTTCCACTATCAATCTGTCTCAGTGCTGTGGTGTGAGGCAAAGTGCTGGTGCTGACTTGGCTCTTAGAAGCTGGTGTGTCCTGGTCCGTTGGGATCAGCAGGCCTGGCAATTCCGTGAGTGTCCAGTGGAGAAGGACTTGGGGCCTGGTGGGCACCTCTTGCTACCGGTACAGAGGACGAGGCCTGGAGGGCAGTGCTCCTGCTGCCAGAGGCTCTGGTTTCAGGGAGATGGTCCTCAGCAGGCACAGACAAGCCTGCTTCATGTTAAGGGAGGTGACCCCTGGGGAGTGTCACAACCACTTTAACCAGTGGGGACTGTTTGCCTTCAGTTGAAGGTGGAGCCAGCACTGCTCAGATTTTCCCCTCTCCAACCAGCATCGCTTCAGTCTTGCCTGCATTCTGCTTGCCATCTGCTCTTTAGCCAGGAGCCAGTCTCCCCTAGGCAGTCTGACATCTGGGGAGTGGCAGAAAATGAGTCATCAAGTTGAGTGTCATCAGCATCCTGTCAGCAGGTAAGCCCTCGGCATCTCAGGATCTCTCCCTGTGGTCTCACATAGACGTTGAAGAGGAGCGGGATAGCATGGAGCCATGTGGCGGCTGGTGGGCAAGGAGGAGCAGAGACCCGTCGTCGCTCATTGAGTTCTGCTAGAGGGGCATGATTGGAGCCCCTGTAACACTAGGCCACCTACTCCTGCTGTGCCCTGTAGGCGGGTTAGCTGGGCCTTGTCGCGTACCGTCAATGGCTGCAGAGGCCCAGCAGTGAGAGCATGGCCATCTCACCTGTGTCCATGGCTGTAAGGAGTTTGGGTTTTAGTGCCGCTAGGGTGGTCTCTGCGCTGTGCTCTGGTCTGGCCCCTGGCTGTGAGGCAGGATGTTGGCTGCTGTCACATGTTATTGGCGCTTAGTGGTTGCTACTTTCTTAATTATTTTGCACAGGAGTAAGAGGCTTGAGATGGGCCAGTAGTCGGAGAGGTCTTCAGGGAGATCTGGGTTTGATTCCTGGCTCTGCCACAGACTTCCTGGGTGACCTTGGGCAAGTCACTTAATCTCGCTGGGCCTCAGTTCCAGGTCTGTAATACAGTGATAATGCTTTCCTACCTCTCAGCAGTGGTGTGAGTTGTTCAGATACTAAGGTGTCTGGGGCCATGCAGGTACCTAGAGAGGAGGCCTGAGGTGCGAGAGAAAACACTTTCTCTATTTTGCCACACAGATTTCTCTCCAGGGGTCTTGCTACTCAATTACTGCTGCTGGTGACAGCTGTGCCCAGGTGGAACCATGCCACTCTGGAGCCAGCTATGCCACAGAGATTGCACCTGCTCAGAAGCTGACAGTACCAGATCGCACACGCTGGGCTGCCCTTTGCACCAGGGACAACTGCATATGCTGGGCGTGCTGTGCTGCCACAGGTGCTGGGTGCCCACAGATGGAAAACCCGAGGGCTGCGGCCGGCATATCCCCATGAATACCTCATCGATTCCAGCCTCTTCATCTTCAGAGCCATGGGGAATGCAGAGCCCATGGCTGCGCTGCTGACCTGGTGCAGACACAGACCTCCACCTCCGCAATTCCGAGATGAAAGGTCTGTTCTGATCACTGTTCAGCCTAAATGCCGCTGTGGCCGCCCCCTTTCCAAAGCAGCCTTGTTCTCTTTGCTGGGCCCATGTCGTGTTTGCAGAGAAACACACGCCTGGCCTGGTGATCCTTGCAGTTTTCTGGCAGGCTCTCTGCGCTCAGCTGGTCCCTAAAAAGACAGCAATGTAAATAGCCCATCCAGGGAATGTGAAGCACCCAGGACCTGCCAACTACCTGGGTATAAAATAGGCAGCTGGTCCTGGTCAAGGATTGAAAATAACCAGTTGCTCTTTTGACTTTCCCTGCTCCAGCCAAAGCTCATAAGCTAAGCAGGGTCAGGCTGGTTCAGAATATGGATGGGAGATCTCCCGGGGCTTCTGGAAAAGGGGGAGCTGGCCCTCCAAGGGAATGCCGCAGTATGCAGTGCTATAGGAGGGAAGTCTTTCAAATGTGACCACCTCTGGTCAGTAAGATCCAGATCCTTATGGGTGCCTAACTCCGATTAGAGTCACTGGGCGTTAGGTGCACGCATCCCTTAGAAGAGTGGTTCTTAACCTTTACTGCAGCCTGCACCCCTTTGGGTCTCAAAAAATGTTCTCACTCCCCTTGTCAAAAATTGTTGTTGTAGGTCAGTTCATTACACCTAGATATATCATAACTACAGAATGGAAGAGATAGAATTATATCTTTATTTTAATTTCGCAGTGAAAATATACCGCCGTAATCGTTAAAACATGTATAATGTTAATAAATACATAGGTTTGATGAAACAAAATAGTGGTACTTACGTGCCTGTGCTTAATTTGTGTTTTCGATGATTTACCTTCTAAAAAAATCTTGCATGTCTCACACCCCCAGAAAGGGCATCTCGCACTCCCAGGGGGGCGTGATCCCCAGATTAAGAACCGCTGCCTTAGAAGATTTGGGCCTATGGCTCTTTTAATTGGGATAGGGGTGTTAAATGTGGGGTGCTGGCCACGTTCCAGCTCAGAGAATGACATTCTGCCGCTTTCCACAACCCTTGCCGTTCTAACTCCACACCTCCTGTCTGGCGGCATTGCTGTGTGCCGTGCAACAGCTGCTGTGTCCCACCCCAGCTGCAGTGGCTGCACCTCGGAGGCGGCTGAGCTGGCCGGGCCGGGTCTGGCGTTGTGAGGCCCTGTGGGCTGAGAAGGGCAGGAGCCACGTGCGGCACGCCCTTGACGGGGATTGCTTGTCTGCAACATGGTTATAATGGGGAGATCGTCCTGGTTCGCCCCCGATTCAGGCCCCTCTGGATTTCCCAGCCCACTCTCTGGCTCTAGCATGAGTGTCGGGGCCTCAGGACAGGGGCTGCCTTGAACTGTGTTTCCTCAGCATCTCTCTCGACTCCTCTCCCCCCTCCGCCATCGTCACATGGACGACTCCCTGACCTGCTCTCCCCTGCGGACCCCTCTCCCTCTGGCGAGACCCACCGCCTGGCCTGTCTCCCTGCTGTCTCTGCCAGCCTGGCCCACACTGAACTCCTCCACTTCCCTTCCCGGATGGGAGCCTGGCAAATCTTTGTGCCGCCCCCTAAGCCAGATCCAAATGCTGCCCCATCTTCCTTTGTGACAATGCTGAGATCTGCTCTGCTCTGTTCCATACCGACTGCTATCCCGGCCTCATCAATGTGGTGTCTGGGTGCCTTCCTGCTGTGCTCTGAGTGACATGACTGACACTTGTCCTGGGTGGTCCTCTATTGCCCCCCCTCCATCCCCAAGCTGCTGAGAAATAGGGCAGACACACCCCAAAGCTGGTGGGTATTCTTCTATAAGATATACCCAACCAGCAACAAAAGTAAACTTCTGTCACTGCACTGGCTAACAAGAAGTCAGAAATGCAGCCCCCTTAGGTATTCCAGACCTGAATTCAACATCCAGACACTAGACGTGATGATGAGGGGTAATTTAAAACCAATTTCATCATCCTAAAGGACCAGCCACAAAGCCAGGCCAATATATAACTCAGATCTTACCCAATAATCACGCTGTTGCCAATCCTTTAATATGTAATATCTAAAGGTTTATTTATAAAAAGAAAGAAAGGTTAGAGTTTAAATGTATTAAAAGAATCAAATACACACAATTAATGGCAAAGTTCTTGGATCAGGCTTGAAGCAGTGATGAAATAAACTGCTGGCTTGTTGAGTCTCTGGTTGCTTCCAAATGATCTGGAAGGTCTTCAGGCCCTTGGTTAGATGCTCCCATTAGTATAAATGCATAATCCAGAGATCAGAGCAGGAAAGAGGCAAAATGGAGATTTTTCCAGGGCCTTTTATAGCATCTGCCCTGTGGAGGGAAACCCATTATTCCAACTTGTGGAAAATTACAGGTAACAAGATGGAGTTTGGGCTCACATGGACTAGTCACGTGCCCTTGCATGCTTCACTGAGTCCTAGCCATAGTCTAGCTAGAACGTCCACAGCTCATCAAGTGTGGACAGGCGTCTGCCATGGCCCATGGTGAGTTACGTGTTCCTTGATGGGCCATGCAGCTTGAGTAGTCCCTTCATAACATGCTGGCTAAATACCTCGTGGGGATTACACAGAAGTAAACACATTTGAAATACAGGTATAGAGCCAATCACCATAACTTTAGATTAAAATGATGCACGCATACCAATAGGATAATCATATTCAGCAAATCATAACTTTCCCATTGACACCTCCCTTGACACACATTGAACAAGACTTGGTGCGAGGGTATAACCATGGTAGCAACAATGATCCGCATGGTTATATTTTAACCATATAAAGTCATAGGGGGTTGTCATAACTATAGAACCCTCCTATGTACAATACTATAAAATCCCTCCTGGCCAGAGGCACCAAAATCCTTTTACCTGTAAAGGGTTAAGAAGCTCAGGTCACCTGGCCGACACCTGACCCAAAGGATCAATAAGAGGAGAAGATACTTTCAAATCTTGGGGGTGGGGGAGAAGGCTTTTGTTTGTGCTCTTTGTTTTGGGGGTTGTTCACTCTTGGGACTAAGAGGGACAGGACATCAATCCAACCTCTCCAAATCTTCTGAACCAATCTCTCCTATTTCAATCTTACAAGTAACAGCCAGGCAAGGCGTGTTAGTTTATTTTTGTTTTCTCAACTTGTGAATGTTCCCTTTGCTAGAGGGAGGTTATCCCTGTTTTGTTGTAACTTTGAACTAAGGCTAGAGGGGCCTGATTACCCCCCTGTGAAGTTATTTTCCATCCTGATTTTACAGAGATGATTTTTACCTTTTCCTTTTAATAAAATCCTTCTTTTAAGAACCTGAGTGATTTTCCATTGTCCAAAGACTCAGGGGTTTGGGTCTTTGATCACTTTGTAACCAATTGGTTAGGATATTATTCTCAAGCCTCCCCAGGAAAGGGGGTGTAAGGGCTTGGGGGGATATTTTGGGGGAAGAGGAACTCCAAGTGGTCCTTTCCCTGTGTGACAATGTTGTTCTGGCGGGACCCAACTGAGAGTGCCAATTCAGGACCAATTGCTCAAACAGGGCAGTCAGAGCCCTAGGCTGGGGTTTTTCGACCTCTAAGGCAAACCAAACCAGCCAGACAAAAATGACTTCGGTTTCACCCCACTGGCCAACCACAAGTCACACAAGCTACTTCCTTAGACACACCAGTCTCCCAGTATCACCACTAGTCCCACTCGTCCTGGGGAAGAATGGTTATGAAAACCAACACCCCTGTAAAAGAAAATGGTTCTCTCGATCCCAAAGAATCAAGCCCCAGACCCAGGTCAATATATACATCAGATCTTACCCACAAATCACGCTGTTGCCAATCCTTTAGCATCTAAAATCTAAAGGTTTATTCATAAAGGGAAAAAGATAGAGATGAGAGCTAGAATTGGTTAAATGGAATCAATTCCATACAGTAATGGCAAAATTCTTAGTTCAGGCTTGTAGCAGTGATGGAGTAAACTGCAGGTTCAAATCAAGTCTCTGGAACATCCCCCACTGGGATAGGTCATCAGTACCTTGTGTAGAGCTTCAGCTTGTAGCAAAGTCCCTCAGAGGTAAGAAGCAGGATTGAAGACAAGATGGAGATGAGGCATCAGCCTTATATAGGCTTTTCCAGGTGTAAGAACACTTCTTTGTTCTTACTGTGGAAAATTACAGCAAAATGGAGTCTGGAGTCACATGGGCAAGTCCCTGCATACTTCGCTGAGTTACAAGGCGTATCTGCCTCCTCTCAATGGGTCAATTGTGTAGCTGATGGTCCTTAATGGGCCATCAAGCAGGCTAGGCAGAGCTAACACCCACTTGTCTGGGATTTTTCCCAGAACTACAGCACAAATTTGAAATACAGACAGTACAGAGCCAATACTCATAACTTCAACTACAAAATGACACATGCATACAGACAGCATAATCCTAACCAGCAACCCGTAACCTGGTCTTAGACACCTTATATGACCCCCTTTACATAAGATTTGGTGCCACTACAGGACCTTGGTTGCAAACCATGTTCTATGTGGTCCCAGTTTATATCAATAACGTCACACCCTGGTTCTTGTTAAATCACTTAGTGGTGGCAGCTTACCAGGTTTTAACCTAAGATGGTAGAAATAAGCTTAGGGGGCTTACATGCGGGTCCTCAGATCTGTACCCCAGAGTTCAGAGTGAGGAAGGAACCCTGACAGGGGTTCTTTGGCGCTCTTACTTTTTGTCTTGTTTTTCTGGCTGCTGCACCCTGTGCGATGGACAGTGCCTGGGGCTGGGCGTGGAAGGTGGGGAGGTCAGGACGGTCCTTAGTTTCTGAGGAAGTTTGTTCCACAGGCTCAGACCAGCCCCCGAGGAAGTTGTGCCCAACTGAACTTTCCCCAGATGGCAGAAAGCTCCCTGAGGCCTGAGAAGTGGAACTGTCGCCCATAGCCGCCTCTGGACGCTCCGGTCTCTTTTTGGTACCCTGAGCATCATCAGAGCCATCTGCACTCTTATCCCTAACCGCGCCTCCTGCCCCAGCTGCACTGCCCACCATGTCCGCTCCTCCCTCCGTGCTGCCCCTGGGGCACGGAGCGCCACGCCTGTCCTTCTGCCAGCCCCTTGAGGTGATGGCTGCCTTGCAATCGCTGCTCGGATCATGCTTGGGAAAGGGGCATGCATCAAAGAGCCATGTTGCCCAGTGACCAGGGCCCTGGACTGGGGCTCAGAAGCACTGGGTTCTGTTCCTGCCCCTGCAGTGATCTCTGACATGACTCAGCCAATCACCTCCCCTCTCAGTGCCTGTTCCCCTCCTACCCTTTGTCTGTGCTGACCATGAGTTCCCCAGGACAGCAAGTGTCTCTCAGGATGTGTCTGGGCAGCACTCAGAACAATGGGGGCCCATGACTGGTTGGTGCAACTGGGCAATACATAACAATAAAAGGAACCCCACCTGGGGTTTGATTTTTCTTAGGTGCCCAGAGCCAGCGATTTCAAACCAAGTCAGCAGGGGCTATGAATGTTCAGAAATCCCAAGACAGGCACTGAGAGGTCCAAAATCCCCTGTGCCTTTAAAAGCACCAGGGCTCCGATCCTCCACAGCATATCGACACTGAACTCCCTCTGAATGATGTGCCTTAGCGCCCTGTGTTTGAAGTGTAGTTTGGGTGACAGGAGAGGGATTCGTTGTGGCCAGTCCTGACTTGCACGTTCCTGCAGCTGCCTGGTACCATTATGTACCAACTCCCTCTCTTGAGCAAAATCTAGGGTAACCGGGGGGCCATCTGATATATTCCAAGAGTCATGGGCTACTTTACTTCTGCCAACTTGCTTAAGCCAATGTCTTGCAGGGTACAGGCCTGCGGGTTCCTTGTGTTACTGCTAAGAACAATAAAAGACAAAGCTAGCTCTATGGGCTACAAGTCGACCCCCGCATCCCCCCACCTTGGCACTCCTTGGCCTAGAAATCGCATGAGCAGCTCACAACTGGAGTCTGTGTGGGTGTGTTAAAAGTGGCACCAACTAACCCGGGCATTCCCGCTGTACATTCTGCTTGCATTTCTGCACACATCCTGGTGCCTCAGGGATTGTTACTCTAAACACCTGCTCCCCACTTGAGAGGGATAAGGCCGAGATCTTCACCACTTGTGCTCATTAAAAACTCCATGGCTCATTTCCTCAGAGCAGTGGTGCATTAACCTCAGTGTCTTGGCTTAATTCCACTGTGACCAATTGCATTCTGCCTCCCTATGCTGTACCTGCAGTTTCAGCTGGACACAGGAGTCTTTTTCACTTCCATTCCTGAACTGTTCCTGCGTGCGGTTAAACAGCTGCCGTGTTTCTCCCCAGAGGTGACTGCATTTCCAGGGGCAGGCAAACTGATTTCTGCCTCTTTGTGGCGAAAAGCGCTTTGGCATCTGTCGGAAAGCAATGGAAGCAGATAAGCATCATTAATGAGTCTTGCGCATTGCTAATCTGCATGGCCCTCGGTAATGAGAATGGCATTGCCTATTCATGTTCAATGTGAATTGTGATTCATGGACTGAAACGGCCTGATGTTGCCACAGCTCACCTGGGATAAAGAGCCTGAGGAACAGTGCAGCAGAATGGGAGAAAGAGGAACATTTTGGGGGGAATAAATTGCCTTGCTTGAGTGCAAATACATTTGTGGCTTTCAAGCTGCAGCTGTACCTGGATCTGGATTGGGAGCACTGTGCTGGCTGGCACTGCAATTTGGAGGGTTCCCGCACATCAGTCACACACATCTGGGCTGGGACAGGCAGGTGTTCTGAGCAGGAATGACAGGACGGGGAGACTCTGCAAAGCTCTACGAACTGCTGTGCAAAATATTGGGTGGGAACAATGTTTGCAATCATAGCAGATCAAACGCACTTTGTTCCATGGGGGTGGGGCAGGCAGACTAGGGACTGGGAGGGGAGCTGGTGGCTGGGATTGGGGGTGGATGTAGGTGATGGAGGGGGAAGCTTTCTGAGCAGATCCCTCACTTGCATCCTTCCGCCTGAGTGAACCCCTCCAACCCTGAGCACCTCAGGGGCTGAACAAGCCCCCATCTCCTCTCCTACCCATTTGGAGCACCAAAAGGAGATTGGGGGCCAGCACCTGGCACAAACTCTGGCAGGAGATTTTCCTTAGTCCAAGCCCCTGCTCCGTGCTCCCCCTTAACCCAAAATGCTGACTTGCTGGAGCTTCGTGCCCTGCTCTCTGACGATGGGCCCATGGACACTGACGGGCATTTGGCCTGAGCGAGGACCAAGCAGGGAGCTAGAGCAAGGCCCCAGGAGGTAGGTTTTAGAGCTGGGTAAACTAAGGCCCAAGATGGTTGTGGACACACGGGGACTCAGTGGCAGAGTTGGGCTCAGACTGGTGCAGCCCCTGGCTGAACCCCATGCAGGTGTCTGGCAGAGAGGCACATGCTGGAATTCCTGTCTCCGTTCCCTTCGAGGGCTGCCGGTGGGTCGGCGTTTCCCCCTTGCTCTGCCCTGAGCCGCAGCCTCCTCTTAGACAGCAATAGGAGCAGGGACCCCCCAGGCCTACAAGGTGCAAGGAGATCAGCTGCTCCTGTCTCTCCACAGCTGGGTCCCCTGATTGCACTGTCGGCTTCTGCAATCCTACGGCCTCAGCCAGTCCCACCAGGCAGGAAAGGGGAGGTGTTGGCAGAGCTGCAGGGGGTGGGGGAAGCCCAGGACTGGGATAGCAGGGGGCTGTGGGTCGGGATTTGGGGGGCATTGGCAGAGCTGTAGGGGACAGGGGAAGCCCAGGACTGGGATAGCAGGGGGCTATGGGTCAGGATCGGGGGGTGTTGGCAGAGCGGCAGGGGGCGGGGAAAGCCCAGGACTGGGATAGCAGGGGGCTGTGGGTCGGGATTTGGGGGGCATTGGCAGAGCTGTAGGGGACAGGGGAAGCCCAGGACTGGGATAGCAGGGGGCTGTGGGTCAGGATTGGGGGTTGTTGGCAGAGGTGTAGGGGGCAGGGGAAGCCCAGGACAGGGATAGCAGGGGCAGTGGGTCGGGATTGGGGGGTGTTGGCAGAGCTGTAGGGGGCAGGGGAAGCCCAGGACTGGGATAGCAGGGGGCTGTGGGTCAGGATTGGGGTGTGTTGGCAGAGCTGCAGGGGGCAGGGGAGGCCCAGGACTGGGATAGAAGGGGGCTCTGGGTTGGGATTGGGGGGTGTTGGCAGAGTTGTAGGGGGTGGGGGAAGCCCAGGACTGGGATAGCAGGGGGCTGTGGGTCAGGACTGGCGGTGTTGGCAGAGCTGCAGGGGGTGGGGGAAGCCCAGGACTGGGATAGCAGGGGGCTGTGGGTCAGGACTGGGGGGTGTTGGCAGAGCCGCAGGGGGCAGGGGAAGCCCAGGACTGGGATAGCAGGGGGCTGTGGGTCAGGATTGGGGGGCATTGGCAGTGCTGTAGGGGGCAGAGGAAGCCCAGAACTGGGATAGCAGGGGGCTGTGGGTCAGGATTGGAGGGGCATCGGCAGAGCTGCAGGGGAGGCCCAGGACTGGGATAGCAGGGGGCTGTGGGTCAGGATTGGGGGGTGTTGGCAGAGCTGTAGGGGGCAGGGGAAGCCCAGGACTGGGATAGCAGGGGCAGTGGGTCAGGATTGGGGGCTGTTGGCAGAACTGTAGTGGGCGGGGGATGCCCAGGACTGGGATAGCAGGGGGCTGTAGGTCAGGATTGGGGGTTGTTGGCAGAGGTGTAGGGGACAGGGGAGGCCCAGGACTGGGATAGCAGGGGGCTGTGGGTCGGGATTGGGGGGTGTTGGCAGAGCCGCAGGGGGCAGGGGAAGCCCAGGACTGGGATAGCAGGGCTCTCTGGGTCGGGATTGGGGGGCGTTGGCAGAGCTGTAGGGGGCGGGGGACTGGGATGGCAGGGACTGGGATAGCAGGGGGGCTGTGGGTCAGGACTAGGGGGCATCGGCAGAGCTGTAGGGGGAAGGGGGGGCCCAGGACTGGGATAGCAGGGGGCTCTGGGTCAGGATTGGGGGGCATCGGCAGAGCTGTAGGGGGCAAGGGACTGGGATAGCAGGGGGGCTGTGGGTCAGACCTGAGCTGTGTCATGCAGAAGCCTGGCTTGATGGCGTCTAAGCCCCATCAGGTTTGGATTTAGCTCGTGAAGAGACTATTTGCCGTGAACACATGAGGCTGGACTCCCTCAGCTCACTGGGCTGAGACTTCCCAGCAGGGCCCTTGTACTGGCCGTTCATTCCATGGGTGCCAGAGTGACAGAACACAGCAGAGCCTGAGGTCGGCCTGCCAGCACCATAACTCTGCCTGTGGAGTTGCACTGCCTTGTGCCGTATGGAGCAGGATCCTAAACACCTGCGTCCTGACCCTCCCTGATAATGGACCCTTTGTCTGAAGAAACATATAGATCTCAATACGCCGAGGACCATGGAAGTACCTAGATGGAGAGAGAAATAGATTAAATGCAGGCAGTGTCTGTTCAAAATATCAGACCCGGTTCTGACATTTGGGATAGTTCATTTCCTTGTTTCATTGCAGCAGCTACATCTACGAAATTATTTCAGTCTGAGAGAGAGAGAACAAGGCAGAAGGTGTTTAGGTGACTAACTCCTCCCATCTACATACTTTTGAGAATCTGGGTCAAACTGGCTCCTGGTGATAATGCTTAGTGTCTAATCAGAACTGCACCACAGCTGACAATAAGCATCTCTCCAAGATCTAGCCATCCACACAGTCAGATAAATAACAGTGTCTGTAACAGCATTACCTTGTGACTCCCAGTGATGTTACACCACTGTGCTCAGAAGATAAGAAAGTGCCATCAGCTCCAGCTGTTCACTCAGCTTTAGTGCCCTGCAATAAGAATAGGAGCTTGCATGCCTTATGTTTATGAGTACTTTCTATCCCAAAGGAACCCTAGACTGGGACTCAGGAGACCTGGGGTCTATCCCTGACTCAGCCACTGGCCTGCTGGGTGAGCTCAGGCAAGTCACTTCACCACTCCATGCCTCAGTTTCCCCATCTGCAAAATGGGGATAAGGATTCTGACCTCCTTTGTAGAGTGCTTTGAGCTCAATGGATGTACAGTGCTGTGTAAGAACTAGATGCTATTCATTCAAATGAGCAGTCTTACCTATGTGTGACTCAGTTTCCCCTATATGCTGCATTGTTACCCAGTGGGTGGGAAAGGACTGTTTGCTTTCAGGGCAGGCTAAGACAGGTGTGACTGGCACGTACCTGTCTGGGACTAAGGGGGTCATTGGAAAAGGACAGCTGAGGCCGACCCCACAGCAATAGAGAATCCATGAAGATAAGGGCAAATCCAATCACCAAGCAACCAATGGCCATAGATTGCTCCACCTCTCTGCAGGAAGCCGAGCAGCGTGTCCCCAGCTGGAGAACAAAGGACTGGGAAGGCGGGAGGTGGGGGAGAAGCGTTGGCTGCTGGAAGGAGTCACGACTCCCACCTTGCATGTGGTCAGGAGGTCAGACGGATGGAGATGGAACTCAAACCAGGGGGTTCCCTGCAGCTTGGCTGGGTTTTGGGTCACCAGGACAGACAAGGCTTTGGCTGTCAGTTCTCTGACTACCCAAAGCACCGCCTGGGCTGCGTGCCAGTTAACGAACAGTCTCTGAGGAGCAGACGTGGCTCCGTCAGGGCTCTGCCTCAGTGGGAAATGTACAGCGGAGTCACGGGGTGAAGCAGGAGTGCTGAAGGCCCTGAGGTCCCATCTAAGGAGGCGGTGAAGCCGCGTGGCTTAGCCTGGAGGAAGAGAGAGACCCCTGGAGTCTGGCAGGCTGGAGACATTCCTCCTCTGGCCACTTCAGCTCCCCTGCGTCCCCTCGTGGGTTCCCCTCAGCGGGTCCAACTGAGACAGACCCTGATAGAGACTTGGTTGCTCTGCAGGGACTAATGCACCTCACCCAGCATTTGCAGTGAGCCTCGCACAGCATGGTCCATGCAGCCAGGTATATTCACTACGGGGGAGAGCTGCTTGGCTTCCTGCAGAGAGGTGGCTGGGGCGTGCCAGGGAACCGGGCGTGCCAGGGAGTGGGTTTGGGCAGCGTGATCTCTGGGCACAGAGGCAGCGAGCAGAGGTGGCCTTAGCTGTTGGTTTCCTTGGCCCAATTCTACTCTCACTTGCCGTGGTGTAAATCAATCGCGTTCCCTCCAACTAACTCCAGATGCACCGTGCTGTGGCTCAGAGCCGAATCTTGCCCCTTGGGTTTTGGTGACTGTGCCGGTGACACTGAGCGTCTGAGCAATCCTAATTCTAAGATAGCAACCTGAGGAGGATTTCCCAGGCAGAGGTGACTAGGGGGGGCAAGCAGGGTCTCATGCCCCCCACCCCAGATTTCTACTAGGGTTTATATTTTTATTTCTTTTTTTTGCAGAGAGTTTCGCCCGCAGAACCTTGAAATTGCCTCTGGCCCCACCTGTTTGGATACGTACCTGCATGGACCCTGGTCATTATTCACTTGGCCAGTGAACATCACTGATCAGCATGACCCTACCCCTGCCCTCGAAGAGCCCCGAGCCCCGGCCCCCTGCAGAGCTGCTCCTCAATCTCCCATTGCCCCCCATTCATAGCCCACCCTGCCCCATCGTTCTCCCCAACGCTCTCCCAAAGCTCACGGCTCAGCATCATCCTCTCCCACATGCCCATTCCTGCCCCACTCAGCCCCACAGCTCAGCCCCTCTCCCTGCACCTCCACACCCCACTATGCCCCCACGTGGGCTCCCTGGAGCGCTGCTGCCTGATGCACCAGAACCAGCACTGGGCCTTGCCCCCACAGTCTTCCATCTGTCCTCAATGACCCCACACAGACCCCCTTCCCCCACTGCCCAGTCACCCACACTGCTCTCCTCTTTCAGTGGTTTCTCTGACACAGCTAGGGAGGGAAAAACATCTGGCAGAAAATGCAAGGGGCCACGAACCCCCGTTCCCCATCGTGCCTCAGCCGGCTCCTCCCAGCCTCCCCCCTGGGCCTCGGGCAGCTTGGCACAAGGTAAAGCAGCCTGCAGGTGACCCTGATTTGCACCATGTGGCAGAGTCGGCCCCAGCTGCCAGCAGAAGAGCACTGAGGCAGTTCCAAGCCCCTGTCCCCGGCTTGCTGAACCCAGCAGGGTGTGGGGAGGGGAAATTCAATCCTTAAAGTGAGACACCGGGATTTTTGGAGCTGCTTCAAGGGCACCCATTGCTATGGAGTTGCTACTAGCCCCTCCATCGGCTCCTTGGGATGGGCCGCGCTCCCGGCCAGGTGTGTCTGCCATCGGCACCACCCCAACCCGCTCCGCTCTGCGCTGTGCAGAGAGCCAGCCTGCTCCTGGCAGGGCCGTGACAGATGGGCAGCGAGGAGCTTAAGGCCCGGCCGGGAGTGGGTTTAATGCTGTTACAAGGCTGATGATCGCACGGGAGCGGCCTGATCCCTCTCTCCCTGGCAGGCTTAGCTGGCCGGGAAATATGTCCCCACATGTGCTCCTAACCCTGGCCTGGCACAGGCCCACGGGAGCTGGGAGGTGGCCCCCAGGTCTATATGCAGCTCTTCTGCCCAGTGCAGTTGGCAGCAGCAAGGGCTGGGTTCAAATCTCATGGGGATCCCCTTAAAGGTTGCAAGCTGATTTGAGCCCCAACCCAGAAACTGGGGAAAGACCTAGACACCTCTCCTGGGGTCAGGGCTTCCCCTCTGCCACACACACTGTGTCTGGCCAGGAAACAATGACACCTCAGTAAGGGGGAAAGGGATACTGCCCTAACTTGGAAAAACTCAGCCCCAATAAAATCACTAGTGACCCCCCATGCCTCAGTTTCCCCAGCTGTTGGTGTAAATGTCTGATGGACAAATATCCCTTACACACCCCACCCCACCCACTGCACTCATGGGGCATGCTGTGTGGCTTCCATGAACAGCCCCCGGCTGTTACCTCTGTCCTGCCTCTTGCCACACTGCTGTCCCTCCCCATGAAGGCAGGTGGTGATTTCAGCTCCGGCACTGCCAGGCGAAGGGTCCGCAGCCCCAGGTCTCTAGCCCCATTGTCACACTCTAGGGAGAACAGCATTGGGTGACCCCTGTGCTTACACAAAACCTAACCAGAGAGTCCACACTGGGACCATGCCTTTTAAACATGCAAATCAGGTCTGAGTCTTTCTATCTCTCCCTCCAGTTCACCAATAGACAGCGGCAGAGAGCATCTTTGCCATGCGTGCCCCTCGATGTAGGGAGCAGATCGGGGTATGGCTAGTGTGTGCTGCACTGCAGCTGTTCTCTGCTTCCCAGTGGCTGTGAGAGGCAGAGTGTACATTAGAGCAGCTGTGAGGTTGCTCTTAAATACACCAGGGGCCAAGCAGGGTCTTGACTTGTTCTAGAGTACAGAGACAGCCAGGATGACTCATAATAATACCTATCTCTGATACAGCACTTCTCATCTGTAGATCTCAGAGGAAGGTTGGTATCATTACTGCCAATTTACAAATAGGGAAACTGAGGCACAGGGAGGGATGTGACTTGCTGAAGGTCACCCAGCAGCAGAGGTGGGAATAGATCCGAGAGGGTGGTTATTTGACCTGTGTTTTTGGCACTGTGCGACCGCTGCTGGAATCCTGTGTCCAGTGCCGGTGCCCCACCGCTCAAGAAGGATGTTGATACATTGGAGAGGGGTCAGAGAGGAGCCATGAGAATGATTAAAGGATTAGAAACCTGCCTGATAGTGATAGACAGATGGAGCTCATTCCTTTTAGCTTTACATGAGGAAGGTTGAGTGGTGGCTTGATCCCAGTTTATCTGTACCTACCACCACTTGATAATAAAGCGCAGTTCAATCTAGCAGACAAAGATCTAACAAGCTCCAATGGCTGGAAGTTGAAGCTAGACAAATTCAGACTGAAAATTAGCCAGGCTGGGCAGGGATGGTGTCCCGAGCCTCTGTTTGCTAGAAGCTGGGAATGGGCGACGGGGGATGAGTCACTTGATGATTCCCTGTTCTGTTCATTCCCTCTGGGGCACCTGGCACTGGACAGTCTTGGAAGACAGGACACAGGGCTAGATGGACCCTTGAGCTGACCCAGTGTGGGAGCTCTTAAAATAAAGGGCAAATATTTAACAGGGAGGATAATTAACCATTGGAGCAATTTACCAAGGGACATGGTGGATCCTTCATCCCTGAAACTTTTTAAATAAAGATGGGATTTTTTTTATAAAAGAGTTGCTCTGGTTTGTAGTAAGAAGAGGCCCTAAGATATAAACCTTGGTATCAGAGGCCCGGTATGAGGCCTGAGGCCTGAACTAAAGTAATGGTCAAGACTTTGCTAGCATAAAGCAAAGTTAACCTGTGAGCCAGAGGCAGGCCCTGCTCACAGAAGCTGGCAAGGAAAGGGCTGATGCTGCGAAAAGAGACACACCTAAAAGGTACTGGACACCAGATATCAGAACATTCGCATACTTGCACATTCCACACAGATAACAAGGAACAGGCTGACCCATCCCAATGACAGGGCCAAAAGGGTAATATGATGGATAGAGTTGTTTTGTTCAAACCAACATGTACAAGGTGAGAGGCGGCACCTTACTGCGGAGAGGGGTTGTACCTTGCTGCGTAGAAGGGTTGTACCTCAATACGTCTGGAGTGATGTGTAACTTGTTTGTACCTGTGTATAAGAATGTATCCCTGGGGCGGTGTCTTTGTCCGCCCGAGGGGGCAGTGGAAAGTCCCGCCACTGACTGAGCTGAGTCCATTGCCAGGGGGCACATATTAGTAGTATGCCTTTTACTAGCGTAACAATCTAGGGGAACTATCATTTGACAATAAACCTGGCCGACGTGCCCTTCGTACCTTACTGGACTCTGTGGTCATTGGGGGTTTTCTCGAGATCTGCTGTGTAGCTATCTGCGCAGAGCTGGGACAGCACACAGAGGGAACACACGCACGCAGCCGAGTGATATCAACATTGAACAGAGCAGAGCACCACACTGGTAGAATCTGACAATATGGTTCAAACTGGAATTAATTCCAGGGCAGCCCATGGCCCTGGTTCAGACTAAATGATCAAAGTGGTCTCTTCTGGCTTTATTATCTACAAGTCTATGGGGGAAACGGTTTCCTCTGTCCCTGAGACAGAGGAGACCGTTTTTCCCATAGCTTTGTAGATAATCCACTATCCACTAGGCCACACTGCCTCCAGATGGCTTAAAGCCACCTCCCAGCCTGCCCCCGTTGCCAGCGTAGGAGCAGGGTAACGGCGCACAGGCCCACGTATTTTCCCAGCAGAGACTCCCATTGAACTCAAGGAGAGTTCTGCTGAGTGGAGGACCCCAAGTTGTGGTTTGGGCTCCTGGCTGCTTGTGCTGGTGGCAGCTGGCAGGGACAGATTGTGTTGCGTTCTGTTCTGTAACGCTGCCCGGCTCCGTCTGGCAACCAGCAAGGTGTTTGTGGTAAGCAAAAACAGAGCTACGTGGGGCCAAAACCTGCTCTGAGCCGAGCTCCGGAGAGAACAGCAACAAGCAGCTTACCCACCTTGTTGAGGCCCCAGCCTCCAGGCCCGAGATCGTCCCCACATCCTGACCAGGGAGCAATTAGTTATTCTCCCAGACCCGGGACCCACTCTCAGCCTGGCACGCCACTCCCTCTCCCGCCACGGCTTTCACTCAGTCCTCACCTGGGCAAAACTCCAGTCACACCGTGATGGTTTCGGCAAAGTAGGAAACAGGTGAGGACTTTGGGACTCACGATGGGTGTTACGACAGTGAAGTAAAGGCCCCAGCGGAGATCAGCTCCAAAAATCCCGGTGTCTCGCTTTAAGGATTGAATTCCCTCTCCCCACACCCTGCTGGGTCCAGCAAGCCGGGGACAGGGGCTTAGAGCAGCCTCAGTGCTCTTCTGCCGGCAGCCCGGGCCGACTCTGTCACATGGTGCAAATCAGGGTCACCTGCAGGCTGCTCTACTTTGTGCCAGGCTGCCCGAGGCCCAGGGGGAGGCTGGGAGGAGCCGGCCGGGGCATGATGGGGAACGGGGGTTTGTGGCCACTTTCATTTTCTGCCAGGTGTTTTTCCTCCCTAGCTGCGTCCAAGAAACCACTGAAAGAGGAGACCAGTGGGGTGACTGGGCAGTGGGGAGGGGGTCTGTGTGGGGTCACTGGGAACAGATACACAGACAGAGACGGTCCTTTTCCCAACGCATTCACCATCTGGCTAGAAGAGGCCCAGAAACTCACCTGAGGTTAGTGCTGGAGCCGGGATTCGAACCCACTGATTCAATGGGCCGCCCTTAATAACAGAAGCAACGTGCCCAGAGCGGTACATTTACATGGGCTTGCTCAGTTGCGGGGCTCAGTCCCACATCCAAGTCAACAGCCACTCGGCCATTGGCTCGACCAGCTAGATCCTTCGCTCATCGTGCTTGCAGAGCTCCAAGCGTGACTCAGAGCAGCCCCGAGGCTGCCACCCCATTCCCACTCCCATTCCCCAGCCCCTGGGGCTGGGTTTGTACCACTGCAGTGTAAATTGAGGAGTCGCAGCCAAAGGGCCCGATTCAGAGGGGAGGCTAAATTGGGGGCAACAGACATCTGCTTCCTCAGCCAGCAGCCTCCAGCCCCACAGCCCCTCAGATCCCTTTTGCGGGGCCTAGCTCTCCCCCTTCCACGCCCTGACCCGTTTTGGCCCACTGGCTCTGAGCTGGTGTGACTCACTTGGCGAGGGGCTGTGAGTGGAGGGGGGCAGAGGAAAGGTCCTAACTGGAGACCGTGGGAAGGTGAGCGTTAAATCTGGGCTTGCCCCGCGGGAGCCTGCCCCTGCTCACACACCCGCCTCTTGCCCCTGGCGTGAGTTATGCCCACAAACGTCCTCAGCAGGCTCAGATGGTGCCTGCACCAGGCCGGCCTGGTGACCCACGGGGCAGCACTCTGAGGTGCCAGCAGGGGGCGCTGTCTGTGCTGTTTGATGGAATCACCCAGCGCCGTTGCTAAGCAGTGTGGGAGAGGTGGAGTGGATGCAGGGTGTCAGCTCCCAAAAGGCAGAGATGCCCTGGCTGGGCCACAGATACGTTAGTTCAGAGGTTCCCAGCCCTGGCCAGGGCTGCATACCCCTCAAGCCAGCCCTGGGCATCATGCGGGACTAGCCTAGGAGAAAGCTGTCTTCTGCCCCACCTGAGACTTGCAAGCACAGGGGTACCGAGGGTCCCAGCAGGCATGGGACCGCCCCAAGCACCTGCTTGCTGGGCTGGTGCCTGGAGCCAGCCCTGAATGGTGGGCACCAGAACTGGACACCAGATTCCAGCAGCAGTTGCACCAGTGCCAAATAGTGAGGTCAAATAACCTCTCTGCTCCTACTCCAGATTCCCCTGTTTATACATCCCAGGATCGCACTAGCCCATGGGGAGCTCATCTTCGGCTTATTATCCACAACGCCCTGTAAATCTTTGTCAGACTCCCTGCTGCCCAGGATCCAGTCCCCCACCCTGTAAGTGCGGCCTGCAGTCTGTTCCCAGATGTACACATTTACATTTAGCCATATTAAAATGTCTGATGCACTGGGCTCGTGATGAACCCTCTCTACAGGGGCAAATTTCAACTCAGCTAGATACAGCACAGGCAGAGGCAGGCACCTCTAGTGCAACCCTGATTGTAACAGGCCTCTTCTGCTGCCCCCCAGAGCCAGTAGCTGGATAGCCAGGGAGCTCAATGAGATAGCTAGAAGCTGGGGAGTGGCCGAGAAGAGAATCCCTTTCTGTTGCATTCAGATTTATTCCATTGATTAAATATTAATAGTCAATTATTGCTGCATTTCACAGTTTCAGTACGTCCCTCAGGCTGTAACAGGTACTTCTGCGGCTCACTTCCTAGAGTATGCATAGCCCTCATTAGTGCTAACGAAGGCTGGCTTCACTGATCCATTGATGTTAGGAGTCTGGCAGCCATGCAGAAGTGCCATAATTGCTCATCTGTGTGTCATAGCTCCTGTACTGGCAGCAGCCTGGGGGAGAGTCTCTTGGAGCAGGAGGACCTGGATCCTATCCCCGCTGGCGACGGGGAAGCCCTGAGCGATTGCAGACTCAGAATTCCTGGGTCACGGCAGTAATGCGTTCCCACAGCGTTTCCATAGCAAGAGCAGGCTATGGTTGCAATCGTGACTGATAATCCCTAGTGGCTGGCAGCCACAGCCCGATGAATTAAGGTGGGGAATAAGGTGCAAAGGTTTAACTATTAGGGTGATTAACCTTTGGAACAGCTCAGTATGTGGGGGCAGTGGTGGGGCCCTGTCAGCTCACAGTTGGAGGACGTGCTAAAAGGTATGTTCTAGATCGAAGTGGGATGGCATAGAAGCAAACCAGGGTGGCGTGTCGGTCCCGGACTCCAGATGTCTGGGGATGGATCTGGCTTCCCCCAGACATGGAAGGAATTTGGTAAGTCTCCAGCCTGGATTTCTGTCCGTCTCAGAACGCGGTGACCCTGAGGCAGCGCTGAGGGTGACACTGCCTACGGGGCATTACAGCTGCTGTCCTCTGCAGCGCTGGCCCATGCTGTGTGCCAGTCACCCCCTGGCACCAAGTAGGGGCAAATCCCACCCACAGGGCATTTGCCTTGGTCCATGCTGGGCATGTCTGCAGGCCTCTGTGCCAGGCTGCTCAGCTGGGTGCTGTTGAGACAGGCAGGCTCAGCAGAGGTGCTATGACTGACAGTCCCTACACACCAGTACCAGGAGGCTCAGGGGACCCTCAGCTAGGCTCTGATCTCTCTTACATGGGGGCTAGTGAAGTTGCGCCATATTTACACCAGTGTCCTAGAGATCAGGATCTGGTCCTAGGATCTGGCCTTAGGGGGCAGGGAGGTGGCTGGCTGCAGGGGAGCTCTGCAGCTGTTTAAGGGCCGGGAATCCATTTGAGTTGATTTGGTTCCAGTGCTGACCGAGGCCAGATCCCCAGCTGGGGTAAATCAGCAGCTCTCCGTTGGCACCAGTGCTGCTACGCCGCTCTCTGCCAACTGGGGAGCCAGCCAGGAGTGCCTGGATCATGTCAAACGAGTGGATTTTACATGTCAAAAAAGAAATATATTTTTTTAAAGTGAGATGTAAAAGCTAATTGTTCCCTTTGCAGGCCAGGGAAGCTCCCCAGAGGGACCGTTCCTTTGTTACGGCACTGCTGTGTAGCATACCCGTCGGTGTCCTGTTCTGGTCCAGGAGCGACTGTGGCATTAAATCAGTCTCCTGCTTTCCCATCCCCATGAGCCCTGGTCACATCTGTTCAGGAGCATTTTCACGCTCGGCATTATTTGCGTACACACCATGTCCAAGCAGTGTTTAAATGTGGTTTAAAAGGGAGCTGCTTGGCTGTGCGTGGAGTCGCCTGATGAATGGAACAGAACCTTAGGAGCCAGGATGCCTGGGTTCTAGTCCCACTATTTCCCCAGACTTTGGACTCTGTGGGTGACAATGCTAATCTGAGTTACATGTGTTCAGGTGATTAAAGTATTGCTATTTGCATGCTGTACAATTGTAATTAATTTCTGGTGTTGGCAGCTGATTGCCTATGTGCTTAGGCCCAATATTTATAATTTATCCTTTTCTTTGTTCACGGTGTTTGGCTGCTAATACAATTCCTTCCAGTTTTAACAAAGACTGTTTTCATTTCAGATCATGAGATGTTGTCAAGAATACCAAGCAGCTCGCCTGTCTTATGATGAAGAGACACCGACACCGTAGCTGTCTTAGACCTGGCTATTTATATATAGAAATGACACACAAAAACCCCAGCAGTAAGAGACCATTCAGGTTGCAAAGTCAAGCACTCAAAAGTTGGGAAAGGCCAGAATTAAGGTTCCCCCCACCCACTGATCTGATCTCAGTTTCCTCCACTACCAACTGATTCCCAGTCCCCTCCCCAGCTTCCAGTCTTAGCCTCCATCCCTAGTCCCACTCTCCTTGCCCTACGAGTTCCAGTCTGCACCCCAAACCCTGGCTCACCGGCCCAATTTACCTTTTCCTTCCCTCATTCCACTCTCACCAGGCCGCTTGTCCCAATCTGTTCCTTTCCCTCCCACCCCTAGGCTGGCTCTTTTCCTCTCTGCATTCACCTCAGGTGACTTCCACCTCCACACTGCCTGGACACCAGGGAGTGGGGCGGGGACCTGGGAGCACTGGAGAGAGCTCCTGGGCTGGATCATGCTCAGTCACCCTAGCAGGATGGCTCACGCACAGTGTCCTGGGCACTAGGGCTGTGAGAGGATGGAGAGTGCTCGGTGAAAACAGAATCGCCAGAGATGTTAGCGGTGAAATTCTAAGACGTCTCTGCTGAGCATGTGTGAAGTTGCAATTTTCCGGAGGCTTAGATTGCTCTGATTCTGGTGGATTTCCACAGAGATGGCACAAGGCACATTCCTGACACAAAGGCCAAATGCCAAGTCCCTGCTCCAAAGGAGGGGGGTGTTACAGCATTTTAAAGAGAAGGTGGCCGGTACATTTTTGTTAATGGCACAATAGCGTGTTGTGTTGCTGCTCTTGTTCTCAGAAGCAACTGATCCAGTTTGGCTGGAAAATTCCAGAAGAATTCAGCCCGAGGCAGGTACCCAGCCTGGCAAATTTCAGCCCAGCTAAAGTTTGGCCAAATTACAGTATAAGCAACACAAGGTGTTAAGCTGGGAAGAGTTGAACAACCGTAATTCTAGGTACTGCTCCCAGATCCTCCTCTAAGAACCAGATTTTATTCAGCCAAGCTCTGGAGCTACATTGGTTTACACCAGCTGGGAATTAGGGTCAGATCTGTTAGCGTAATTCCAGCAATGTCTATTTTTTGTTTCAGAGAAGGCTGTCCTCTACCAGTAACTCAGATCCAAATGCCCTTCGCACTCCGAGAGATTTCTGATCCTGATCCAGTTCTGGACTTTTCAAGATGTGCCCATTTCCAGTCTAAACAGGCCTAAATGATTGTTGTTTGCTTGCCAGTGACAATGTGCATGGTGCTGTACACGGAACAGATCTCAAAGACATGTAGAGTCCCGAAGAATTGACAATCTATAGCCTGGTCTGTGCTCAGAGAATGATGCACTGCCGAGAACGGGGGCTGACTGCAAGAGTAGAGAGCCAGACTGATCTGCACCAGTTCTGGACCTGTGTGCGACATGAGAGACCTGCTCCAGAGGGGGGTGAAAAGAGCCCAGCCCAGCAGCCCTCACTCTCACAAAAACCCCAGCAAAGTCAGTGGGAGCTCAGTGTGAGAGAGGACTGGGGACTGGCTTCTGCTCTCACTTAAGCTGCTGTAAAACTATATCATTCCAGTTTTCTGTTCACATAGGTGCTTGTCTGGCCCCCTTACCGCAGTATCTGAGCCCCCTACTGTCTTTAATGTATGTATCCTGACAACACCCCTGCAAGGCAGGGCACTGCCGTTATCACCATTCTACAGATGGGAAACTGAGGCACGGTCTGTGGCTGAGCCAGAAACAGAGCCCAGAGCCCCAAGCCAGTGCCCTGTGCGTTAGCCCCTTCCACCACCCCTGCTGCTTCGGTGAATCTGACCCAGAGCTTCCCTGCCAGAGCCCAGGAATCAAACTGCTTCCAAACCAAATCTGTGCTGGCAGCCAGAGTGTTACAAAGAGCCGGAGCCTCCTGCCAGGCCACTCCCCAGAGCAGCTTCCGCTGCCCTCACCCCATTCTCTGGATCTCCCCGCCCTGCCCTGCCCCAGCCTGCTGGCTGCACGGTGACTGGAGTCACACTCCCCTGGGGGGCTCTGCAACCAGTGACAGCCAGGGCCCCGCACCACACCACAGCCAGGCCAGAGGCAACGTGTGTTTGGGGGGGGGTGAGGGGTGAGGCTGGGATGTTATATGCAATAGACTCTCAGCTGTCTCCCTTGGCATCCCCCCTACCCTCCCACGTGTGTGTCCTTGCATGTGTGTGATCTCCCCCTCTGTATGTGTGTGTCCCTGTCTGTGATCTTCCCATCTCTGTGTGTGTCCTTGTGTGTGCGATCTCCCCCGCATGTGTGATCGACCCCTGGTGTATGTCCTTGTGTGTGTGTGATCCCCTCCACGCATGTGCAATCTCCCCCTCTGTGTGTGTGTGTCCTTGTGTATGATCTCCCCCTCCCCATGTGTCTCCTTGTGTGTGTGTGATCTCCCCGTGTGTGATCTCCCCCTCTCTGTGTGTGTCCTTGTGTGTGGGGGATCTCCCCGTGTGTGATTTCCCCCTCCCTGTGTGTGTTCTTGTGTGTGGGGGATCTCCCCCCTCATGTGTGATCTCGCCCTCCCTGTGTGTTTGATCTCCCCCTACCTGTATGTGTCTCCTTGTGTGTCTGTGATCTCCCCCTCCCTCTGTGTGTCCTTGTGTGTGTGATCTCCCCCTCCCTGTGTGTGTTCTTGTGTGGGGGGGATCTCCCCCCTCATGTGTGATCTCCCCCTCCCTGTGTGTTTGATCTCCCCCTACCTGTATGTGTGTCCTTGTGTGTGTGTGATCTCCCCCTGGGTGTGATCTCCCCCTCTGTGTGTGTGTCCTTGTGTACGATCTCCCCCTCCCTGTGTGTCTCCTTGTGTGTGTGTGATCTCCCCACTTTGTGTGTGTGTCTCTCCCTGAGTGTGTGTGTGGTCCCCCCACTCTGTGGGTGCGTCTCTCCCAGGACCGGCGGTAGGGGTTTGAGTGCCCTAGGCGGCCGGCAATTTCGGCGCCCCGCGCGCTGGTCCCGTGGCTCTGGTGGAGCCGCCGCAGTGGTGCCTGCGGAGGGTCTGGTGCTCTGCGGCTCGGGTGGAGCTGCCACACTCGTGCCTGTGGGAGGTCCACCGGAGCCACGCGAGGAGCCGACTGTCCGCAGGCAGGACTACAGCGGCTCCACTGGAGCCACGGACCAGCAGACCCTCTGCAGGCACCACTGCGGCAGCTCCACCGGAGCTGCCTGCCGCCCCCTCCGGCAAAATGGAGCCCACCAATTATTCTGGCGCCCTAGGCAATTGCCTAGGCTGCCTAAATGGTAGCGCCGGCCCTGGTCTCTCCCTGTCTGTGTGTGTGATCTCCCTGCTCTGTGTGTGCATCTGTGTGTATCTCTGTGTGTATGTGTCTCCCCACTCCGTGTGTGTGATCTCTCTGCTCTGCTGCATGTGTGCATCTGTTTCTCTGTGTGTGTGATCTCCCCCTCACTGTGTGTCTGTGTGTGTGTTCTCTCCTCGCTGTGTGTGTGTCTGTCTGTGTGTGATCTTCCCACTCTGTGTGTGTGTGTCTGTGTGTGATCTCCCTGCTGTGTGTGTGTGTCTCCCAGTGTGTGTTCTCTACCCACTCTGTGTGTGTGATCTCCCCGCTCTTTGTCTGTGATCTGCTTGCTCTGTGTGTGTGTGTGTGTGTATGTTCTCTCCTCACTCTGTATGTGTGTATCTCTCCCCACTCCCTCTGTGTCTTTCCCCACTCCCTCTGTGTGTGTGTGTCTCTCCCCACTTCTGTGTGTGTGTGTTCTCAACTCTCTCTCTGTGCCTCTCCCTGCTTTGTGTGTATGTGTGTGTGTGTGTATGTGCCTCGTCCCATTCTCTCTGTGTGTGTCTGTGTCTCTCCCCATTGTGTGTGTGTTCTCTCCCTGCTTGGTGTGTGTGTCTGTGTCTCTCTGTGTGTGTTCTCTCCCCGCTCTGTATGTGTGTGTCTGTGTGTCTCTCTCCCCGCTCTGTTTGTGTGTGTGTGCATATTGTTCTCTACTCTCTGTGTGTGTCTCCTGGCTCTGTGTGTGTGTGTCTTTCCCCCCTCTGTGTGTGTCTCTCTCCAGTGTGTGTGTCTGTGTGTGTTCTCTCCCTGCTCTGTCTGTGTGTGTCTCTCTCCGCTCTGTGTCTGTGTCTCTCCCTGCTCAGTGTGTGTGTGTGTTTGTGTGTGTGTGTGTGTGTGTGACTCTTCCCGCTCGCGGTGTGTGTGTGTGTGTCTCCCCACTCAGTGTGTGTGTGTGTCTTTCCCCGCTCGCTGTGTCTCTGTGTGTGTGTCTCCCCGCTCGCTGTCTTTCTCTGTGTGTGTCTGTCCCTGCTTGCTCTGTGTGTGTGTGTCTGTGTCCCCGCTTGCCGTGTGTGTGTCTGTGTCCCCACTCGCTGTGTGTGTGTGTCTCTGCCCGTTGGCTGTGTGTGTGTCTGTGTCTCTTCCCGCTCCCTGTGTCTGTGTGTGTGTGTCTCCCCACTTGCTGTGTGTGTCTCTCTCCCCGCTAGCTGTGTTTGTGTGTGTCTCTTTCTCTCCCGGCTCGCTGTCTGTGTGTGTCTCTCTCTCTCCCTGCTCGCTGTGTGTGTGCGTGTGTCTCTTCCAGCTCGCTGTGTGTGTGCGTGTGTCTCTTCCCGCTCGCTGTGTGTGTGCGTCTCTCTCTCCCTGCTCTCTGTGTGTCTCCTTGTGTGTGTGTGTGTCTCTCTCTCCCTGTATCTGTGTGCGTGTGTGTCACCCCACTCGCTGTGTGTCTCTCTCCCCTGGCTGTGTCTGTGTGTGTGTCTCTCTCTCCCCGCTGGCTGTGTGTGTGTGTGCGCGTCTCTCTCCCCGCTCGCTGTGTGTCTCCCTGTGTGTGTGTGTGTCTGTCTCTCTCTCCGCTCGCTGTGTGTCTCCCTGTGTGTGTGTGTGTCTGTGTCTCTCTCCGCTCGCTGTGTGTCTCCCTGTGTGTGTGTCTCTCTCTCCCCGCTCGCTGTGTGTCTCCCTGTGTGTGTGTGTGTTTCTCTCTCTCTCCGCTCGCTGTGTGCGTGTGTGTGTTTCTCTCTCCCCGCTCGCTGTGTGCGTGTGTGTGTGTGTCTCTCTCTCCCCGCTCGCTGTGTGTGTGTGTTTCTTTCTCTCTCTCCCCGCTCGCTGTGTGTGTGTGTGTGTGTGTGTGTGTCTCCCCGCGTGTCCCTGCCCTTATAAGGCCGGCCGGGAGCCGAGCGGGCTCCCCTGGGGGTGGTGCTGAACGAACAGCTCCCCGCGGCTCCCGCCCACCCCGCGCCAGTCGGCTGCGAGCTCAGCCCGGGCCCCAGCGCCGCGGCTCGGCTCGGGGGGTGTCTCGGCGCAGCCATGACCCAGGCCAGCTCCGCGCCAGCCGCCGCCGGACCCCCGCCGGCCGCCCGCCGCGCCCCGGCCGCACCATGAAGCGGCAGAACGTGCGGACCTTGGCCCTCATCATCTGCACCTTCACCTACCTGCTGGTGGGCGCCGCCGTCTTCGACGCGCTGGAGTCGGAGCAGGAGACCTCGGAGCGGCGGCGGCTGGAGGAGAAGCAGCTGGAGCTGAAGAGCAAATACAACCTGAGCAGCGCCGGCTACAAGGAGCTGGAGTGGGTGGTGCTGAAGCTGAAGCCCCACAAGGCCGGCGTGCAGTGGAAATTCGCCGGCTCCTTCTACTTCGCCATCACCGTCATCACCACCATCGGTAAGGCTGCCGCGCCCATCCCCGTGGCGTCTGGGCGGGCGGGCGCGGGTCCCCCCTCCGGCTTTTATGGAGGGGCGGTGGAGAAAGGAGGCTGTTACCGCTCTTTCGTGGTGGGACCCCTGTGACACCCTCCTCCCCCTCCCCTTTTAATTCGCTTTGCACCGCGGGTGGGGAATGATGGGACCACTCCGGAGTCAGCCCCAATCCTGGGCTCCTTCCAAACGCCCGGGGGTCTCTCCTGCCGGAGCGGGAGTTGCGGAGCTGCGGGGCAGGCGAGTTGATTGCAGGGAAGACGACGCGGGGTTTGGTGGATCTGGGTGATTAAAGGGGGTCGGGGGCGCTTAGCGGAAAGAACTGGGGAGCTCCTGGCAGCCGGACTCGCGTGTGGGGTGCGCTGCGGGCATGGGGCAGCCCCTGGCGGCAGCGCCCGAGCCTGACTTGGAGGGTAACGGAATTTTCCTCCCCAAGAAGCTGTCTGGGGTCGGGGACCCCCTGGGAAACTCCTCGCTGTGTTTTGCCCTGGGGCTGGTTTTTCTGCACCGTGACAACACGCGCGCGCACACATACACACATACACACACACGCACTTGCGAATCAAAATTGTTTTGCAATTTGCAAGTGTGCAAAGGAGGGGGCGGATTGTTTGCAAATCAGCCACTTGTTTTGCGATTCTCCAAGGCATGAAAACAAGGGGGGAGTTCCACTCCCCGGGGCTTTGCTTTTGTTGTTGTTGCTGGGGCTGCGGAGGGTTCCTCCCTCCTGGGTATTTTTAAAAGGTGTCATGTGGAAGCAGAAGCGATTTCCAAAGTGAGGCCTCGCGTCCTCCCCCACCCGGGCAGGGCTCTTTCCAGCCGGCGAAGTTAGCAGGCAACACCCACAAGCCCACTCAGCATTAATTTGGCCCAGTTGCTGCCGGACGGGTTTGAATCTGATCTCACGCCTGTTTTAGGCGCCTGTCGCGCCGTTTGGCTCCGGTGCAGTTGCTCCTGATATACCGCAACGTCAGTCGGAACAGAATCAGGTGCAGCCCCGCTTCTGAACCAGATTCAAATGGGTGCAGTTTGAGGCAGCGAGGAAGGGTCAATTTCAGAGCAGTGATTCATTTCTGATCCCCATTTTTACACCGGCGTGACTCCAGTCAAGCCACTACTGATTTACACCGCTGCAGAAACTGGAGTAGAATCAGGTGCGAGGTGCCTGGGGTGTTAGTGAGCAAACCGGATCCAGAGCAGGTAGCAAGTCCCTCTCTGGCTTCCAGATTCGGTTGGTGCATCCCAGGGCTAGTGTAGTCTAACCAGCGCCTTTGCAAAGACTCCATTGGCAGCTCTTTGTGATTTCCTGTGTGGAAGCAAACCTCCCTGTTGTGGGATTTAGGACACCCCTATGGCCGAGAATGCTTTGTCCGCCCTGGCCATCTCGGTGGCAGAACCTCATTGAGAGCCATCTGAAACTGACCTCACATTCTCTGCATGTGCCTTGTTCCGCCGTGGGGGAAATATCTGCAAGCGGCTCCAAGGAGTTGGAAGATAAGCATCCCTTAGAATAAAGCCACCTTGGCTGTCACTCGAACAATGGGCTTGTTTGGCTACCAAGGCCCGTAAAAAAACCCAGCAAAACAAAACAAAAAACCAACTTCTGATGTTTTCCCTCTGACTGATGCCCTCTTCAATCTTCCTTTGGCCCCAGGAAAGGGAAAGATTCATGGCAGATGCAGTGGCCTATCCACACTAGGGAAGTTGCCTGAGCATTCCCTACTTTGGCTACCCCCACCAAACTCCACCAGCATTAGCAGCCACTGGTGTAGACAGGAGGCTGGTGTTTCCAAGCCTCTAACATGGAATCCGGCTCAGAGCAGGATTCATCGGTGTGGTGTTAAACCCCCCGGAGGTGGCTGGTGGCTCCTAGCTCTGCTGACACCAGAGGAGGGGGGCTGGCATGAAGCCACAGTGCAGACAGGGACAGTGAGGTCAGACGGGGGCAGGCCTCAATCAGGAGCTGGAATAGCACCCGCTTTGGCTCCAAAACAACCTGCCAGGGCAACTCAACCCTTAGCTGCTGCACCCCCTGCTGGCCCAGTGCTACCCTGCTGCGCCAATGCCTTGCAGTCCTGAGCCGCAGCCCCTCACTCTTCCAGTCCTGTACCCCTCTGTGCACACGCCCTGCCGATGCCCCTTAGCCCTGCCCCATCCTGCTGAGTGGGCAGCCAGCTGTCCCGAATCCTGCCAAGCTCTGCGGTGTTCTCCTCTGGAGCGTGAGCAGATGGGGATGGGTTCACGCCAATTATCCGCCCTGCATCTGGACTCCACACTGCGGCTGCCTGAGCTGGTTCGTACCTTCTCCCATGCCCGTCTTCTCCCCTGCCTGCCCCTTCCCTGCCCTCTGCTTCCCTCTCCTCACTCACCCCTCTCCATTAACACACATGCCCTCTGGGGGCCCTTTCCATCTGGGCTGTGCAGGGCTGGGGACGGGGGGGCAGGGCAAGTGGTGAGCCAGGCTCGCTGATCTGTGGCTCAGCAGATAGACTGACCCCACCACGCTGAAGTCCTGCAGCCGTGGGGCGGCTGGTGGCTTAGGGTGCCAGAGTGGCTCTGTTTGATCCATGGGGTGGGGACAGGATCCCTCCTGGAGCAAGCCTGGCTATTCAGGGCTGGGTTCCATGTCCACTCTAGATACCTTTCCCCCTAGCGGTTTCCATCGTTACAGTATCTGGGGCACCCCAAGTCAAGGACTTCAATGCGCAGACCCCGCAAGGCCATGGCTTCCGTCCACACACCTGCTCCTGCCTTCCGGAGGGCAACGGGAGCCAGGGCTCCCAGCATTGTGCAGGAAGCAGCTGGCAGCTTGCAACATGAGACCTGTCCTTTGCATTAAACAGAGCAGGTTGCAGCTGACCTCCTCTTGGTTACGTAGGTGCAGGCCGCAGCATGCACAGCATTGCCTGGATCCGAGTGGCCAGGCATGTCTCGGCTCCCAATGGAGCATTGCGTGCTGGAAACCGTAGTCCTCACTGGCTGCACATCTGTGTGGTTAGCACCCAGGAACTGTGTCTAGCTGCCCATTGGCCTCCTCCTCTCCAGTCCATCCTGGAGATCTGGTGTCCTGATATCCTCTCCCCTCACCCTCAGGACAGTCTCTACATAGAGGTTTGACAAACCTGCCCATCTTTCCCCCACGACAGTCCTCGACTGTCTCAGCTGCCTCATCTTGCGCTTTCCTCTCTGGCCAGCTGGGAATACACTCCAGCAGCCTTTGACTGTTAGCAGGAGTCATCTGTGCAGCTGGGCGCTGCATGCGTTCCCTCCTCCTCTAATTGCCCTTTTCAATTGCTTACGTTTATTACCGGTACTGATCTTGCAATCCATTTCTCCCTACCAGGGACCCTTTCCATAAACCCTCCGCGGACAACGTCTGTTCCTTCCTACTGCAGATTTCTTTTGCCTGACACATTTCCCTCTGGACCAGCATTTCATGTCCCTTGGAAATCAGCTTCCTGAAAGAATCAGCAGTAACTTGTGCAGCTTTGATAGGAACCGTCAGATGGGAGCAGATCCCAGGTCCCTCTGTTCCAGGCGCTGTGCAGCATTCGGTGGTTCAGAGGAAGATGCAAAGATCTCTGCAATGCGTTGTTAGGGAGTAGGGTGACCAGATGTCCCGATTTTATAGGGACAGTCCCGATTTTGGGTCTTTTTCTTATATAGGCTCCTATTACCCCCCACCCCATCCCGATTTTTCACACTTCCTGTCTGGCCACCCTATTCGGGAGTAACCACTGGGAAAGTTTCTTCCTGACACACAACAGGGAGAGGGCCCAGCTTATGCCCTGAAGTGGGGAGGTTGCTAACTAACCCTTCTACATTCTTGGTTGTGTCTGAATTCTTCTTCTAACTCTAGATGTTCTCAGAACCCATATAAATGCCCAATCCCTTGTTTAAATCCTGCTCCACATTTGGCCTTAATGCTGTCCTGTGGCAGTGCCTTCCACAGGCCTGGTCAGTGTTGTGCAACAGTGTTTCCTTTGCTGTGTGTTGAATGGGCCACAGTTTAGTTACTTTGAGAGGCCCTTGGTTTTGTGTTATGAGCCACGGCACCTGGCAGTATTCATTCACTTCTCCTGTCCCATTCATTATTTGGTATGTATCATGTCTCCTCTTGTTCATCTCAGGTAAAATTTATGCTCACCCACCACTGAAATGCAGCCACCTCTGGGGTGGGGCGCAGCAGCTGTTCAACAGTCACACAGCTGTGCTGCACAGAGATCACTTGCCACCACTGAAATGCAGTCACCTCAGGTGGAGCACAGCAGTTTTTTTTAAGGGTTAAAGCCAGCATTATTTATACACCTAGAGCTCCTATGGAAGCCAGTGGGAGCTTTGTGTGTGCCTGGAATACAGGCTAAGCTCTAAATAATAGCACACCATTGTGGTAGCTGCACTGTTGTTGAGGTTGAGTTGGTTTAAAACCGTTTGTGTGGCTCAGTGGGTCTGACAAAAGACTGGGAGTCTAGAGAACAAAGTGTTGTTTGGCTCTGCCACTGACTCACTCTGTGTCCTTCAGCAAGTCACTTTCCCCTTTCTGTGCCTCAGTTTCCCCACTTGTAACGTGGGGGTAACGACACTGAATAGAGCTGGTTGGAGGTCAGATGATCTGCCATTTTGAAATTTGTTTTCTTTCCAAACTGGAACAAAACCAAAACATTTCAAAATTTCCCACAAAATGGAATTTTCGGAAAAAGAATTCATGTCAGGATAACTGACACATTCTGTTCTGTAAAAATCAAACAGCTTTGTTCTGATTATGACATTTAAAAATTATATTATAATTTATAAACTAAAATCAAGTTTTAAATAAAAACCAGGTGCGATGTTCCATTCTGATCAGCTTGAAACAGCACTGAAACATTCTTTTTCCATTATTTTTTTTTTCAAAATGAAACTAACCCATTCCCCTGGAAAGTTTTGGCTGCAATGAAATGGCATTGCCTGATGGAAAAACTTCTATCAGAAAAATTCCAGCCAGCTCCAACACTTACCCTTCTTTGGAAAACACTTTGAGATCAAGGGATGAAAACTAGATGCTAAATTCTAGCCAAGTGCCGTCCATTTACAATGTCCTCAAAGAGTTAAGTGTTACATACTGGGACTTGTAGTCTCAGACCTTTAAGAATAATCCTCGCCGTCAATGACCTTTGCAGCAGAAAATTCTCATGAAGTTTGGAACTAGCCAGCAGGTGCTTTTGAGTTACATCCTTTTTCAGAATGAGGAGTTTTCAGTTGTTGAGGGATCTCATTCCCACGTGTTTTGTGCTGTGCTGATTACAGAACAAATTCTGACCTTCTTTAGTACGTGTTCTTTCGGTCCTGCGGGGAAAGAATGTTTGGCCTTGAGTAAAGAAATCTGGCTTTCAAAGAACACATTTTTTTTTAATACCTCATATGCCGCTCATCCCTAGTGTCTGATGATTTAACATGGCTCTGTGGTGCGATGCTTATACTGGACCACACGGGGCGTCCTATGCGTCGAGACTGGCCTTGGTTTTTGCGAGCGTAGATCTCTGACTGTAACCTCTGGAGATGGATGAAAGGAGTCGGGGACATGGCAGCGTTTCAGACCTAGAGATCTGGATTTGTCTTACCACACGATTCTAGCCCCTCTAAGGAACCTGGTGCCTGTTCAAAGAGATCACTACCCAACACCCTTTCTCCGCAAGTAATACCCCTCCTTGCCTTGCCTTTTGCCTTATACCATTGTAAAATGGAAGATCTAGCAAAATCAAGCAGAAGGGGAATCATTCCATCCTGGAGCAGAAAGAATAGCGCCTTTCTAGTAGGTTGCAATTGATGAAGCAGTAGGTAGATAAGTAGCAGTGACTGTGAGAAAAATTTGGGGTACGTGGTGGATAATCAGCTGAACCCGGGCTCCCAGTGTGATGCTGTGGCCAAAAACATTAATGTGATCAGGGGATGCCTAAGCCAGGGAGTCTCAAGTAGGAGCAGAGAGGTTATTTGACCTCTGTATTTGGCATTGGTGCAACGGCTGCTGGAATCCTGGGTCCAGTGCTGGGGCCCACAATTCAAGAAGGATGTTGAGAAATTGGAGACAGTTCAGAGAAGAGCCGGGAGAATGATTAAAAGATTAGCAAACGTACTGTATAGCGACGGACTCAAGGAACTCACTCTATTTAGCTTAACAAGGAGAAGGTGAAGGATTCACCTGATCACAGTTTTTAGGGACCTACATGGGGAACAAATATTTGATCCTGGGCTCTTCAGTCTAGCAGAGGAAGGTCTAACAGGATCCAGTGGCTGGAAGCTGAAGCCGGATGGATTCAGGAAATAAGGCATCCACTCTTAACAGTGAGCGCAATTAACCGGTGGCACAATTCACCAAGGGCCGTGGGGGATTCTCCATCACTGCAGATGTTTAACTCCAGACTGGCTGCTTATCTGAAAGCTCAGCTCTAGGAATTGCTGTGGGGCAGGTCGCTGGCCTGTGTTGTACAGCAGGTCAGACTGGATAATCACGATGGTCCCGTCCAGCCTTGGAATCTATTAACCTCGTGCAAACTACTGCACTTGTGCCTCTGCTGGTTTTAAAACGACGCCATGCTAAGCCAGCTCCACATTGGGTTGGAAGACTCCAAAGGAATAATTTAGGGTCGGTCTTTTGTGCATTGGGCTCTCATGGACAAAGCTGGCATCTCCTGGGACAGGCGAGGGGCAGCTGCTGGTGTTGGATATTGACGGCTCTCGTCCAGTGAATGCTTTGTTGAGATGATGGAATCAGGACCTCCATCACGGTGACTTTGCAGCTTGTATTGCTCTGTGCAATACTCCACTCCTGCCAACAGAGGTGTCTGGGACAACACTTGTATTTTCAGTGGGTTATGGTTTGTAACTGTCTCCAACCATTGCTCACTGGGGTGCGTTTTAGCCGTTTGGTTGACAGAGGTGCCATTTTCCTGGTGGCTTTAATCCAAGAATGTGGAGTGGAGGCAAAATGCAAATAAAACATGAGGGGTTATGAAGACTTAGAACATAGAAACGTAGGAATGGCCATACTGGGTCAGACCCATGGTCCACCTAGCCCAGTGTCTTGTCTTCCCACAGTGGCCAATGCCAGGTGCTTCAGAAGGAATGAACAGAACTGGGCATTTTATCAAGTGATCCATCCCCTGTTCTCCACTCCCAGGTTCTGGTAATAAGAGGTTTAGGGACACCAAGAGGGTGAAGTTGCATCCCTGCCCATCCTGGCTAATAGCCATCTATGGACCCATCCTCCGTGAACTGCTCTAGTTTGTTTTTGAATCCAGTTATACTTTCACAACATCCCCTGGCAACAAGTTCCCTGGGTTGACTGTGCTTTGTGTGAAGAAATAATCCCTTCTGTTTGTTTGAAACCTGCTGCCTATTCATTTCCCTGGGTGATCCCTGGTTCTTTTGTTACGTGAAGGGGTAAATAACACTTCCTCGTTCCCTTTCTCCCCACCAGTCATTATTTTATGGACCTCTATCCTATCCCCCCTTAGCCGTCTCTTTTCCAAGCTGATAAGTCCCAGTTTTATTAATCTCTCCTCATATGGAAGCCGTTCCATACCCCTAATCATTTTTGTTGCTCTTTTCTGAACCTTTTCCAATTCCAGTATATCTGTTTGGAGACATGGCAGCAAGAACTGCTCACAGTATTCAAGGTGTGAGCGTGCCATGGATTTATATAGAGGCAACATGATATTTTCTGTCTTACTATCTATCGCTTTCTTAATGATTCCCAACATTCTGTTCACTTTTTCACCTGTCGCTGCACATTGGGTGGATGTTTGCAGAGAACTATCCACGATGACGCCAAGATCTTTCTTGAGTGGGAACAGCTAATTTAGATCCCATCATTTTATATATATAGTTGGAATTATGTTTTCTAATGTGCATTATTTTGTATTTATCAACATTGAAATTCTTCTGCCATTTTGTTGCTCAGTCACCCAGTTTTGTGAGATCCCTTTGTAACTCTTCGCACTCTGCTTTGGACCTAACTATCTTGAGTAATTCTTTACTATCTGCAAATTTTGCCTCCTCGCTGTTCACCCCTTTTTCCAGATCATTGATGAATATGTTGCTCAGTACAGAACCCAGGGAAACTCCACGGTGAAAACTGATCATTTATTCCTACCCTTTGTTTCCTGTCTTTTAACCAGTTACTGATCCATGAGAGGACCCTCCCTCTTACCCCAGGATGAGCTGTTGAAAGGGGATCAGGTGGGTAGTATAAATGGGCTGAACCACAGTAAACCTGGATTGGGCCAGCCAGCATAGAAAAAGCTTTCCCATTGATCTGACAACCTGGACTCTAAAGTCCCTGATCATCCTGCCATTAGCACCGCCAAGCTGGGAGGCAGAAAAAATGAAACAAGAAGGGTTAAAAACACACCTTTTCCCAGAGAGGAAGCGAAAGCAGCTATAAATATATCTAACAAATGGAAAGAAGAAGAAGTTGATAGCAATTGTCCCGGACTGGCAGGACTCATGCTCACTCCTGGCTCTGTCTGGTCCCTGGGAGGAACCCCCTTCAGCGCAACAGCCCTTCTCAGGGGTCCCTCTGTCTCGGAGGTTAAGCCATAGGCCCCTCTGCTTCCTGGAACCACACCTCTCTGAGCCTTCAGCTCGCCTGTCTCTCGCTGTGGCCCCCCAGGCCCTCCACACCCAGAGGGAATAATGCAACCCCCATCTCTAACCTGAAGTGACTCTCAGCCAGCGTAACACAGGAAGGTTTATTGAACCCAGCACATGAAACTCTCAGGGCCTCAGGCCTGGCCTCCTTCAGCACTGCACATCCCAGTCTCCCCTGCATCCCGGTGGGCTCTGGCTGCTCTCCCCTGCCAACCCAGAAACCCCACCTCTGTCCTTTGTTTTCTGTCCCAGGTAAACAGGCCACCTGAGCCTCCTCCCCTCTCCTCCACCCTTTGTTTTCCCTCTGGCTGGAACGAGCTGGTCAGGTCATAGAGTCCTCTCTCCAGAGCCCATTGTCCTCCCACTGGCCAGAACCGCTGTGACTCCTGAGCTGGGCCTCCCAGTCACCAGGGCACCAGTTGCTGGGGTATCCATTCTCCAGGCCATTCGCTGGCCCTCTGTAACAACAAACTCCCTCTCCCACCACCTCGTAAAACCAGTAACACGCAGGGAAACTGAGTCCCATGCCCTCCGCATGCAAACTGTTGAAAACAGCAAGAAAGCCCCCTGCTTTGTCACAGCAATGAATACGCATTAGAAGCTAGGAACTGCAGAAAATTGATCAAGGAGGCAAAAAGACACATTGAGAAATGAATGGCCACCAAAGTTAAGGACAACAAGGAGTTTTTTGAAGTATATTAGGAATAAAAGAAATCCCAACAATGGTATTAGTCCATGACTAGAAGGAAATGGTAGAATTGTTGATAATGATGCAAAAGAGGCAGAAGTGTTCACTAACTATTTCTGTCCTGTATTTGTGGAAAAAGGACGATGTGTTCAGAGCATATGATGATGAAATATTTTCCATTACAACAGTAATTCAGGAAGATGTTAACAAGCAGCTACTACAGTTAGACATTTTTTCATCAGCAGCTCCAGACAACTTTTACTGGTGAGTTTTAGAAGAGCTGGAGATCTCTGGGCAGCTCGTGTTGATTTTCAATCAGTCTTGGAGCACTGGGGAAGTTTCAGAAGACTGGAAGAAAACAAATGTCGTGCTAATGTTTTAAAAGAGTATCTGGGATGACCCACGTAATTCTAGGCTTGTCAGCTTGATGTCAAGCCTGGGCAAAACACTGATGTGGGACTCAATGAAGAATTAAAATCGGGTACTATACTTATTGCCAATCAACATGGGTTTATAGAAAATAGATCTTGTCAAACTAACTTGCTATCTCTTGGATGAGATGACAAGTTTGATTGCTAAAGATAGCAGTGCTGATGTGATCTGCTTAGACTTCTGTAAGGCATTTGACTTGGTACCACACGACATTTTGATTAAGAAGCTAGAACAATACACAGTCAACATGGTACATTTAAATAGATTAAAAGGTGCCTGACCAATAGGTCTCAAAACAGAACTGTAAACTGGGACTCATTGTCGAATGAGTGTGTTTCTAGTGCGGGCCCGTGTGGGTCAGTTCATGGCCCTAGACTGTTTAACATTTTTATCAAAAATCCTCACTGATAAAGTTTGCAGATGCCCCAAAGGGTTGGGAGATGGTAAATAATGCCGAGGACAGGTCATGGATACAAAGCAATCTGGTATGCCGGGGGCAAGCAAACCACATGGGTTTGAATATGGCCAAAGGTAGAGTCATGCAGCTCGGAACAAAGCATGGAGCTGTGCTCACAGGATGAGGGACTATCCTGGAAAGCAGGGACAGTGCCACGGATTTGGGGCTGGAGGTGGATAATCAGCTGAACATGAGCTCCCACTGTGATGCTGCAGTCAAGGAGGTTAATGCCATCCTGGGATGAACAGAAAAATATTGAGCGGGAGTAGAGAGGTTATCGTAACAGGGCAGCCTGCCCCTTTAAGAGCTCAGAGGCCTTGGGCCAGCCATCTCTGTTCACCTAGCCCTGGTTTTGTCATAATTAACTGCTTCTCAGCCTGATGGGGCCAGGTGTTAGCGTGGCGAACCTCTGGGCCTCCTCACAAAGCTTGGAAGGTCCCAGGTAGGAGGAGGAAGCTGTGGCAGAGCTCTGGAGAGCGGACGGCTCCTGCAGGGAGAGGGAACAGGGAGGGTCACTAACCATTGGAAGAATTTCCCGAGAACTGTGGTGGATTCTCAACCAGTGACAATTTTAAATTCAAGGCTGGGTGTTTTGCTGAGAGATCGGCTCTTGTTCCACAAGGAATTAATTCAGAGACGGTCTCTGGCCTCGGTCATGCGGGAGGTCAGCGCAGATGCTCACCGTGGTCCCTTCGGCCTTGGAATCTAGGGAACATTAGAACAGCCAGACTGGGTCAGACCAAAGGTCCATCTAGCCCAGTATCCTGTCTACTGACAGTGGCCAATGCCAGGTGCCCCAGAGGGAATGAACAGAACAGGGGATCATCAAATGATCCATCCCCTGTCATCCATTCCCAGCTTCTGGCAAACAGAACTTAAGGACACTCAGAACATGGTGTGGCAGCCCTGCCCATCTTAGCTAATAGCCATTGATGAGGCTATCTTTCATGGTAGTTCTGTGATTTCACATTTGAGTTCCTTCAGATCCCTTGGGTGATACCATCTGGTCCTGGTGACTTATTGCTGTTTAGTTTATCAGTTTGTTCCAAAGCCTCCTCTAATGACATCTCAATCAGGGACAGTTCCTCACATTTGTCACCTAAAAAGACTGGCTCGGGGTTGCGGAATTTCCCTCACATCCTCAGCTTTGAAGACTGATGCAAAGAATTCATTTAGTTTCTCTGCAATGGCCTTATCGTCCTTGAGTGCTCCTGTAGCACCTCCATCGTCCCTTGGCCCCACTGGTTGTTTAGCAGGCTTCCTGCTTTGGATGTACTTAAAAAAATTTTCTTTTTGCTGTTACTTTTTGAGTCTCTGGCTAGCTGGTCATCAAATTCTTTTTTGGCCTTTCTAATGGTGCGTTTACACTTCCTTTGCCAGAATTTATGCCCCTTTTTCTTTTCCCCCATTGGATTTAACGTCCACTTTTTAAAGGACGTCCCTTTTTGCCGCTAATGATGAAAATGGTGCAATTTACGCCCCAAAAGGTAGCAACAGGCCCAGACTGGAAAGTTGGCAGACTCTGGTGTGACAGATTTATGTTACCAATCTGCCTGAGGCGTCAGGTGATCAAGGTGTGGCTGGAGGATCATTAGCGGAGGAGATGAAGGAGACATTAAGGGACATGAAGGCAGGAAATGACCCCAGTGTCTGTCCCATTCATCTCCATGGGTTGGTGCTTGCTTGCCTGGATGCAGAGCCCCAGTGCCTCGATCCTTGGGTGTGTTTAGATCCAGGGTCCAGGGTAGCACTGCTCTTAAGCTCTATTTTCTCCCACTCCTTACTCACTTGTGTGCCCTGGGGAGGTGCCTCTCTCCTCCTTCAAACCTGACGTGGGGCTGAGCCAGTCCCCGGCAAACCCTGAGACCAATCCATTGGCCCAGCACGTGAGAGACCTTGCACAAGCAATTCTCCGTTGGCCCTCTTGATCACTACAGAATTTAAAACCAATAGCACGTCTCTTCTGAGAGCATTGCCTGGTGCCTGGAGCCGCCTGCATATTGCCAGCTCCATCCCGAGTTTAACCATTCTGGCATCAGCAGAGTTGCACCACACATTCACTTAGCCGCAGACGCTGTCACTCTAAAACACATCAACCACCGCACTCATCTCAAATGCTGTTAGCTCTGACCCTGAATGGCGAAACACCTGTTCAAATGTCTTTGCTCTTTCACTGCTGATCCTTCCAGCAGAAGCTTTTGGCTGCATTGGGATGGCAGCGGGAGCTGGGTAAAATATCCCTGCTCCATCCTTTCCCAGATCCAGCCGCTGCTCTGTACTCTGCTCAGATGGGTGCTTAAGTTAACTGCATGGGACCAGATCCCCAGCTGGTGCCAAGTGACTTCCCTTCAGTGATGTTGCCTTAGGTCAGCTGAGGATCTGGCCGGTAAAGTCCAAGAAAGTTTAACAGAGCTGAAGTGCTCAGACATCATCTCCCAAGCGCTTGCTGGTCTGTTGATTCTCTCTCTCCTGCGCACACTTGGAGGCGGTATTGTCTTCACGCTCTCTTTTCCCTGTCCACACGACATGGGCCTGATGCTGACTTCATGCTGGTTTTAGGCAGGTGGTACTGTACTGACATGCATTGACGCCCCTGCTGAATCCGCCCTATGGGCTTTGGGGCATGGATCTGGGGTACCATCACTTGTTCACACACCTCTGCACCTTTGCCCAGTGCCAGCTGGGGGGCTTGGTGAAGCCACGCCACGCTAGCAGCTATTTGTCTGACCGCGCTGCGGGGCAGGGAGGGAAGGTCAGCACAGCACTGGGTGCTGAGCCTCTGGTGCCCTGTACAGAATGTACAGCATTCCTGGTGTCCTTGCGCCTGGCATTAGCACAGCAGCTCTGCTCACTGCTGGCAATTACCCTGATCTAAGTCCTGGCTTTCCCACGGGGCCACTCGTATCTCTGGAACCACTTCCTAATCTACGTCTCCAGGAGCCCTGGAGATCTCTATAATAGCTTCTAAGGGGCACCTTATTACCCGGCTCATGTTTGCTCCGAGCCCTGTCTGAACTGCCAGCGAACGTGGCATCGGTCCTGTGACAGTGGCTCTGTCCCAAGGGCTTTATTTCCTGCTCCTGGAAGTTCAGCCATCTGAGCTGGAGGCTTCATGCCCACGCTCAAGTGACAGGAGCTCAGATTTCCTCATTTGGATTGGTGCAGAGCACAGACTTGCTGGGTGTTTTCCAGCCAATCAGAGGAAGGCTGTTGATCTTAAAGGCAGTGTTACCTAGTGATCAGAGCAGGGGGGGCGTGGATTCAGGACTCCTGGGTTCTGTGCCTACATTTCTGTGCCTCGGTTTCCCCATCTATAAAACAGGGATAACAGAGGAATTACCAAAATCCCTTAGGGCCAGTGGGGCTTAGGGGGAGCAAAAGGCTCCACTTGGAAAGCTCTTTGAATGGGGAAAAAGGCTAAAAACAATGGAAGATGAGGCCCTTTGCTACATTTTAAAAGCCTCCCCTCCCCCAGGATTATTCGGACATTCCCAATCTGCGGGTGAATAGCCTCCCAGCTGTGCCTCTCCCCATGCAAAACCGATGCTTTGCCCGCAGTCACCGGACGCTCTTCCAAATCAGCGTCACATGAAACTTCTCAGGTGAGTCACTTGTTGATGAGCCTCAGCGAACCCGCCTGCGATGAATTTTAAAACCGAGATTCGACCTGGTTTCTCCCGAGTCCTGCATCCGAACACGGGTCTGCTGGAATTGCCTTGAATTTGGACACAACTTTCTCTGCTGGCAACAAGTCCTGGGTGCAAAATGACTTCGTTTGGGTGGTTCACAGGCTGCCTTAAAATGGAAACCAAGAGCCTGTGCCCTTACTGCATCACTGCAACCGAACACCAATGCAACAGTGCTGAAATCAGTGGAACGACGCCAGCGTGCGACTGGTCTGATGCAGGGATGAATCCCGGCCTGGTCCTTGACCTTCACCCCGCAGATGGGGCTTGGGGAACGTTCGCGTGATTGCCAAGCCCAGGTGTCCAAAACTCATGAGTCAGACCCTCCCCCTAGAAAACCCTCATGAGAGCATCTTAAGAAAATGTCCTGCTAAAAATAGCACATCACAGGTTCGTCGTATTGATCTTCTGGCCTGGTGCAGCTCAGGAGTCAGATTCTCAAGCTTTGCTCTGCAGCCCTGGCTTCTCTGAACATGGAAGCTGAGATTTTCACCTACTCCCAAGTCCTGGAGCTGGGACTTTAAGGAAAACAGCGAAGAGCATGAGCTGTGCGATAATACCAAGACATCTGGCAGCACTGAGCCGCGTCACCACCTGGCCACCACCAATGGTGTCCATGTAGCTGGCAGTCAATAGACTAGGGAGTTTTGCTGGCAGTTTTTGGAAGAGGGAATCTCTTCCTTCAGCCGCTTATTATTCAAGTGCTTTCGCAGCCAGGCTTCTTTCTGTCCAGCGAACGGTTTGTTTTCAATGTATTTATTACATTGAACTTTGCTCCATTGTTAAGGGACATGTGAGCTGGGCAGGAAATCAGACCTGTGCACTGTGTATCCAGTGGAAGGGGATTTAATTCATGGGTTGGCTGTTTGGAATGTGCAGTTGGGCTGCTTGCAGTGGGTTTTCCTGGGCTCTGCAAGGACAGACTTCCAGCTGGAATGTGTGGCGGGGTGGTAAATGGGCAGCAGAGAGTGGCGATGAGGCTGCTGTATATTTAGTATCCCCCCCCCCACCATCGTGCTTCACACGCTCGTGGGCAAAGAGATTTGCAAGATGCGCCTGGCCAGCTTTCGCTGCCTTTACACGCTGTGAAAGCCGGACTAGGTTACCTGTTCAGGTATAGTTAACATTGAACCAGATTCTGGTCTCATTTAATCTGGTGTCAGTCCAGAGCAATCTTGTGAAAGTCCACAGAGCTGGGCAAGCCACTTGTGGGTGCCACTGGGCATCCCTGCATGGAAAAGGAAGAATGGCCAAGTGGTTAGAGCGCTAGGATGGGCGAAGGGAGACCTAGGCTCAGCTCCCAACTCTGTCTCAGACTGATCCTGGGCAAGTCACTTTGCCTCACAGTGCCTCAGTTTCCCCTCCTGTGCAATGGGGATGGCAGCCAGGATAAATACAGTAAAGCCTGCGAGGTGCTCAGACGCGACAGCGGTGGGGACAGGTGATGCCGAAGGGTCCCCGAGCAGCCTTGGGAGGGAGGGTTAAGATAGAACCTGGGCTGGTTATCCCCCTCCCCGCCAGCTTGCAGTGGGGCAAAGGGGCTTTGCCTGCTGAATCAGACAGATGGCGCAGGGCTGAGCACTTAGGGAGAAATTGGCTTGGCAGGAGACTGTCCCAAGAACCCATGACTTGGGGGAAATCCTCCCCTGCCTCTAGCCAGGAGGGGCGAGGGAGGCAAGTTATTCATGAATTACTGAGAGGTTGTCGCACCTCGTGCCTCTGAAGCAGCTGATGCTGGTCAGTGTCCGAGACGAGCCGCTGGGCTGCACGGGCCCCTGCTCCCATCCCGCCTGGCAGCTCCCTGTGAGCTCAGGCTTGGGATCGCGGTGCTGCAAACCAGTCCCAGCGGCTGAGTTTCACTGCCGGGCTCTTCTTTGGGGCAGGTGGTGTGGGGCTCCCAGCCTGTGGCAGGAGCAGGCAGTGGATGCTAACGGCAGCGTCACCATCTGTCGTGTCCTTCCCCAGCCAGTGGGTTCCTTACTGCCCTAGTTACTGCTTGCAAGGGGCCCGGGCTGCCTTCTCTGCCAATCCTGGGCCACGAGGCTGCGTTCTGAGCAAAGGAATTAACTCCTCGTCGAGCAGGCTGTGGGGGGAGGGCTAGCTGAGTGGTTTGAGCAGAGTTATGAGTTCAGTCCTTGAGGGGGCCATTTAGGGATCTGGGGCAAAAAAATGGGAGGGTTTAGTTGGGTATTGGTCAGTCCTGCTTTGAGCAGGGGATTGCCCTGAGATTCTATGATTCTGTGCTGGCCTGTGGTTTGATCTGGGTCGTGGCTAAGAGAAGGAGCTTTCTGAGACCCCTATGGGCCAGACCCCAATGGGTAATGACCCTTTGCTAATTACAAAGCTCTGCCTTGGGCTCCTGCATCTCCAGGAGATGTGCAGGTCCATGGCGGGGGCATGTGCATATACAGAGGGGTTATGTGCACTTGAGGGCACCATCTCCCTCTGTGTGCACGCATGTGAGTTATAGGTGCACATGCCAGGGCATGAATGCACAAGTGTGTGCAAAGCAGCACGTGCCTGGGGCATGACAGCAGGGCAGCGTCTGAACCCGGAACTGACCGTGTGTGCTGCCATGTGCCACGTCCCATGTCTGTGCAGCCCCACGTGATGGGGGTGTGATGGTACCTCTGGAGGAGAGTGCCTGCCGTTCCTGCTGGGGGCGTGTGCCCAGGGAACGGCCTTGTGAGCACAGCAGCCGCCCGCCACCGACTCCCTGCGGCTGGCTCTGGTGGGGCTGGGTGACAAGCCTGTTCTCACTCTGGCTGCATGGGGCTGATGGCCCCTCGTGCCGCTGCAGCTGGGAGATGGGGAGGAAGAGCAGGGACTCCAGCTACAGACAGAACAACCGCGAAGGGCACGAGATCCTCTTCTGCGGGTAGATCCCTCCCAGCCCCTGCAGCACATGTTCCCCCTTTCCCTCCCCGGAGGCTCCTTCACACGGGAGATCCCTTTGCCTCTGGGCACTTCATGTGATGTGCCCCCCACCCCTGTCCATACTCTGCTTCCTCTTGCCACACCTCCAAAATGGCCCGTCTAACCCACCCCAGCTCCCATCCTCCCCCACCCCAGGTAGCTTCCCCTGCGTAGCTCAATCAGAGATGGGATCCCCTGGCTCCGCACACTGTTTGGAAATGGCCAGGTCCCTGCCCCAAGGTGCTTGCAGTCGGACCCGCTGGTGCCCGGGGGGGAAATCGGCCGTTGTGTGGGTCGGAGCCCGCCCGGGACCCAGCTGTTGGTCGCTCACTGCCCTGGTTGGCCATCGGCCCGTCGGGGGAAGCCGGGCCTGGCTCTTTCTCTCTGCCTGGTTCTCCGCAGACACTCAGGAGCCAGGTTCCCTGGCCAGGGGGACGCAGGCCCCGCACAAACGGGCCCGAGTGGAAACCTGGCTTGTGGAGATCTGGCCCGGAAGAGCTGGCCAGGCTGGGTGGAAGCTGAGTCCCAACGAGCTGGCTCTGCCGAGCAGCCTCTGCTGAAGGGGATTTGGGAGCAGCTGTCCTCTCTGCATCACGCCAGTGTTTATCATTCCAGGCCTGCTATTTGAGCCGGGCCACATGCCTGGATCTTGCTGGCCAAGCGTCATCAGTCCTTAATATCCCCGGCCTTGGGTCATCTCCAGCCACAGCCACGTGTTCCTCTTTCCTGATTGCTTCTGAGCCCTGAGGGGCCAGCAGCTCCCTGGTGTCCCCCCCGGATCACACGCCCCTCTTCTACCTCTGGGGGCAGCTCCTCAGCCAGCAGAGCTACCCTGGCTTACACCCGCTGGGGATCTGGCCCATTATCCGAGGGATAGGTCTGACCCGCGAAGCCTGCAGCGAGATCACAAAGCTTCAGAGGCTGCAGAGCTGAGCTTTCGGTTCCGGCCCGTCGTTAATGGCTTGCTTGCAAAGCACCCGGCACGACACCCATTGCACCCGACGGATAGCACCTGGTTGGGGTGAGTCCTTTCACGCCTAGATCCGCCCCACCGCAGTCACTGAGGCTGTACGGCGGCAGGTCTGATGTTCTTAGACTCCTACAGATTGGAGATGGAAAGCAGCCATGGTTCATCTCCTTGCCCGTACCCCTCCCCTGGGCAGCCAGGCAGCACTGTTCCCTATGCCGTGTTCCCCAAGGATGTGGCCAATCTGTGGAGCTGTAAGGGGGAGGGGTCAGGTGAGGGCTGCATGGCGCAGGGATGGCGTGTGTATGGAGTCTTTTCACCTGAGCGGGTGGTCTAGGGGGAAGAGTGTGGAGGGGTCTCCGTCTTACGTCCAGAGCGTCTGTCATGTTGCATATGTGGCACAATCGCCTGCCAGCTATGTAGTGCTATGTAAAACCAGAGCCCCGTGGCTCTGAGTGCCGTCTGCCCCCCAGAGGGACTTGCTGGTTGTGGGGAGCCTCCCACACTCGGCCGGCAACCCGAATGCCCCTCTCTGCTTTGCCAAATTTCCCTTTGCCAGGTTTGCTCCTGGCTTGACAGGTTTGTCACTCAAACAGGGTTTCCACACATTTGCACTGCACTATTTGTGTTTATTTCCTGCATGGCTCTGTTGTGTTTCATAGTCACTATACTGAGCAGAGATGACGGGGATTCTCCTTTTGCTTTGCTGGCAGGAGCCTGTGCTGTTTGCAACAGGAGGAGCTAAATTCCATCCCTGCCGCAGTATAAGAGTAGCTGCAAAGTCCTAGGTAATAATATAGTTTCTGGCACTGTTTATGTGGGACCTATCATGGTGGTATCTGGTCATGCTCCATACAGATCAGAGCAGTACCAAGCAATGGGAGTTGTGACTTCATGTCCCTAAGGGGCAAAGGCCAAAAACGGGGAGGAGGGAATCTAGAGCAGTCTGGGGGAGGGGGTGTTAGCAGTGAGCTGTTCTTGACTCTGCCACTGACTCGCCGTGTGGCTTTGGACAAGTCCCTTCTCTGGATACGTCTCGCACAGGGACACTGGCGGGTGCTGAACAGTAAAGCACTTGGCAGCCGTTGATGCGAGGAGCTAGCAGAGGGCAGCGTTTCACTGGGGCATCCAAGGGTCAGGAAGAAAAACGTGCCAAGGGAACTGGAGGTGGCCCCTCAGGAGGCGTTTTCTGCTGGTGATCTGTTGCATGAGGGAAGAGTCGCCAAGGTGTAGGGTGGGAATCCCCCCATTTGGGACTGGCCACCGCCCTGGAAAATGCAGCGTAGGGAACAGTGCTGCCCTGATGCCCAGGTGAGGGGCTTGGGCAAGGAGATGAACAATAGCTCCTTTCCATCTCTAGGCATCTCAGAACATCAGACCCACCCAGCTGCCCTGAGACATGCCCCCACCCTCACCCTCCAGAGGCTCCTGATTCTTTCACTAGCCTCTTCCCTCTCTCAGTATCCCGGGTCCCAGTGCGAGAGGGAGGATGTTGCAGTGGGTAAAGCCAAGGCTCAGTGTGTCTGCAGCTGACTTGCTGTATGACCTCGGGGCACGGCTGTCCCACCTGGGTGCCTCCAGACAGGACCCTAAATTCACATTCAGGCTCCTAAATAAGGACCTGATATCCAGAGGTGATGCCGGCTCCCCCAGTGTGACCTTGCGTGACTGTCTGTGCCTCAGTTTCCCCATCTGGGGGAAGGGGCTCACAATGCTACCTAGGAGCCGTGAGGCTGAATTCCTGACTGTCTCTAGTGGGCTTTGAACTTGGTGGGTGGAAGGGTCTAGGTTAGTTGCTAATTATGGAGGGCAGGGGGGTCCAAGCGGGTCTAACTGGGGGCCAGGAGATTGGAGCTGAGAAGTATGAGGCCGTGGAACTCTGTCCCAAGGGACCAGGCTAAAACCCACATTGCGTGGGCCAGTTTAAAGCCACCTGGGCTAAACCCTGCAGAACAGACTGGGAGGGAATGATCCCACGCTGGCCCTGGGGGCTGGACAAGATAGGACCTGGCAGATCTTTCTGGTTATTCTGATGCTCCTGGCCAGTTGGGCCGAGGGTCATGTTCAAGGCTGCGTACTGCATAGGCAGCAAAGAGGCTGAGAAATCCAGCACAGCCAGAGATCCCAGCCAAACATAGGTTCCTTTAGCGTCTCCTGTACGTCTTGGTCCTGATTCCTGGCTGGGTTCGTGCTAACGGCTGGGATGCCCTGGTGCTCAGTAAATGAGCCTTAGCAAGCAGCCGAGAGGCAGCCGAGCTGTGCGAGGAAAGGCGGCTGCTATGGATTTGGCTTGTCTCCACCAGGCAGGGCAGGAACGGCCTTGCCTTGCGAAGGGGCTGAACCGAGCCCCAGCCCAGCCTGGGTAACAATCCCCTGACCTCAGTGCAGGTTCTAAACCTGGAGCCGTACTCCCCAGCCGGTACCTGCCCCGCTGTGAGAGCTCCCTGAGCAGCAAGCGTCAGGACCTTTGAAATCAAGCCCTCAGCATGAACGGGGGCCTTCCTCTTCGCAGCTGTGAGGGGCTGTGAGGGAGGCAGGTTGTACCCAACCCCCAAGAGACAGCAATGGCAGAACCAGTGCTGTTCAGATCTGCCTTCTGGCAGCTGTGCGCGCACACACACAGAGACATTCACATGCATCCCACATGTGTACACACACATTCACCCAGCTGTGCTCGCACCCCCATATAGACCTGGGGTGCACACATCCCATTCCCTCCATACCCATGTGCCCTACAGCAAACTGACCCCAACTCCAGCTACTCCCCAGTGCCTCAGAGCAGGAATTCTGGGACAGACTCAGGTAACTGGAAAAGCTGGAGGGGGTTTTATTAAGTTAGATATGAAAATGAATAATACACTCGGCACAGCTCCCCTTGCGCGATTCATTTTACTCTTCAATTTCATTTATTTTACCCCTGCTCCTGCATTTTTCATCTGCCACTGACTTTTGTATGGACAGCACAGAGCAGCGGTGTAGCAGCTGGCAGGGGAGCAGCTGGTGCATTCTGGTAGCTTTGTTAAGGGGCAGTGGGGCCAAGCAGCCTCAGATCGTGGGACAAAAGTGGAGGCTGGCTGCTTCCACTGAAATGTTTAGCAGTGAAAGAGTGAACACTGGTGCCATTAGGCAGGACATCATTAGGTTTCAGAGTCAACACCCTCCTGAGATGAACAGGGCAATTCAGACCTTTCTGAGTGACTGTTCCTGTCTGGCTGCAGATTCTGTTATTTACATTTGGTGCGTGGCTTTTAGGAGATTCTTCCTGCTCTTAGGGGCTGAAAACAGCCTTTATATTTGTGAAATGAAAGCTTGGACTCTGGAGCCTAATTCTGTGGCCAAGGCCCCAGAAACAGATGTGTGGTATGCACAGCACCCCAGGTAGTTAGGTGCTGGAGCAGCCCTCTGAGTCTGTTACAGGCTAAGCAGGGACTGTGTGAGGTCAGCCCTTGGATGGGAGACCTCATCTGGTGCTTCGGGAAGAGGTAGAAGTGATTCCCTGGGTTGGGCTCTCCTTGGGAAGTCAGGCCTGCACTGATGTCAGAGGAGCTGTGTTCCCCTCAGCTGTGAGACCGGAGCTCTGATTTCCTGGCGGCACTGAACTCCTGTTGCATGAAGAGGATTCAGGTCACGTCTGACGGGTGGTAATTACCTTGTGCGCCCCCCACAATTCCCCTTGCCGGAGGGCCCTTCACTTCCAGAACTATGGGGTGGCCATTGCTGGGCACTGTTAAGCAGCTGCCATGCTCACCCCAGAGGTGGCTGCATTTCAGAGGCAGGTGAGGCAACCCTTACGTTTCCCTGTGGACTTTGGGCTCCTTCGCGAGGAAGGGAACCATGGAAACATATGTTATTATTTACACAGCAAGGCCTAGCGGCCTCAGCGGAGATCGGGGCCCAATAGTACTAGGAGCTATCCCTGCAAGCTAAAGAGACAAAGGAAGCCTCATTATGCCCACGTTACAGAGGGGGGTCTGAGGCACTGAGAGATTAAGTGGTTTGCCCTGTGGTTAAGCTGTGAGCCTGTGACAGGACAGGGACCAGTGCTCCTGTGGCCTGGCCCAGTCCAGCCTCCCAGCTTGCTGCTGCTAAGCTGTGTATTAAACAAGAGTGCTTTTGGCTGCTGTAGGATCCCAAGCAGTGCAATGCCCCGCGGGCTACCTCTCTGCCTGCAGCTCTGCGCAGACGCACACGGATGCAGACTGGACCATGCACACATATGCCAAAATGCACATGGATGCAGACTGGACCATGCACACACACATTGGAATGTACACGGATGCAGACTGGACCATGCACACACATGCTGGAATGCACAGGGATGCAGACTGGACCATGCACACACATGCCAGAATGCACACAGATGCAGACTGGACCATGCACACAGATGCTGGAACGCACAGGGATGCAGACTGGACCATGCACACACATGCCGAAACGCACACAGATGCAGACGGGTCCATGGACACACATGCTGGAACGCACATGAGTGCAGACTGGACCATGCACACACATGCCAGAATGCACAGGGATGCAGATTCGACCATGTACACACATGCAGACTGGATCATGCACACACATGCTGGAATGCACACAGATGCACCCTCACTGCCTCTACCCCCTGCTGCAGACAGCTGTCCCGCCCCTCTCAGCCACGCCAGACACCTTGAGCTCTCAATCCCCCCAGCCCCAAGTGCTGATCTGCCTCCATGGTGGCAGCCCCTGGCCTTGCCCCAGCGCCATTCCAGGTGCCTAGCAGCAGCCTCCGGTGAGGGGAAGACTCCTGCCCTCCCTCCCCAGGGCGGACGGGGTGGCAGGTCCCCGTCCCGTGCCATCCCCAGCGGGCACCTTCCCTGGCCTCGGGGTGCATCTGCCCCCGTCAGCTGGAACCAGGGCTGGAATCGCAGGGATCAGGTCTCTCGCTGCCCCACTTTCCTGGCTTGGCACGTTTTCTCTCCAGGATCTAGTGTTTTTTTTTCTCCAGCTCACGTGAAGCCCTTGGCATAGGGCATGAAGGGGGGCGCTGCCCAGGGCAGTAGAAAGGTGGCCCACAAATCTGAGGATGGCCCAGGAAAGCTGCAGGGGAAGGAGTGTCATCCCTGCGATACCCCATCACAAGCCTCTTCTGTCAGGCTTTCCCGTGCAGAGCCGGGCGCTGGGAAACCCTCCGAGTTTTTGATTGCCTGAGCCACGCCCAAGTGTCACAGGCCCCTGGAGACAGGACTTCAGGGGAGGTTGCAGAGGGAGCGGGCAGGGATATAGAGGAGATGGGCGCAGAGGTGCAGGCCTGGATTGGGGGCAGGGAGCTCCACTTCGACAAACCTTTGCTTTGTTTGGTGCTTAGCTCCCAGCTGCAGGGCTCGCAACCCCTCTGAATTTGGGGCGATGGGGTTTCAGATCTGCCTTTGGCATGAAGCTGTGACAGTGCTGCCCGTTGGAACCAGCTGAGGTCACTCAATTAGGGTGAACTGCAAACAGAACGGGGCAGACAAACCCCAAACGCTGGTGAATATTCCAATACTTAGATTTACCAGCCAGCGCAGAACAGCTTCTGTAGCACCTCACTAGTTATTCAGAAGTCCAAACAACGCAGTTCCCTTAAAGTGCCCAGCCTCAGCAGGGCTGGCTCCAGGCACCAGCCCAGCAAGCAGGATCGGGGCGGCACGTTCGGCTCTTTGGCGGCAATTCGGCGGCGGGTCCCTCACTCCCTCTCGGAGCGAAGGACCAGCTGCCGAACTGCCACTGAAGACTGAAGTGGCAGTGGTAGACCTGATCGCGATCATGGGGTTTTGTTTTTTTAGAGCCAATTTTTATTAACTAAGCTAAAATTTATTAAAAAAGAAAAGAGAGAGAGTGTTGGTTTAAAGATCAGTATACAGACAGACTTGAATTCACTTCTTGAGGTTCAGGTACATAGCAGAGATGAGCTTGTAGTTGCCAAAAGTCCTTTTAGAAATAGCCCATAGGTTACAGTCCAATGTCCATATAAATATGGGTGACTCCAGTCAGTGACTGGGGATCTCAATCCTTGTGGCTTAAGGTTTCCCCCTCTTGAAACCCAAAGCAGATTGGAGATGCAGAAGGATCGTGTCCCAAGGCTTTTATACATTTCCAGCAGCCTTTAGGCCTGAGAAAACAATAGGCTTACCTTTCCTTCTCCCAGTCATCCTGGCAATTAGCACTGGGTAATTTATCCATTAAACAGTTCAGATACAGGTTACCACAATCTTCAAAGAGACACATAGACAATTTCCCTCAAGTGTCTTCCTAAATGTTAATAATCCTTTTTTTTTAATCTTTGAATCAAAGCTATAGCAATAGACAAGACTTGTTTGCTTACATCCCAAGACCTGCAAACAGCTCCCCTTGGATCTCTAACACTGCAGGCTGCATTTCAAAGCTCTGTTCATTTACAGATCTTCCTAACCAGCCCTTAAGCTTCACCCATGGGCCAGGTCAGTCTGGGGGGTAATTAACTCTTTCTGGCCCTGTCAGATTTCAGTGAGATATTATATCACACTCATAATGTCACAGAAGCCAGCACTCCCTTCCCCCCCCCCCCCCCCGCCACGCTCCCTCGTGCCCTGATCCTGGCTATTGCCGGCCTGCAGGCTGGGGAAGTCCAGGCTCCCTGCACCAGGCTGGGCCCTGGATCCACGCTCCAATGTGTACGCAGCCCTGGGGTGCATGCGTGGGGACAGGCAATGGGGACCAAAGACAGAAAAGGGGTGAGGGAGAGACATGAAGGGAAAGAGAAGGAGTTATTGCATTAACTCTTTTGGTCACCACTGGGAGCTCCTGTTCAGCTGATTATCCACCATGACCCTCACAGCTTTGTCAGCGTTTACCATGGGGTTGCGGCCAGGAAAAGCACGAGAACTGCTGCCACACTGGGAGTAACTGCCAGAAAGCAGTTACCCATGCTGGGGTCAGGCCCGCACACCAGGCCTGTCATCTCTGCTCTTGTGAAATTTGCCATGGGATCTTTAATGAGCCAAGCCGCGGTTTCCATCCCTTCTGCCAGGCCTGGAACACAGTCACACCCTGCTATGAAGGGGTTCCCATCAGTCTCAGGTGTACACATCCCCCCCGTTAGTGCCTGAGCACCTCACAATCTTTACTGTATTCACTCTCACAATCCTACTGTGAGGCAGGGCCAGGCTATGATCCCCACTGTACAGGTGGGAAACTGAGGCACAGAGTGGCTAAGTGACTTGCCCAAGGTCACATAGGAAGCCTGTAGCAGAGCTGGGATTTGCCCTCATGTCTCTGGCTAGCATCCTGACAGGTAGGCCACCCTTCCTCTCATGGGTTGAGGGAGACGCGGTGACCGTGGGGTGCTCGGATGATGCAGCGTGTGGGGCTGCCCTGTTCGCCTGGAGTCTCTCGTGGTTAACACATGACTGAACCAACAGGGCTTTGGAAGGACTTTTCCCTGTGGATGGGTTATTCTATAACAGTGGATGTGGAGCTGCTTTTGAGAACTGCAGGGCCCCTGCACGGCGACCTGGCTATTGGGGTGTTTTTATTAGGTTAAATAACCAGAGTAGCTGGGAAAACAAGCAGGAAGAGGAGATAATGGCGCAAGACAACCCCTGTATGGCGATTACTTAAGGGCCGTTACAGGACAATGGCAGAGTCACTGGCTCAGGAGTCTGGCTCGACCGCCTGTGAAGCTGACCGAATTGGTCTGGACTAGCAGGGCTGGAGCCGGGGAACGGACAGAGACAAAGACCCTTTGGCTGGATGGAGAGACCTTCTCTCTCCAGACCCTCCAGTCTCTGGGCAGCCAGTGAGCTCAGCAGGGCCGCCCGAGGGACTACTCTGCCTGACTGAGCGGGCGTCAGCCAGCCTGATCGGGAGCCCATCGATAGCAACTGAGCTCTGGATGCTCACGGTTCACAACTGCAGCTGGGCTTGCTCCTGGGCCTGCCCTGCTCATACCCTCCTCCAGCCCTGCTCCCTACCCTGCTCCAGCCCTGTCCCTATCCTGCTCCTGCCTTTCTCTAGCCCTGCTTGCTACCCTGCCCCAGCCCTGCTCCTGCCTTTCTCCAGACTGACAGGCGGTGACCTCCCTCTGCCCCGATGCAGCATCTTCAGCCCAAGGATCCCAAAGCATTAGAAACATTCCAGCCTCATAAACCTCCTAAGAGGGTCAGGCTACAGATGGGGAAACTGAGGCACAGGAACGCAAAGTGACTTGCCCAAGGTCATCCACCAGGTCAATGTCAGAGCTGGGAGGGCTTGTGATGCCTCTAACCACTAAACCATGCTACCACCGTATAATTCCAAGCAGATGGCTTGTAGATCTCACTAACAAAAGGGAGGGGGGAGGGGTTAACAGGGGTCCCAAGGAGCAAAGGCAGCCTCTGTGCCGGGGGAGCGGAGGCAGGGTTGGCGTGGCTCATGAATAATGAAAAGAGCGTGGCTATACAGGAGAAAGATCAGGAGCACAGCGTGTGTGCGTGTGCCTGGCTCACTCTGTGTACGGAATCCCTCCAGGGACCTGTCTGAGTCTCCCAGTGCTTCTGTGCATCTCCGCCCTGCAGTATCGAGGAGCCTGCCTCTCTCCTCCGGACGGGCCTTTATCCCATCCCCCCCCACGGGGTCCGTGTCCCCGACAGACACCCCCAGTAGCCTCATAGCAGCTGATACATGCTCCTTCAATCCTCCTCCTGCAGGTTGCATCACTCCGGGAGCTCGATGGGGGCTTCTCATCACTTCTGCTCCCGGGGTCCCCTGAACAGTCAGAGCCGCACCCACCCCACAGCAGGTGTGTTCGGGGTTCGAAGGGTTTGCCATGGTCCCTGCCTGCTCCCCCTGGTGGCGACTTCCAGCCGACACTCCAGCTGGTGACTTCCACCAGCCCCCACAGCCCTGGAAAAGACGCGTTGCTGGGCCGTGACTGGTCACGCAGCTCACCTGAGGCTACCCCACCCCATTGCTCCCTCTCAGTGCCTGGCGTGCGCCTTGTTAGCGGCTCCGTCAGGGTGACTGGTTCCGAGCAGGCCCAGGGCTGTTTGCTTTTTATGGCTGCTACAGCCCTGTGCTATGCAGGAGTTCAGATTAGATTACCACCGTGGTCCCCAACCTTTTCATCTGGTGGGTGCCAGACAAATGACTGTGGCGGCAGTCGAGCATCCGCCAAAATGCCGCTGAATTTCGGCGGCGACACCTCCTGATGACGCCGCTTGTCAGCGGCAAGTGATGTCATTGAGAAGCATTGCTACTGAAATGCCGCTGAATTTTGGCGGCATTTTGGCGGACGCTCGACCGCCAGCCAGGACGCAGGCGCATTTCGATGCCCCCGCAGGGGACCCCTGGATTATCACATTGGTCCCTTCCTCTGGAGCATCTTTGCCACATCTCTGTGCCTCCTCTAACTCCAAACTTCCCCTCGTGACACAGCCCTGGCTGCGCCCCCAAGGCTGGGATCAGCTTTGCAGGAAAAACCCTTCCCGAAACAAAAGCCTCTAGGGTTCGCTTTGAAACCTGTCAGCATTCCGGGCCTGTCCCGCCTGGTCTATAAAATTTCTCCTCCTCTGTGTCCCAAAGAGATAACACCCATTAATAACAACTGAGACTCCAGCCTCCCACCCGCCTTGGCTTTGCAGGCCTCTGCCTCGTTAAACTGGCCAGGGAAAGACTGACTAAGTGCACCGCATAAACAGCACGTGCCCAGGGAACAGAAACGCCAAGGGGGGTGTGATTTATTCACCAACGTCAACTAAAAAAACACGGGTCACTACGGATTCACAGGGCTCTCGTGAGCGGGGCTGGCAGTGGGAACACCTGGTGCATTCCAGCGTGGCGATCGCTCCCCGCTCCTCCCGCTCCCTGATTTATGTGGCCGATTAAGTATTTATCAAGCAGCTTTCATGCTAAGAGGATGGCAGCTCACTGGATTTACAGCGGGCGCTGGCTCCTTGAATAAATCCCCACCCTCCTCATGGGAAGTTTAGTGGAACAAACGGCAGATGAGAGTGTTCATTTTGTTTCCTGGGTTTGAATAAAAATTGGGTAGGGGTGGAGGGGAGGAGTCTGTCATAAAGGAGAAAAAGAACACGGCCCACCTTGCTAACCAGTATTGTTTCCTTGTCCTCGCCCCTCTGTCTGTCACTATCTGTCATCTCTTGTCTTATACTTCGATTCTCAGTTCTTCGGTGTCATTTTGCGCTGAGTTTGTGCAGCACCTAGCATGCCGGAGGCCTGATCCAGGACTGGGCCTCTGGGGGCTGCAGTGATGCAAAGCACAATGACAATAATGATAGACAAAGACATAATTGTCACCGAAGTATTCATAACAACTGAGATCAGAGTGTGTTTGTGCTAGATACTGTGGAGAAGGCAAATCCTAAGAGACAGTTCATGCCTTTGAGAACTCAACATTTACATAGATAGCACAAGCCCAGGGTGGGTGAAAGAAAGGGTTATTCCCATTTCTCAGATGGTGAAACTGAGGCAATCAAAAAAATTTAAGGGGCAGATTCACAAAGGCACCCATGGGCGCAACCTCCTTTGAAAATCTCTGCCCTGTGTCCCTGGCCCATGGCGCAGCCAAGAACTGATTCCCAGTTCTCCTGTGTCCCAGTCCACAGCCTTCCTAAAAGACACCGACCAAGGGAGAGATGTGAGGAGGGCTGCCGATCATAAACTTGGGAGAGGGAACGCCTGTGTTCGCTCCCTGGCTTTGCCACCGACTTGCTGTGGGACCGCAGGCAGGTCATTTCCTCTCTCCATGCCTAAGGCTACGTCCGCACTGGAAACAGTGCTTAGTGGAGACCCGTCCTCTGATCTGCCACCTGTAATATGGGGATCATGATAACCATTGTCTATAAAGTGCTTTGAACCCCCTTGGTGGTAGCCTCTGGGTAAGTCCCAGAAAATATTCTCCGTTTATTTAGCAGCAGTGAAATACAGGTTGGCAAGAGTCACTTACCCAGCTCTCTGGGAATAAATTAATTAATGAGGGGTGTAAAACAATTGGAAATGCTGCAGATTGTTATTTTCTCTTCCCTTCTGTAACAAGAGTGATCATTTCGACCTGGTTGACCTACGTGTATTGTACAATGAGAGACTTACAGAGCTCAATCTATTTATCTCATCAAAGAGAAGGTTGGAGGGGGCAATTTGCTCTGGGTTTATAAGTACCCGCATGGAGGAAAGGGCTCTTCAGTCTAGCAGACAAAGGCAGAGCAAGAGCCAATGGCTGGAAAATGAAATGAGACAATTTCAGGCTGGAAATAAGGTGCCATTTGTTATCAGGGTAATTAGCCGTTGGCACAGCTCAGCATGAAGCCTTTAAATCATGACTGGCTGCCTTACTAAAAGGTGCCCGCTAGTTCAGCCAGCTGTTACTGGGATAAATATGGAAATAAATGAAATTTCATGCCCAATGTTATGCTGGAGTTCAAACTAGATGATTGTAAAGGTCCCTCTCTCTGGTCTTAAACCCTAGGGATAATATATGATACGGGATGTTTGAAGTTCTTAATCTGAGGGCTGTGGCAGGCTTGTGCTCCTGGGACACAAACAGGAAATTAAAAAGTAACCAATTCATAAATAGATAAATGAGAGTCATGTAGTATGTTCACCGGTGGAACCCATTGCTACATGATATAACTTAGCAATCTTTTCTTAAAGGGTTGGGTCAGTTGGCTGAATGAAAGCAGACTCTCCAGAGGATCAAACTGCAAAGGCTGGAAATCCTCATTCTTCAGGGCACAAACAGGTCACCCACTGGGGTCAGGCTGTAAATTGATCTTATTGGTGCTGTATGATAGGAGTGTCACACTTCCCTCTGAGGCAGCTGACATGGGTGACTCTTGGGGATAAGCTTCAAGACTACAGGTTTGTTCTGGAACTGGAAGGGTGATTGTCCTGTCTTCAGTTATTATTTCAGTTGCAGTAGCACACAGAACTCCCAACCAGAGCTGTGTGCATAACGGATTGTTCCATTCGCTGGCAATGCCAAAAAATTGGGGAAGGGGGTGGGAATCATTTCAGGTTGAACCAAACCAAAATGTTCCAAAATTTTCCATGAGTTGAAAAGTAAAATATATATATAAGGTTGAACAAAACATTTTGTTCGGTGCAAAATGAAACATTTCCTTTTGATTTTGAGCATTTTTGAGGGATTTTTAAAAATCAAACTGAAATGGAAATTTGTTATAAACTGAAAAATCCGAGCGTTTTGACTTTCTTGGAATCTGGGCCTATGTGGTTTTTTACACCAACAATTTGGCGAAGTGAACACCCGTCTGCAAAATGTTTCCGCGTCACTGAATTTGCAGGGTTTTTTTTGCCCCCCCAAAAAGTTTCAAGCTGAAAAAATTCTCCCATCTCTACACTCAGTCGAGACCAGTGTGCTGGCTGCTGTACAAATGCATCCATCCAGCCCTGCCCAGAAAACAGACAGTCTAACTAGACAAGATAGACACAGGGCAGAAGGGGAAACAGAGTCGCAGAGCAAAGTGATGACTTCACGAAGGTTGTACAGCAGAGCCAACAATAGAACTCAGGTGTCCTGAATCCTGGGTGAGTGTCCTTGGCACCAGAATGTGCTGCCTGCCTGGAAAGTCAATGAAATAACCAGTCTGCTGATAGAGTCTGTGTCGTTGTATCAGGAAGGCCATATGCTCCCCTGGCATGGCTGTTCTCTCATGAAACACCCAGGTCTCCATCGCTGGCTGGAAGTCCGTAATGGGCTTGTAAAAGGCAAGTGCTAAACACTGTGTCTTTATTACCATTCTAGCCTGGCTTCAGAGCAGGAGAGAGAGCTGCACAGAGCAGACAATAAATGTGTCAATCCGTGCTCCAGGAATGTAAACAGACCTCCAGCTCCAGGGGAGTGTGGAGTGAGAAGGGCCAGGAATGTAGTGGGGGCAGGAAGGGCAGCACAGAGCAGAGGAGGCTGATCAGAGACCTAACCTGTGCAGTTACATAACATCCATCTCCTTCCCCTGAATCTGCCATCAATTAAAGCTCTCCAGCCATTTGGAGGTTCTTCTCAGGGCTTCCGAGACTCCCCAGAGCCCTGGGATGACAGTTAATAGACTAGCACCTTCCCTCCCTGCAGCCTGGCACTGGGGGAACAATCGAAAAACGGGATTTCTGTCCTGCGGGAGGTTCCCATATTTCGACCTGAAATCTTGAAACTTCTTGCAGAATGAAAACATCTGAAAAATTGTGATCATTTCGCTTTGACGTGAATCTCTGCATCCCGCTGAGCCACCATGGTGCCTCATGGGAGTTGTATTTCTGGGTTCCTCATGACCCTATTCTCTTCTAGGGGCTCTGCTCCCTGGCCAGACTACATCTCCCACGAGGCACTGTGGTTTCTCCTTGCCCCGGCATGTCCAGCCCTGACTAAGGCAGATGCAGAAATTCATGTCGACCTGAAACGGAATGCTTTGTGCCACATGTCCTGTGGAAAGTTTAGATTTTGACCAAATCTTGGGGAAACGTTTCATTCAGAGTGTTTCTGCTGGTCCTAGAGAAATCAGAAGTGAACTCACTCTAAATATATGGGCACTAGCAGCTGGGCCATTTGCAACCAAAGAGATAACAGAGATGAAAAAGAGCTAGAGAAATTGCTACGGGGCATCACACATGGGGCCCATCTAGCCTGGTATCCCGTCTCTGACCGTGGCCAGCTTCAGAGGAAGGTACAAAACCCCTGCCTCAGGCAAGTCTGGAATAGTCTGGCTATAAAGAAATTTCTTCCTGACCCCCTCTGCTCCACTCCCCATTTTTAGAGGTTAGTTGTGCCCTGACACAGGAGGATTTATAACTCTTCCTGTTTATTTTCTATCTAATGGATCTGTAATTGTTCTCATTAGTCATGTAATGTCCAATCCCTTGTTATCACCTACTAAGCACCAGGCCTCCATGGTATCTTGTGGCAATGAGTTCCACAGGCTCATTTGCAGTCAGCTCTCCAGCATATCCTCCACTGGATTGTGTTACCCCAAAGAGCTGGGCATAAGCTCCTTCTTGACTAGGAGGGGTCTATAGGAGGGGTCTACATTCATGAAGGTCCTTTGAAAGATGGTCTCAGATTTGACCTCTGGCCTTGTCACTCTCCTAAATGAGCTATGGTGAGTCACAGCCTTTATTATTAGAATCAGGTTGTGTTCAGGGCCTGGCCTCTTATTCTGGGGTGTATCCTGAGTGCTCCGTTGTTTAGTTTGCAGTTAGGCCCTGATTCTGTCTGCCCTGGCTTCTGCAAGGAGCCCTGACCCAGGAGAGGAAGCCCATTAATTTCAGTGGGATAGTCAGGCTCTGCCTGGCTTCACAGTCTGGTTTTTAAAGCCCTCACTGGTTTACTGGATCTGCTTTGAGACCCAAGCCGCTTTAGCATTTACAAAGGGCTTTCCGGACCCCAGTTACTGTCAATGGTAGTCACTGTGAAAAGTGTTTATCAACAGGTGATGGGGTGTTTTTGTCATTTATCATTTTTCTGTGAGTTCATTCAAGGATGTAGTGATTGTCGGGTTTCATTCACACCATTGTTGGGGCATTTGATGCATTGGGTGAGGTACACCACATATTGGTACAGGCATGTGTAGGACTTATGGATCTTGAAAGGTGTGTGTGTGGGAAAGGGTGTTGATCATTGTAGCAGTGGAGATGTGTCTGCACGTTTGCATCTGTTCTGCCAGGGTTTGGTGCTGCTTCGAGTTGGTCCATTCTGGATTATGGGGAGCTTGCTTCGGACAATGGGCTTGGTGAGGTTTGGGGGTTGTCTGAAGGCCAGAAGAGGGGGTTCAGGAAAGATTTCTTTCAAGGTGTGTTCTCCATCAAGTATGGGTTGTAATTGTTTTCTGACTCCCCATATGGGCTCCAGTGTGGGGTAGTAGGTATGAGCTAGGGTTGTGTGGTTGCTGGGATTTTTTTTACAGTGTTGAAGCAGGTTCTCTTAGGCTCCCTGATGTGATATACTTCTCTGGTGGAGGATCCTAGGTTAGTGAAGACAGTTCTAAGTGAGTTAAAGTGCATTTCCCTGATTTGCTCCTCGGATCATATTCTGTGGTATTTGAGTCCCTCATTGTAGATAACAGATTTCTTGGTGTGTTTGGGGTGGTGACTGGATCTATGAAGGTAGGGGTGGTGATCCATGGCCTTCTTGTATATGGTTGTCTGTAGGATTCCATTGCTGAAGCTGATCGTGGGGTCCAGGAAGTTGATGCTGGTGTGGGAGTGTTCCAGAGAGAGTTTGATGGATGGGTGGTGGCGGTGGTTGAAGTTCTGGGTGGAAATCTATGAGAGAGTTTAGGTCGTCTGTCCAAAGGATGAAAATACCATTGATGTGTCTCAGGTATTTCACTGGTTTTATGGTGCATTTGTCCAGAAATTATTCCTCAAGGTGATCCATGAAGAGGTTGGTTTGTTGGGGAGCCATTGTAATACCCGTGGCTGGTCCCATGGTTTGGACACACTGCTTGTTAAATGTAAGTTGTGGGTGAGGATGGAATGGATGAATCTGGTGATGCATTTCAGGTGGATTTCTGAGTGTTGTCCATTATCTTATCATGGAATCATAGAAGTATAACGCTGGAAGGGACCTCAGTAGGACATCTAGTCCAGTCCCCTGCACTCAAGGCTGAACTACGTAATAACTAGACCATCCCTGAAAGGGGTTTGTCCAACTTGTTCTTAAAGACCTCCAATGATGGAGATTCCACAACCTCCCTAGGCAATTTATTCCAGTGCCTAATCACCCAGCCAGTTAGGAAATTTTTCCTAATGTCCAATATAAACCTTCCTTGCTGCAATTTAAGCCCATTGCTTCTTGTCCTATTCTCAGAGATCAAGAAGAACAATTTTTCTTCCTCCTCCTTGTAACAACCTTTTACGTACTTTAAAACTGTTATCATATCCCCGGTTCAGCCTTCTCTTCTCCCGACTTGTAGATATTGGAGGCAGGCAGCGATGTCGTCATGGTGAGGGATGCTGGTATATAGGGTGGTGACATCCGTGGTGATGAGGATGGTGTTCTGAAGGAGGTTGTTAATGTTTTAGTGTTTCTGGAGGAAGTCAGCTGTGTCCTGGAGGAAACTGACCCTTCATGTGGTGAATGATTTGAGGATGGTTTCTGTGAGTCCTTGTATTCCTTCAGTAAGAGTGCTATGGTTAGATAGGATGGGTCAGTCTGGGTTCCCTGACTTGTGTCTCTTGGGAGCATGTAGAAGGTCCATGGGGTGGGTTTGTGGGGGATGAGACTGTAAAGTTTCTTGTGGAGTTCTTTGGTGCAGTCCTTAAATTTCTATGTGGACTGTGGCACGGGGTCTTCTTTGCTTTCTGTAGAATAGGCATTGTCGGAGTGTTGTCAGTTGGCCTCATTGATGCCGTCACTACAGTTGAGGACTACGATGGTTCTCCTTTTGTCTGCTGCTTTGATCACTCTGTGGAGGTTGGATTTCAGGGACCATATGGCTATCCTCTTGCTATTGGAGAGATTGCGTGGATGTGACGTTTGTTAAGGATTTCCGAGTCAATATTTTTCCTGAAGCAATCAGTGTAACGGTTAAGTGGGTGGTTCCAGCTGCTGTGGGGTGTCCAGTCAGATGGTTCTCTTTTCTTATGACTATTGGTGGGGATGGGGTAGTTGTGGGTGGTTTCATCTTTGTTCTGAACAAATTCTTTGAGAAAGAGTCAACGAAAGAATTCTTCTAATTCTCCACCTGTTAGCACAGTATCAGGTTCTGAGGTGGAGCAGACGTTCCATCCCTTGGAGAGGACAGATAATTCAGTCCAGTGGAGGGTACTCTCGACAGGTTGATGACGTTATGTAGTGTCCATGTGGTGGGTCTGGGTGCCCTGGTTTCTCCTAGAGGTGGTGCTCTGTGGCGTTCTTATAGCTGTTTCCACTTTTTCTCTTTGTGTTGGATGGGTGTCATCAGGTTTTTTTGATCCTTGTTTTGGGTTTCTTGCATCATCTCCAGGTAGGATGGCCAGATAGCAAGTGTGAAAAATCGGGACACTTTTTTTGGGGTGCAGGGGAGGAGCAGGGGGAAATAGTAGCATATATAAAACAAAGCCCCTAATATTGGATTGGTACCGATAATATCGAGACATCTGGTCATCCTATCTCCAGGTTGGTTTCCTGATTTTTTTTTTCCCTTACAGTGGGTGAGAGCATATGATGATTTCTTGTTTGAAGTAATTATCTAATCCAGGGATCGGCAACCTTTCAGAAGTGGTGTGCCGAGTCTTTGTTTATTCACTCTGATTTAAGGTTTCGTGTTCCAGTCATACATTTTAAACTTTTTAGAAGGTCTCTTTCTATAAGTCTATAATATAGAACTAAACTATTGTTGTATGTACAGTAAATAAGGTTTTTAAAATGTTTAAGAAGCTTCATTTAAAATTAAATTAAAATGCAGAGTCCCCCGGACTGGTGGCCAGGACCTGGGCAGTGTGAGTGCCACTGAAAATCAGCTTGTGTGCTGCCTTTGGCACATGTGCCATAGGTTGCCTACCCCGGTCTAATCTAATCTATCTGTGTGTCTATCTATCCCCATCCACCCCCTCTATCTATCTATCTATCTATCGCCATACACCCCCTCTATCTATCTATCTATCTATCTATCTATCTATCTATCTATCTATCGCCATACACCCCCTCTATCTATCTATCTATCTATCTATCTATCTATCTATCTATCTATCTATCTATCCCCATCCACCCCCTCTATCTATCTATCTATCTATCTATCTATCTATCTATCTATCTATCTATCCCCATCCACCCCCTCTATCTATCTATCTATCTATCTATCTATCTATCTATCTATCTATCTATCTATCTTCACACACACACACACACACACACACACCCTCTCTATGTCTGTCTACCCACACTCCTTAGGGAATGGGGACAGCCCTGGGCAGGCTTGTGAACTGAGCCAGCCTACCAGCTGGGATATGCAGGGGGAGTGGGGCAGGGGGCGCAGGTCTCCCGGTGGCCATGGGGAGGGAGTTCCAGCATGGAAGGAGGCATGAAGACAAGAGTGGGAGGAGACAGGAGGAGCAGCTGCCTGGATGCGAGATGTTTGTGACCAGGTCACAAGGTACAACCCTGACTCCTGGTCTGCAGGGTGCCTGGAGGCAAGCAGAAAGCCGTGTGCCCAGGTGTGAATGCACATAATGGAGAGCAGCTACCAGCCCTGCTCAGGCTGCACAGCTCTGCCCATGTCCCTGACTCAGTAGCTCAGAAACAGGAGACGATCAGACAGCAGAAGGTAGTTTGTGGGGCTGAGGAGGTTTAGGGGCTCTTGTGCGTTGGGCAGCAGTTTGGATTGCTGTTAGCGTAGCCAGAACAGGCCAAACTCTGGGCAGGAGAGTGCCGAGCCCCAGGGCTGAAATAGGGCAATATGGGGCCCTCAGCACAATTCTCATCCCCTTGTTGTGCCTCACCCCTTTTTGGAGTGGTGGGAAGTTTCAGGATCACTAGAAATGGGGCCACTCACACTTCTCAGAGCTCTTGTTTCAAGCTGTCTGCAGACTCAGGCAGACATTGGTTACCCTTGTGAAGTTTCCAAGCTTTTCTTCACATCCATGACGGCTAGAAACAGAATCTTTGAAAAGGGAAGTTAAGATTCTGACCTTGTCTCACTCCAGGAGCTGGCACCCAAGACGTGGAGCTAGGACCCCTGTGTTTTACTCCAGCCCTGTGTGCCACCTGTTTGGATCATCTGCATCCAGCTTCCAAGACCTAGAGAGCCCATCTCCGAGATGGGGGCGTGTCTCTGAGATGCTGCTGGATACTGAAAGAGATAGGAGGCATCACAGTGCACTGAGAGTGACAGGAGGAGTCCTGGGTTCTCTCCTTAGGTTCACCACTGAGCTGCTTGCTCAAGTCAGGTCCCGGCTCTGTGCCTCGGTTTCCCCATCTGTAAAATGGGGGTCATGCCATGCTCGGGAATGTCTGGCCGGAAAGGGCACTTTCACTGTTGATGGGAGACAGGCTGGGCTGACCCAGATGTACAAGCTGGTGCGGTACCTGCATAGCTGGAGGAGAAAGATCACTTGGCTCCCCCATCCCAGGGAGTATAGAACCCCAGGGAGTATAGAACCCCAAAACAGGCCCCCCTCCCCACTGACCCTGGGGCCAGACCTGTCTCCCTGCCCCACCCCCCATCTCCAAATTCCAGGAACCCCAGAAACCCAGCATCAGCACCCTCAGCTGCATTTCCCTTTCCCTACATTGCCTCTGAGTTGGTCCCCCACCCCCAGCCCTCCTGGCATCATCCCCTCTGTGCTCCTTGGTTATCCACCCCTTCACACCCTCAGGGGCCCTCTCCCCCAGTCCGGGTGGGCACCCGGGTGGGCAGCATCTCATTGTGGAATGCAGCTCATCACCGCCCGGCCCCTCTGGCTGACACGGGGGCCGGGAGGTGTCTCCAGTCCTGACCCTGGAGAAGAGCTCTGGGGATGGGGAAAATCCAGGCGACTCTTAGAGAAAAGCACTCGTGTCCTTGGTGGTTTGTCTCAGCCCCCTGAGTATGACACCAGCTCCCTTCAGCCATCCTGGCACTGGGCCGCAGAGTGAGTCTGTGTCGCCACCTGTGAACCAGCCTGGCCCTGGGATTAAAAAGAAAATGCCTGGCTCCCAGACCTGAGATGCACTCTCCTGCCCTGGCCCGGGAATGAACCACGCCCCTCTATGCCTTTGTCAGCGCTCCCCCGGCAGGCTGGCACAACCTGGTTAATTAGCAGATAATTAGGTTGCTCACCAACTGCTAGGGTAAATAAGCAGCAGATCTATGACGAATGGCAGTTTCCTCCACTCGCTTGTGTGAGAAAGCAGCATATTGGGCCCCAATTCTGCACTCAGTTCCCCAAGGAGAACTCCCCTCCGGGCGAGGGGAAAAGCAGCTGCCAGAAACTAAACCTGGGACTCCCAGAGCTAAGAGCAGGAATCACTTGTGCTAAAGGCCTGGTCGTCCTGCCTGGCCACTGTCCCAGACCACGGACGTGGCACTCGCTGAGCGGTGAGCTATGTGGCTCGTGGCCCAGAGCATTTTGGATGGGGATGTTACATGTCAGGTGACAGGGGCCACTTTCACCAAAGCACTGGGTGCTCCCGGTCCAACACTACCCCTGTTTCAGCAGGGTAGGATCTGTTCTCGGCCCTAAGCTGTTGCATGTGCGGGTAAACAGCTGCCTCATTGCAGCTCAGAGGTGGCTGCATGTCAGTGACGGGTGAGTTTGCACCGGATGTGGTTCGCTTGCTCCCCTCTTGGGATGAGAGGGGCTGTGTGATGTACTGTTGGCTGCCGAGGTGCCTGCTGCCCCCTGCCTTGCAAATCTGCTTTCAGTCCCTCGGGGGTCGCCTGGATTTTCCCCATCCCCAGAGCTCTTCTCCAGGGTCAGGACTGGAGACACCTCCTGGCCCCCGTGTCAGCCAGAGGGGCCGGGCGGTGATGAGCTGCATTCCACAATGAGATGCTGCCCACCCGGGTGCCCACCCGGACTGGGGGAGAGGGCCCCTGAGGGTGTGAAGGGGTGGATAACCAAGGAGCACAGAGGGGATGATGCCAGGAGGGCTGGGGGTGGGGGACCAACTCAGAGGCGATGTAGGGAAAGGGAAATGCAGCTGAGGGTGCTGATGCTGGGTTTCTGGGGTTCCTGGAATTTGGAGATGGGGGGTGGGGCAGGGAGACAGGTCTGGCCCCAGGGTCAGTGGGGAGGGGGGCCTGTTTTGGGAAGGGGGGGGTTCAGCCACAGCTGGGTATGTTTTTAAATTGGGGAGGGGGGCTGCAGAAGGGCCAGCAGGGCCAAGGTGGCCACTCCCATCAGCACAGCACCCCCCCGGCTGGGCAAGGGGAGAGTGTGCACCCACTTCCCGCAGCACCCGGGGGTGTCACTGGTGGTCTCCCACCCAAGCACTCTCCCTGCTTCGCTCCTTTCTGGGTCCCTGGTGCCCTCTAGCTCAGTATCCCCAGCGTGAGCACCCCCTAGCTTTATGGGGCCTCCAGCTCTGGCCCCTTTGGCCGGGCTGTGACGTCGACTGCTGGCCAGGAGCCCTTTCGGCCAGCAACCGTGGGCCAGAGCTGGTCTGAGCACAAGCGTCCTCAGCCACTGGGTTAGTCATTATCTCCAGCCATGGCTTAGCTGAGCCAAGCAGGCTGTCACCCAATCCCATCAAAATCCTCCCGGGGGGTGTGAGGCGGGGGCGGATTGTCACGGTTTCTATTAGATAACCCACCATCCCTGTCAGCTTGGGGGGAGGCTGGTGGCAGGTTCAGGGTAAACAGCTGCGCACCCAGACGTGGGCACCCGCACCTGTGCAAATGCACGTACATGCAAACCTGGACATGGGGGCAGGGCTCCACAGCCTCCAGGATCCCTTCTGGGCAGGGCTTAAATTCTTAAAGATTATTCCCTGGGGGCCCCCCCACACAGACACACCCAATTCAGGGCTCTGGGCTTTAGCTCCGCTGTCGGCAGGGAATAGGGCTTGGGGCTTTAGCCCCCTCGAGTGGGGAAAGGGGGCTTGGGGCTTTAGCCCCCTCGGGTGGGGAAAGGGGGCTTGGGGCTTTAGCCCCACATGGGGGAAGGGGGCTTGGGGCTCTGGGCTTCAGCCCTGTGACACCTGCTGGGACTCGGGACTGAAGTCTCATAGCAAGTGCTGGGGCTGAATCCCCGAATCCTGGCGCCTCCCGTGGGGATGAAGTCTCGAGTCCCAGCGCCTCCCTAGAATCTCATGCTTCAGGGTTTCAGCTCATTACTGGCAGGGGTCAGGAAGGACTGTCCTCCCTGCTCCCACAAGCATTATGTTTGTTTGTTTTTCCCCTTCTGAGGCATCAGGGATGTCCCTGTATGGAGATAGAACATTGACCGGGGTGGGCCAGGGCTGGGAGGTGGCATGGAGCCTTCTCTCACTCAGGAGCTCAGCTGGCTGGTTCTTGCTCACAAGCTCAGGGTCTAGCTCGGGGTAGGCAACCTATGGCATGTGTGCCGAAGGCGGCATGTGAGCTGATTTTCAGTGGCACTCACACTGCCCGGGTCCTGGCCACCAGTCTGGGGGGCTCTGCATTTTAATTTAATTTTAAATGAAGCTGCTTAAACATTTTAAAAACCTTATTTACTTTACATACAACAATAGTTTAGTTCTATATTACTGACGTATAGAAAGAGACCTTCTAAAAAGGTTAAAATGTATGACTGGCACGTGAAACCTTAAATTAGAGTGAATAAATGAGGACGGCACACCCCTTCTGAAAGTTTGCCAACCCCTGCTTTAGCTGATCCCCGTGTGTGGAGTCAGGAAGGAATTTTCGCCCAGCTCAGATGGGCAGCGACCTTGGGGTGTTTTCAGCTTCTTCTGCAGCATGAAGTGTAGGTCACTTGCTGGGATCAGCTAGGTGGATCTCATGCCATTTCCCTGCTATTGCAGGGCGTCGGGCACTGCTGCACCCTTCAGTTCTCCCCTGGGCCTTAGGCAGCGGGACCAGCTCGGCCCCCCCGTTCTCTGCCTGTGGCCGTGAATCTCCTGAGCCCTGCCCTGCTTTGATCTCACTGGCGTCTTTGGGCTCCAGCGTGGGGCGTCTGCCCATGCTAGCCAGGAGGTCAGGCCGGGGGTCTCACGGCATCTTCTATCCTTAAACTCTGGGGACAGATGTTCTAACCCTGAAGGGGGAGGGAGGAATCTGAGCATCTGGGACAGGGGAAGAAAGGCAGAGCCTCTTGTGGAGGCAGGGGGGTAGGAGTAAAAGCCATCCTGGGCCTGGGAGACAGGCAGCTGGATGTGGGGGATCAAGGCCGCTGACTCGCCACCCTTTTCTCATTTCATTGGGTGCGTTTCCAATGTGCACAGCCCCACAGTCTCCAGCCGAGCCTGTTAGTAACCCAGAGCCCCCATGGCGCTCTCCACCCAGCTCCCCTTTGGGGCTGAGGTCCCCGTCCATGCACTGCCTGGCTCCTGGTGGCTGCGCAGAGCAAGCTGGCGGGGGGGAGAGCCCTGGTCGCAGTGACCCTGCTGCATTAACAAGAGGGGGAGGCACCCAGCGAGCGAGGGCAGGGGTGTGTGAGGAATGTTTGCCTGGAGCAGGGGGGAAGGGCTTGGAATGAGACCCGCACAGGACGGGCCTGGCCAGGCTCCCACACAAAGCGAAAAATTGCCAGTTTCTGTCAGCACAAACACTCCCCTTGGCTGCTGCTGGGATTTTCCATGACACCGGCTGCTCCTGTGTTTGCTTGGCTGGCCCCCAGCTCACCGAGGGCTCCATCGCCCAGCACCACGGGGCTGGGGGCTTGGAGCGGCCAGACAACAGCTCTGAGCTGACAGCGGGCGCGGGGCTGCAGGAGGAACAGGGCGGGCAGGCGGAGAAGAGAATGAGGAGGAGGCTGGGAAGGAGCATCCCTGTGAACATGAACGGACGCAGCCTGGTGTCAAGGGCGAGGCTGGCCCCAGGGAACCGATCCACCCACCCACACATGAGACAAGGATCTGCCCGCGCACCTCCCAAGCTGTCGGGTTCGCTGTTCGCAGATCCCACCCGGACACCCGCCCCGGGCCATCCATGCAGCTCCCTGCGGCCGGTTGTTCCCTCCCTGCCCGATCTAGCTCGCTCGCTGGCCAGACCCTGGCTACACGGGAAGCAATTGAAATGGAAAGTGCCAGTCCACACCTGCGTTCCCATCAGCCCTTCCCAAGGCCATTAAATAACACAGAGTTCCTGCATCTAAAGAGCCTCCTTTCGTGTAGGACAGTCGGGATTTTAGGGCTTCCACATTTGTGGGGGCTGGGATCTTGCCAAATCTCCGAAGCGAAGCATGGTCAGGCCTGGCAGTGTTTGGCTAGGAGAGACGCAGGGCAGTGCACTGAGTGGGCAGGATCTACAGGGGGCGCTCTCCAGGGATTAATTTGTTATGAAAGAGGTGCCGGGGCTCAAGCAACTTTTTTTACTTTCATAACTGATGTGGCAAGCCCAGAGGTGCCGGGCTCTGAACCGCCAGGCCCAGAGGTGCCGGGCTCTGAACCGCCAATTCCAGAGGTGCCGGGCTCTGAACCGCCAGGCCCAGAGGTGCCGGGCTCTGAACCGCCAGACCCAGAGGTGCCGGGCTCTGAACCGCCAGGCCCAGAGGTGCCGGGCTCTGAACCGCCAGACCCAGAGGTGCCGGGGCTCTGAACCGCCAGGCCCTGAGGTGCCGGGGCTCTGAACCGCCAGGCCCAGAGGTGCCAGGCTCTGAACCGCCAATTCCAGAGGTACCGGGCTCTGAACCGCCAGACCCAGAGGTGCCGGGCTCTGAACCGCCAGGCCCAGAGGTGCCAGGCTCTGAACCGCCAATTCCAGAGGTACCGGGCTCTGAACCGCCAGGCCCGGAGGTGCCGGGGCTCTGAACCCCCAGGCCCTGAGGTGCCGGGGCTCTGAACCGTCAGGCCCAGAGGTGCCGAGCTCTGAACTGCCAGGCCCAGAGGTGCCGGGGCTCTGAACCGCCAGACCCAGAGGTGCTGGGCTCTGAACCGCCAATTCCAGAGGTGCTGGGCTCTGAACCGCCAGGCCCGGAGGTGCCGGGGCTCTGAACCGCCAGGCCCTGGGGTGCCGGGCTCTGAACCGCCAGGCCCTAGGGTGCCGGGCTCTGAACCGCCAGGCCAGGGGGTGCCGGGGCTCTGAACTGCCAGGCCTAAAGGTGCCAGGGTATGAACTGCCCAGCCCGGAGGTGCCAGGGCTCAGCCCTGGCAAGCTGTGGCACAAATGAAGCACTGGCAGTCTCCCCTCACAGTCAGCACTGCCCCTAATGCAGCACAAATGGGCCCGGTGTTTCAGGAAGTACGGTGGGTGACTCGATAGCATGTGCTCTTCCACTGAAGTCAGTGTGGACTCGGTTTCCCCAGCACTGCGCTAACGGGTGCTGTGCTGCTGATGGGTCACGCTGCAGGGGACACTCTCCCCTGGGAGCCTGATGCCCCCTAGGGGGCGCTGCGCTGCGGATGGAATCTTTCCAGCAAGATGGAAAAATGCGTCCCTGACCGTTTGGGGCCCTCTCCTGAGATTCAACACGTTAGACCCCAGCGTCTCAGGCAAATTCATACAAGGAGAATTACCTCCTGCCTGACAAAGGCTCCTGTCCTTCCTTTCCTACACCATTGTGCTAGGTCGCCATGATGTTCCACCCTAGAGGTGGCTGCCTTTTGTGTGGCCAGTCTGTGGAGCCCTCTGGGGCGGGAGACCTTGTCCAAATGGCAACTCGTTATCGTTGCTATACCCAGCTCCGTGCGTTGCGAGTGGGGCAGCTCCTGGGATCATGGGAGGCGGGTGCAGAGGGCAGAATGGGGAAGGGCAGGCTGCTGCTGGGTAGCTCTCCAGGGGCTAGCTGGGAATGTCTCTGCCTCCCAAGCCGACACCCCTTCCCCCCTCCTGTGTGTTATGAACTCAGCCCTCAGGCATGCGCTGAGACCAGCTGCTGGCCACGGCGTGGGTCTGTGTGAAGGAGAGCCTGGAGCACCCCCAAATCCCTCCAATGAGAGCCCTGGCGCCCTGCCGGCACCTCGCAGGGAAATGGGGGGATTACTGGGGAAACAGGCATTCCAGGACTGGAGGATTATGAACGTTTCCAATTCCACTCCCAGCCGCCACTCCACAGACCAGGTCAGCTCCCAGACCGCTGCACTGATGGTGGCTAGATCGTCAAGCTCAATGGGTAGTGATCAATGGCTTGATGTCTAGTTGGCAGCCGGTATCAGGTGGAGTGTCCCAGGGGTTGGTCCTGGGACCAGTTTTATTCATCATCTTCGTTAATAATCTGGATGATGGGATGGATAGCACCCTCAGCAAGTTTGACACTTAGCTGGGGGGAGAGGTAGGTATGCTGAACGGTAGGGATCGTAGAATCATAGAATCTCAGGGTTGGAAGAGACCTCAGGAGGTCATCTAGTCCAACTCCCTGCTCAAAGCAGGACCAACACCAACTAAATCATCCCAGCCAGGGCTTTGTCAATCTTGGCCTTAAAGACCTCTAAGGAAGGAGATTCCACCACCTCCCTAGGGAACCCATTCCAGTGCTTCACCACCCGCCTAGTGAAATAGTGTTTCCTAATACCCAACCTAAACCTCCCCCACTGATGATTTAGTTGGTGACTAGATACCTCCTGAGGTCTCTTCCAACCCTAATATTCCATGATTCCATGGTTCTATGATGAGAACATAAGAGCATGATGGCTTCTAGCCTGCATGCTCCTGCCCGTCAGGGGGCTGGGTCCAGGGAGGGGACTGGCAGCAGGGAGGGTTATAGAGGGAACGAGCCAGACAGGGCGAAGGTGTTAGTGCTAGAGGGGAGCCATGGGACCGACCTATCCACCAGGAGCCAGCATCGCAGCCCTGGGGGCTGAATGCCCCTGTGCCCAGAGCAGCAGGGCGTGCATCTTTACCCTGGGGGGAGGGGAGCTCTGCCAGCCTTCAGCCTCTCCACTGAGGCCACTCATGTGAGAGGTTCATGACAGCCGAGGGGGAGTTGGTCTGATGAGGTGCACCCTAGTCCCACTGGCAACTGGGCTGAGACCCCGCTCCCTGCCTCATTTCAGCCAGGCCACCAAACAAAAGTGAATATTTCTGGGTGCTGCTGACCTGGGCTGGAGCTGGGCCAGCTGACAGGCCTCTATGGGCTCCATTCCCTCTTTGCTCCAAGGCCCAGCTCAGCTTGCTGCAAAGAGCCCCCAAGTCACTGGCCATGCTGCAGTGATTAGCCATCTAGTATTAGGTCTATCGCAGCAGCCTCGGCCGAGATTGGCCCCTCGTTGCGCCGAGTGCTGTACAAATGTTGAGATGGCCACTGCCCGGAGAGGCACTTCAGTAGCCTGCGTTTGCAGCTGGGGAACAGCGAGGCAAAGGGATTGGCCCAAGGCCACCCAAGGAGTTGGTGGTGGAGCTGAGGGCGGAACGCAGCCCTCCAGCGTGGGCTCTCTGTCACCAGCCCAGCACCCATTACATGCAGTGCATTACAGTGGGCAACCAGCCCCTGCGTCCTCTCCACCTCGAGCCCTGCTCAGCACATAGGACACAGAGGAGACGAACTCCCTTGACCGTGCGTCTTCTCTCCAGAGAGCAGATGAATCGGAGTTTGATCTTCGTTTCCTCAGATAAACGGTTGCGTCTCAGTTCAGAGGGAGTGTCTCCCTTTCATCTTGGGTCCCGCTGCGCCTTCGATTGCATTCAATCTTGTAAAGGACGTTGTTTGTATGAAAGAGACAGAAACCTGGCAGGAGCCGGGCCAATTCCTCATGAGTTCGTTCTGAAGACGTGTGCTGCATGACGTTCAGTGCTTAACCCTCCGAGCGTCTAATCGGGGCTCTGCAGGGAGCCAGCTGGCTACATGGGGCTCACGCCGCTAACTTATCTCCCCCAATCCCTCCTTTCCCCCCATCTTAGATCCTCACCCCTGACAGACTTCGCCTCCCAGCCTCACCCCAGAGCCTGCTTCCACTCCTGAGTCATTCATCTCCCCTTCCAAGCCCGGGCTAGGTCTAGCTAGAGCAGTGTCGGAAGTGGCAGACAGCTTGGTGCTCGCTAGGGTTGGCTTTAGAGATAGGTGGATGCATGGGATTAAATTAGCTAACTGGCATTTTTAATGCTTGATCAATGATTCTCCTCCCTCCCTTCCCTGGCCAGCTGCTCAGAGCGGTGATTAAGTGACCCTAGCAAAGGCTACCCCTGCTGGATGCTGCATGTGTCTGAGCACCCTGGCCGCAGCAGTGGCTGCTGTGTCTCTCTGCATACAGGGCTGTCCCGCGGGTGTGTAGTCTGGGAGGATGGGAAGCGCTCGGCCATACCATCCATCAGCAGCGCTCAGAAATGCCATGCTCAGCACAGCGAACGTGCCGGCACAGAAGGAATCTCAAGGTTACTCTACAAGGCTTGGGCTTATTTTAGCCTTTGGGTTTTTGCCGGGGCCCAGCTGTGCTTCACGCTGGCTGCAGATCTGGAGACCGTCCTTGCCTTCTCTAGGACGTTGGAGCAGAGTTGGCCCCAGATGGCTGTGGCATGAGGGGTGAGATGGGACAGCAGAGTCACTGGACCAAAAGGGCCTTTATATGAAGTTATATGTGTTCGTTCTGCTTGCTCGCCTTGTTTCACACAGGAGATTGCAGAGACAGACTTGGGTTAGAGATGGGCAGTGAGATGGAGTTAAGACCTGAAGTGCCATCCGTCCCATGGAAAGAGACTGAAAAGCGCTGGTTGGTTCTGTTCAGAGAAGAGGCGAATAACAAGGGACGTGACAGTGACACACAACAGTGAATGGTGGAGAGAAGGCCCAGGGGCTGCTCCTGTTTGCACTCTCACCATCACTAAGCCAGGGGTTGGTCAATGGAACACTGCAAGTGGTAAAAGGAAATGCTTTTCTTACTCAGTGCATAAGGAACCTGTGGAACCCATTGCCACAAGACAGCGTTGGGACTAAGAGCTTAGCAGGATTCCAAAAAGGGCAGGACATTGACAGAGAGAGCATCCAAAGCTCTGTTAGAGGAATCAACCTGCGTGCTTTTAGCTATGGTCTTTATCTGGCCCCCAGCACTGAAGTAGCTTGTGAGACCCTGTTGGACAGATGGGGAACTGAAGCACATCAAGTCTAAGTAACTTGCCCAAGGTCACAGAGAACATCTGTAGCGGAGCAGAAAATTGAGCCCACATCTGCTGAGTCCAAGGTGAGTGTTGTAGCCAATGGACCATCTTGCTGCCACTTCAGGGAATTAACCAACCTCTACCTGGTAGGGGTTAGAAGGAAATGCTGTCACTGCAGGGTTTCTTTCACTTTCCTTTGCAGCAGCCGTCAGAGGCATGGGGCTTGGCTAGACGGCCCCTGGCCTGGTCATTCTTTTACTAAAACAGAGCAGAGTTTGACATGGGTCATGTTGCCATTTCTAAAAGACCCCTCCACCCCCCACCCCATCCCTCAGCTGTTCATTTTAAGTATCACTCATTCTGACGAGCTGTTTTTCCTCTCTATTTAGTGTTAAGTGACACCAAAACCTGACAACTTAGAGAGGAAAAAATAGCTCATATGCTATTAATAGTCAGCTGAGGAAATGTACCATGTGTTAAAGATACCACCGAACAGAATCTGGTTATGTATTATTCAGCAGAGGCAGAATTTATAACCCAGAGCGGCTTTTAATTCTACTTTGCTGCCTGGCACGAGACGTTCATGATTTGGCTGGGGTGGGTGGTTGGTTTTAATTTTTGCACAGAAAATCAATGCCGCTAAATGGACAGCTCGCTGAAATAGCAGCTGGATGGCTCAAAATGCATCCTGCAGGCCAGAGACAGCCCACGCAGCTGGTCTCACTTTTCAGTAGGCGCCTGCCGGCACTGCAGAGCTGAGCATGCAATGCACCAGCTTCCCATAAGGAACCAACGGCCCCCCAGCTCCTATTCAGAGTGAGAATTCCTGCAGCTGCCCTTAGGACAGTGCTCACCGCACTGGGCTTCATCCCATAGCTACCTGAACTGCAGAAACACAGAGACCCCCATGGAGGTCAGGACCCCATTGCACGAGGCACTGTTCATAGATGTGGCAAGAGACAGCCCCTGGCCCAGTGAGCTCAGAATCGAAACCGAGAAGACAGACAGGCAAAGGGAGTGGGAAACGACGAAGACAGGAAGGAGAGGCAGTGCCTGACTTCCCTGCAGGGGCTGTATTTCTCTGTTTTCCCTTAGCTCCTGATTCCCAATGTCTCATCCCGCTCCCCCGGATCCGGCACTCCCTGTCAGTGCCGCGGGCCTGCCGTGTACCGTGCATGGCACGTTTCACAAAGAGGTTGGCCATGCTGAAAGGTGCAGCCCGTGCAAGCAGGGCTGGGATGGTTCAGCCCCAGCACGTTGTGCCCATCTTTGATGATAGTGCCCAAAGCTGGCAGCAGCTGCCATTGGCCGAAGGACACCCTCGCCCATGCTGCTGATGCAGGTTGAATTAACACACATTAGCTCTGCAGCTCTGCCAATTTCAGGCCGACGGTCACTGGGACATAATGCCACTGCCATATGATATGAAGCCTTTTGGCTACAAGGCTAAACCGGCTCCTAATTCCCCAGTGGGCACTGAGCTCGCTGCACGGACCGTCACTAGCCCATCACTAGCCCAAATCAACATCTCGCGTTGGCCTCCCCTCACAAAATGTGAGTGGTAGGATTCTGGATGGAGCTCAGGGATTTCTACTCACCCTGCCCCTGGGGCTTCTGGGCGAGAGACAGCCTGGTCTCAGCCTGAGCACAGCCTCTAACACCTCTGGAGCCCCCAACCCACCTCCCAGCTGACCACTGCCGCTGAGAGTCTGTCTTCTCCATCCCCCCGGGTCGGCCCGAGTCAGGATCCTCAGCATGGCTCAATGCACTGCCAAGACTCAGTGGGTAATTACCAACAGGATGAGAGATGGAAGAGACCTATTTAGTCACTGGGACATCAACCCTACCATCTATTTTCCAGTACTTTGCCCAGCCTGGCTTATTAACAGCTCAAGCAATGGGGTTTCCAACATGTCTGCCAGGGGAATGACACAGGCATCAGATTCTGGGGTCAATAGCTTCACAGGGTCCTTCTTTCTTGACAGAGGGAGTTGGATTGTATAATCCCAGAGGTCCCTTCTAATCTGACAGCCTATGAGTTATTCTAGGATATTAGCCAAATCAATGTTAGCCACCAGCTCTCACAGAACAAAGAGCCAATTTCTAAGCAGGGCCCAAAAAGGAGACAAGACCAATGCCCCATTTAGCTTCTGGGGCATGTAACTATGCAGTCTGTATATTCTTGCTTTGTGTCCTGCCCCTTTAAATTTCTCAGGGTGTGCAGAGACGGCTGCCATGTTGTGAGGCAGAGCATGTGAAGGAGGAGATGCACACACTGTGCTCTCGCCCAGTGACTTTACTTGTGTTCTTTGCTGTTTTCCTGTGATCCTATAAGAAAGCCCCCGGTTGCTCTGAATAGGAAGATATGACAAGTTAGTGTAAGAAGCGAATGCTGGATGCATCAAAGGACGACATAAACCACACGTCATGCATCTAATTGGATGGTACTATCCCCTGGGAAGAAATTCTTTCCTGACCCCCAGCTGGCGAGCAGTTTATGCCCTGGTACTTGAGTGCTGAAAGCCCTTAAAACTGGTATTCTAGCTAGTGTTCCTGCCAGTATTGTTATTCTTCAGACGAGTTCGTCAGGGAAGTGATGACTCCAGACTTGTGGCCATTTGTTGGGTACTGAAGCCTGACATCTCATCAGCTGCTAATTATGAATCCGGAAGTCAAGACTGAACATAGAGGGCCGGGTTTCAGGGCCTGCCGTTCACAGGCTCCACAACTGGAGTGGGTTTGCCAAAGATCTCTCCAGCAGGCTTTCAAAGGATCTGCCACTCCCCCCCCCAGTGTACATCCAATGTGCTGAGCTGCCCTGCAAAATGCAAAGCTGACCCCACTTGTGAGCCCAGGGGGCCTCTGACCTTCATGTCACACCCAAAGCAGCAGGCGCTGGGGGAGGGAGAAGGAGAGGAAGGACGACAGAGCATAGTGGTGCGAATAGCAGCTAGAGAACAGGCTGGGGGTAACGCCGGGCATGCTGGGAAGTTAGCTCAGCATGGCTGAAGCGTAGCCGTGGGAAGTAGGCAGAGTGGAGAAACACGTGGAGGTCAGGGGTCTCTGGGCAGCGAGCACGTTCCAGGCTCTGCACACAGAACGAGAGCCCTGTCGTCAAAAGGGAAAACGCCGGCCAAAGAGTCTGACCTGAGGAATGCAGCCTGGCCAAGGGAGCTGTGAATCTGTCAGGGGGATTCAGCTATAAATCAGGCCACGGATGAAGCAAATCCGTCCGTTTCGCTTGGCAGGGGAGGCGGTTTTCTCACATTCCCAGTAACTTCCCAGGAGCATGGAGGGGCCCTGCAGGATGCGGCCAGCCTCTCCGTCACATCCCCAAAGCCATGTCGACTTTTGGAGAGTGACCGGCTCTCCCCCTCCTCCAGCCCATCGTAACCTTTGGCCGTAATCACACTGCGGGACAGCTGCACACAGCCGGGCTGTGCCAGGCCCACCCACTCCCGCAGGGACTTCTCTTCTGAGATGACACCCGGACGTCACGCCGGGCCTGCCCTGGTGCTAGCAACAGTCGTTTGTCGCATTCCTTGTGGTGCAGGAGAGGCAGGACTGGGCTGCACTGAATCTAAAGGGGATTCTGGAGGGAGGCTTCCAGACACAGATTGACCCTGTGGTTCTCTCGAGCTCCCGAGCTGATTAACCCAGCACGAGGGTCCAAAGGTAGAAGGTAGCTGGAATCTGACCCATACTGACGCCCCCTATTCTGCAAAAAGTGCCAGGCGATGCACAAGCGGGCAGGGTCCAGGAGAAGAGAAAGAAGAGTCTGCAGAAGAGAAGAGTGAGGGGGGATTTGATAGCTGCTTTCAACTATCTGAAAGGGGGTTCCAAAGAGGATGGAGCTCGGCTGTTCTCAGTGGTAGCAGATGACAGAACTAGGACCAATGGTCTCAAGTTGCAGTGGGGAAGGTTTAGGCTGGATATTAGGAAACACTATTTCACTAGGAGGGTGGTGAAGCACTGGAATGGGTTCCCTAGGGAGGTGGTGGAATCTCCTTCCTTAGAGGTTTTTAAGGGCAGGCTTGACAAAGCCCTGGCTGGGATGATTTAGTTGGGGTTGGTCCTGCTTTGAGCAGGGGGTTGGACTAGATACCTCCTGAGATCCCTTCCAACCCTGAGATTCTATGATTCTATGAGAGGTGGCACCGGGCTAGGGGACCGACTCGGGCCAGGGAACTGCCACCTCCTGCAGGCCCCTGGATTTTCCCCTCCAGGACGGAGCTGACCTGCCCCACCCCTGCTCTGCTAGTGCAGTCCCAGCGGCTGGTAGCTGCTCAGCTGTTTCCACCACAGCCCTGGATCTGGCTTGGCATTAAGGAAAGCTGTCAGCTCCCTCTCACTGCCCAGAGGAGCTCCGTGCACAGGAGCGGACAGCGCAGCCCTGATGTTGTCCTGGCCAGCTGGGGCCAGGCAGGCAGACTGTGCCTTGGGGATGCACAATGGGCCACCGAGCAGCACGCTGTTACATTGATCATTCGCCCCGGAGCAGGGAGCCGGTCCAGTCCGGCACCTCTGCACGTGGCCTGCTGGCTTCAGCCTGATGTTGCTCCCCACCCCATCCCTCCAGGCCGCCTATCAGATAACAGCAGTGCGGCTGGTGCAATGGACAGTCAGTGCTTGACCACACTTTGGTTCATTCTGACGTATGCTCAAGAGACCAAGTAGCCAATAACATTATGGTGCAGAAAACTGGTTCTGCGGGAATCAGGCCTGTGCAGCGTTGTTGCGTGCACCGTACACTGCCACTGTGCACCCAGTGTCACCCGTCGGCTAGGAGGAGTGACAGGATGATTTCACAAGCTACACAACTCTTTGCACATCAAATCCAACCCACCATTTCATCCCGGTTCCTGAGCTTGCTGTTCTGTGCCTTGTTTGGGGCACGGTACTAGCATTTCGGGGACTGGTCCAGGAAGGTCCCTCCTTAGCTTGTACTAAGACGCAGAACAAATGGATCTCGGTTTTGACAAGTTTCTGATCGGCTTGTGCTGGCTGACGAGTTGTAGAATCACAGGGTATTGTGGGATGGAGTTTAGCAGGAGTGAACAGCTGTCATAACATATTTCCTAGATTTGGACCTTAGCATCCAAAATATGGGTGTTAGCATGAAAACCTCCAAGCTTAGTTAGCAGCTTGGACCTGGTATTGCTGCCACCACCCAAAAAATTAGAGTGTTTTGGGGCACTCTGGTCCCCCCAAAAACCTTCCCTGGGGACCCCAAGACCCAAATTCCTTGAGTCTTACAACAAAGGGGAATAAACCTTTCCCCCCCCCTTCTCCCCTCCAGGTGTTCCCTCCCTGGGTTCCTGGAGAGATACACAGAAGCAAGCTCCATGAATCTAAACAGATGGACTCCACCCTCCCCGTTTCCAGTCCTGGAAACACAAGCACTTCCCTCTTCACCCAGAGGGAATGCAAAGTCAGGCTAGTAAATCTAACACACACAGATTTCCCCCTGAGTCCTTCCTCCCACCAATTCCCTGGTGAGCACAGACTCAATTCCCTGGAGTTCCCCACTAAAGAAAAACTCCAACAGGTCTTAAAAAGAAAGCTTTATGTAAAAAGAAAGAAAAATACATAAAAATGGTCTCTCTGTATTAAGGTGACAAATACAGGGTCAATTGCTTAGAAGAATATTGAATAAACAGCCTTATTCAAGAAGAATACAATTCAAAACTCTCCAGCAACTACACACATGTAAATACAAAAAAAAACAAACCTATCTTTGTACTCACAACTTGGAAACAGAAGATTAGAAAAGCAGGAGACAGAAATCCTCTCATAGTCGAGAGAGAGTACAGGCAAAACACAAAAACAAACTTCCCTCCACCCAGATTTGAAAAAGTCTTGTTTCCTGATTGGTCCTCTGGTCAGGTGTTTCAGGTTACTCCTTTCCAGGTAAAAGAACATTAACCCTTAGCTATCTGTTTATGACAACAGCACTGGGGGAAAACCCTAGGCCAGTTCAGTTCTCATCACGGCCAGGCGTTGATATAACACGCTCTGTACTAGCCGAACAATGAACCTCACTTTACATTGTGCGCTTCGTATATCGGAGGAACAGAGCAGGGGACAAAGTCCCGAACGCCTGGGTTCTGTCTGTTCATACAGGTGGCAGCTACTTGGTGTGTGAGCTGGGCTGAGCCCTTCAGGCCAAGTGTTTCAAACTTGCCTTGAATTTAGGCACCGTAGTCCATATTTAGGTGCTTGAAGAATCTTATGTAGGTGACTGAATACGTTCCTTGGTGGTAAGCCCCAGAGGGGGCGCTATGTCCAGCCAGCCTGTTCTCCCTTATAGCACAGGGCAGGGACTCACCCGAGTGATTCCTGCACCCACGTCAGCACGTCCAGTTGAGCTAGAGTGTCTCTTTACAAAAGAGCCGCCCAACTCTGATTTAAAGCCCCCAGGCGATGGAGAAGCTGCTCCATACCCCGGGAATCGGTTCCAGAGGTTAACTTTCCAAAAGGATTTTGTTGCTTTTCTTTTAAGCCACTTTTTGGCCTTAGCTGCTCTGTGCCTCAGTTTACCCACCTGCACAGTGGGGATAGTGCTCCTTACTCCCCAGGCGACCTATTTGTAGAGTCCTGTTAGGTGGCAGAAGAGATCCCTGTGCCGAAGTGGGAATGTTCTTGATGTGTTCTGTGAATGCTGAGTGGGGAGTATTAATCTGGGAAGGGTGCAGGGGAGTTTGGCTGGAACTGGCTGCATCGGGGAAGGGAGGACACCTGAGCATGTAACATGAGAACCCAGGAGGGGGATTGGAGGCCAGGTAACACCTCTACCCTGGAAACTGGACAAAGGACACAAAGGCTGCGGGAGAAGCCGGGGCGGGAGGCTGAGTGAGTCCGCTGGAGCGAGTTTCAGTTTGGAGGGAAATGGAGAGGGGAGCCCCAACCAACAGGGCTGTGGCCTCCCTGGGGCCCCCAGATGAACCTAACTAGAGGGGGATCCTGTTGTCTGTACCGGCAAGGCCTGTCTTGGACTGTGCTCCTGTTGTCCAAATAAACCTTCTGTTTTACTGGCTGGTTGAGAGTCCCGGTGAATCTCAGGAAGCCGGGGGTGCAGGGCCCTGACTCCCCCACACTCCGTGGTAGTCCCTAAATGAAATGGGAGATGCCCCAACAGACAGTCCTGGGGAGAACCGACTGCAGGCAACAACCTGGCATTGGCTGACTGTCCGAGCGATGCCCTAGTGGGACTTTTCCATGCACCAGGATCTGCAGATAGAAGGAGCAGCCTGTCAGGCTGGCTCTAGTTCCAGCCCCAGCACAGAGCGGTGCTGGCCCTTTAACAAGCCCAGCTGAACTTGGCAGTAGTTGTTTCCTGCTCCCCACGTGCCTCTTTCCCATAAATAAGCAGGGCATGCGGGCATCAGGGGGAGTTGGTGGGGGGAAGGGGATTAATTTAGACTCCTCGTCTATAAGAAATAAGTTGATGGGGTGGGGGGAGCTGCTCCCTCTTCTGAGCTTCTCCTGTTGGCTGCTGGCTCAGGATTTACGATGCTACAGCGCCCGGGTGCATGAGCAGAGTCTATTAAGAGGCTTAAGAATTCGGGAAGGAAAGCAGGCCCTTGGCTGCAGATTAAAGGCCCTGCCGCGGTCCCAGCTGGGGGCTCGGGGCATTCCAACAGCAGCCGCGTCCCATCCCCAGCAGCCTGACGACTTTTTGCTGTCAGGGTACTGAGGAGAGCGGGCAGGCTGAGACCAGGAGGTGACTGGCCAGCGTGGTTGCAGAATATTTCAGACCCAGGGGCCTGGTTCCCTCTCTGCGTCCGGCTGTGAGGGAGCCGGAGAGATCTGTGCAAACTCTAAGCAGCCGGCTCCTGGCCTGATTGCTGCAGCCAGACCCGCGCTGGCCAGTCACTTAGGTCGCAGCTCCTCAAAGGTATTTAGCCTCCTAACTCCCATTGAGTTCAATGGAAGTGAGGCCCCTCGCTACCGCTGAGTCTCTGTACCTCAGTTTCCTCATCTGTAAAAGGGGGTAATAACCCTTCCCTTCTCCCAGCCATTGTCCGTCCTTCCCCAGCTCCGGCCTCGACACTCGCAGACCGACAGCCCTAGCGAGGTAAATGCCCGCGAATGCTAACAAGTCAGATCCACAGCACTTTGGCTCAGACTTACAGACGCGATTAGTGATTTTGGGGGCCTCCGGGGCTTTTCGCTGGCTTCGGATCAGGCTGGATGGCAGGCAGCAGGCTCGGTGGGCAGGGCACTGAACTGGGCCTGGATTCACAAGAGGATCAGGTGTTCATACGCACTGTGAGAACACCCACGATGGCGTGAGCCAGGATCAGAATTCAGAAGGTGACTCTTACCTCAGGCCGGGGGCTGGGGAGAACCTTCCCCCTGCTGCAGCCACCCACAGTGGGGCTTTTCCAGTGTCCTCAGCAGAGCCAGGACAGGGAGTGGATGATGCCCTGGCCTGATGCCCTCTGGCAATGCCCAGGTTCCTCTGCACAGGGCCAGCTGCAGCCGGGTTAGAGGTTCAAGGGGGTTGGAGGCCATCTGTCCATTGATTCTTGGCTACCTTCGCCAAGAAAAAGGCTGAAGGCTTAATTTTAACTGGAAGCTGAGATTTGTCTCCTGGGGGCCCTAGTAACAAGGCTTGCATGACCCTCCTCTACTGCCTCAAGGCTTTGGTTCAGTCTACGTGGGTAGCAGTTTGCCTAGTGGTTAGAGCACCGGACAGCCATTTGGCAGATCTGGGATCCATTCCCAGATCTGGCTGGCTGGGTGACCTTGGGCAAGTCACCTCACCACTCTGTGCCTCGGTTTCCCCACTCTGTGCCTCGGTTCCCCCCCTTGGTTTCCTACCTGCTCAGGAGGTGGGTTGGAGTCCAAGTCCTGCTATGACTCAGGTCCAAAGCCTGTCAGTTTGATGTGTGGACAGACTCAAGCCTAGTGCAATGTGGACACATGAGCATGGCTGTGAGACCCGTGCCCTGCAATTGTAAGCCCAGGTTTACAAGGCAGTGTGGACGCTCAAACATGGGCTTAGACGGGCTCCCGCAGACCCACGTTAACAATGCAGTGTAGACGCATCCGCTGAGGCTGCCAGCTTTACGGAGCAAGGGTGATTCAAAGCAGAGAAAGGAGCATTGTCCCCTGGGTGTGTCCATTGAGGAAGGAAAGCCTACGGGTTAGGATGCTGACCTAGGACTTGAGAGAGCTGGGCTCGATTTGCTGCTCTGCAACAAATGTTCTGGATGCCCCTGGGCAAGTCACTTAGCTGCTCTGTGCCTCAGTTTCCCATCTGTGCAAGGGGCATAATCGCCCTGCCCTGCCCCACAGGGCTGCTAGGAGGATAAACACACTGAAGATTGGGAGTGCTCAGATACTGCGGCAATGGAGGCCATCCAAGTACCTAAGATAGACTGACCAGCTGGGAAATGGGACCTCTTCCAGGCTGGTCCCCCACGCTAGCTACTCCCAGAGAGCTGGGGAGGAGGATCTGATCCCATGTCAGAGTCAATTCTCAGCACTCAGTAAAGACTCTAGTGCACCTCATTCACACCAGGGCAGGCTGGGCCTTAGGGGGTGGGAAGGGCTGGGGCAGCAGGTCCCTTCTGGCCTTGGACTCAAGGAATCTACCTGTGACCTCGATAAGTCAGAGAACTTCAGGAGTCCTGGACCCCACAATTCTTGCTGAAATTGGCAGTCCAGGCAGTGCAGTCCCCTTTCCTGAGTGTCTCAAGGGCAGGCTGGTTTTATGGCTAAAGCAAGAGACCCGTGGGTCCTATTCCTGGCCCTGGACAACCTTTGACAAGTCACGTCCAGAATCACCATGATATTCAGGTGCCTAACTCCCACATTGATTTCAGGATCTTTAGGCGATTTTGGTGCCTTAATTGCTCCCTGCCTCGGTTTCCCCATATACAAAATACATATACAAAATGGGGATTTCAGCTTGTTTGGGTCTGATTCTTTAACCTTTTCAAAGACCTGCAAGATGTGCAGAGTACTGTCAAAACTGGGCAGCCGGGGTGATCGTAGTTTTCCTCCCATTTCTTTTCTAGTGCCCGAGAGTGAGCGAGAGTGCAGCTCTTTCGGGGTTAAATAAGATGACACAATAGGCCGGGGAATATGGAAACCAGATAGACTGGGGTGGGGGAGTTACCTGTGCAGATTACAGTTCAAAAACAAGAGGATGCTAAATTATCTCAGGGTCCTTGTTTGCCAACAACGATGTCATGTCAAAATGTTTTTCACACGTAGGTGAACGCGGCTGCATTTTTGATTCCGAACATATTTGTCGAAGTATTTAATAATTGAGCAACTCAGCACTATAAATAAAGTGGCAGGAAGCATGCCAGACTGCATTCTCCACTAATCAGCTCACACAGGAATTGCCAGAGCCCTGCACAGCTGCAAGCGCTCTGGGGAGGGACCGTTCCCCCAGCCAGGCAGTGGGGGAACTGGCCAAGGTGTGGGTGGAGTGGAGAAGAAAGATGCGTTCGATATTGGGCAGGCTGGGGCTGGCCCAAAGTCAGAGAGCTGGTCAGTGGCGGGGATGGAACCCAGGTCGCCAGAAAGCTAATCTGGTAGTTTAGCCACTGGACAATGCTACCTGTTAGTTGCATGGTGTATTATGTATTTTTCCTTGTAGCTCCTAGAGGGCCCAGTGGCAATCAGAATCCTGTGGTGCTACATGCTGTACATACATAAAATAGGCGATAGTCACTGCCCCAAAGAATTTACAATCTAACGATTTTAGAGTCCAAATTTCTTAGAGTCCAAGGCCAGAAGAAGCCACTCTGATCATCTTGTTGGACCTTTATAGCATAGGCCAGAGACATGCCCCACAATCCTTCGAGAGCAGATCTTGTAGAAAAAGAGCTGATCTTGCATTAAAGGTAGCCAGTGATGGAGAATCCACCACAACCCTCGGTAAATGCAAGTCACGGGTGGTGACAGTACCCTTCTGCTCGGCACTGGTCAGGCCTCAGCTGGAGTACTGTGTCCAGTTTTGGTCACCAATGTAGAGAAAGGGTGGAGAGAAACTGGAAAGGACCCAGAGGTGAGCAGCAGAGATGATCCAAGGGATGCAATGCAAGGCATGTGAGCAAAGGCTGAAGGAACTGGGCACGTTTAGTTTGGAAAAGAGGAGATTAAGGAGGGATGTGATAGTGGTCTTCAGATACCTGGAAAGTTGCCATGAAAAAGATGGAGAAAAGTTGTTCTCACCTGCCACAGAGGGCAGGGCGAGGCAGTGGGGTCAAACTCCAGCAGAACCAATTTAAATTAAATCTCAAGAAAAACTCCCTCACTGTGAGACCAGCAGGACAATGGAGCAGACGCCTGGGGAGGTTGTGGAAGCTCCTTCACTGGAGGTTTTCAAAAGGAGGCTGGAGAGCATCTGCCTTGGATGGTTAAGATGCAACAAATCCTGCATCTTGGCAGGGGTTAGACTTGCGGTCCCTGCTCACCCTATGATAAATTGTTCCACAGATTAATTACCTTCCCTGCTACAAACCTATCCCTTATTTCCAGCCTGCATTTGTCTAGCTGCAACTTATTGGATCATGTTAGACCTGTGCTAGATTGAAGAGCCAATCACCAAATATTTGTTCCACACGTAGGTACTTAGAGACTGATCAAGTCACCCCTTAAACTTCCCTTTGTTAAGCTGAATAGATTGAGCTCCTTGAGTCTGTCACTATGCGGCAGGTTTCTAATCCTTTAATCCTTCTCACGGCTCTTCTCTGACCCCTCTGCAATTTGTCAACATGCTTATTGAAAAAGCCAAGGAAGGTTTAGGATTTGAACCAGAACCCCTCACAGCCAAAGCAAAAATCAGACCCTGAGAGCCTCCCCCAAAGCCAGCTGCTGTGTAGGCTGGAAATCAAACCCAGATCAGCTGGTTGGAAGGCAGTGATGTTCCCCACCAAGCCATCACCCCTTTGAGCCACAGGGGTAAGTTCAAATGTGAGGAGACATATCCACGCTAGCTTGGATCAAGCTAATGTGCTAAAACAAGCCGGCAGCCCCGAGTGGCTTGCCACCCCGAGTGCTCCAGACCCATCAGGAGTGCCAGGTGCACACTCAGGTGGTGAGTCCCCCCAGCCACTTGCACCTCTGTGGCTCCGCGGCTGTTAGCACGCTAGCTCGATGAGTGCCAGAGCAGGCAGTACACATCCAGCGTAGACCTACTCCACAGGACCTGCCCAACATCCCATGGGGAGCTAATAGCCGAGCTGGGAAATGGGCCCAGCTTTCGTGAGTGCCGTGTTTCAGCTCTGAGACCATCCTTCCTCATCACAGGAGACAGGCTTGTTTCTCCTCTTGAGTGTCCCTCCAACTCTACAGGACAAAGACTGGATTCCTCCTCCCAAAGGCCTCCCGTCCCTCACATTTCTCTGTCCAGAGCTCCAGCCTCCTCCCCTTCAACTCCTCTCTCCACCCCACAGATTCGGTCACTAAACCCCGCCCCTCACTCTCCGGCACCTCCTTTAGGCCTTCACCATCTTGTGCCTCAGTTATGGCCACTTCTTCCTTTCCAGCCTGACCTACCCTCACCTCCCTCCTCTCCGCCCAGCCAACACACGCCAGCAAACATCTCTACTTCACCTGATGCTGCAGCCACGTCCAGTCCTGCTCAAAATACCTTCGATGGCTTCCTACCATCTCTGGAATCCCAAAGAAGGACCCATGCACATCCCCAGCAGTGCACAAGTGAGGAATGGCTCATGGTGGCGGGAGTCCTACCATGCAAAATGTTACAGAAGCAGCATCTGTTGGACGCCTGCACCGTGGCGAGCAGTCCTGGACTGAAAACACCAACGGGAAAGGGACACAAGGCCTGCAGATCTCCACAGAGATCCACCCTTTGGCTCTGCATTTTCCCCTGGTTGGTGGGTGCCCAGAGCTAGGATGTTGGTTTATCCCATTAGAGAGGGAGGCAAACCAAGCCACAGAGCAGTACTTCCCCAGTGCTCGGGTGCAGAACTGGGCAGCTTGGTGGTACTGGAGCCCATGGGAGTCTTCAACGGACCAGGCCTTGTTTGCTAGCACCCAGAAGTCCGGATCAGGCCCCAGTGTGCTGGATGCTGCACAGACACCTCAGTCGAATCACCTTCAAGGCCACCCCGGGAGGGACGGGGAGTGAAAGGGGCAGTTTGACCCTGGCCCCCCTTTTCCAATGGCATTGTGACTTGGTTTGCCCCAGCTGCCCCTCTGTCACTATGAGGGGTGGCCAGGCCAGATTGGAGTGAGTCATGCTGGGACCCCATGTGCCAAGGTGCAGCCCCCGGAGCAGGAAGCCAGGCCCAGCCCCACAGGACAGGGCCATCCCTGCAGAATGAGCATGGGCCGGGCTCGCTCTCCAAATTATCCCCCTCCCCATGGTGGACCTTTTTTTGGAAGAGTGCAGGACTTGAATGAAGACTGTGGGGGTCTCTTTCTAAAAGCTACACTCCAGCTCAGCCAGAACTCCTGGGCGAGGTGCAGGAAGCTCATTCTGCAGGTCAGACTAGGTGGGCATACTGGTCCCTGCTGGCCTGCAGATGCAGGAATAAAAGGCAGCCCTTCCCTTTCTGAGAGCTTCCAGTCTCCCTCAAGACACAACTCAACCAGAGGGTGCAAAACCACAAGGAGAAGGGGAGGGGATAGGGCGACAAGTGGTGCCAGGAAAAGGGACCCAGGGCTGGAGAGATTAACTTTGTGGATATGTTCCAGGTTGTTTTATTTCAGGCCACAAAGAAGTGAAGAATAGACCTTGATGGACCCATAAGGGGCCAAGTTTGCTGGGGAAGTTAGGAAAGAAGCAAGGCTGTGATTGCCACCTGATGTAGCAATGGTTTGTTGGAGGTTTAGTGGTAGGAGCGGTTGGGTTACATCCCAGCTGTGATCCTTGCTGTTCAATTTTTTCAGGGCTTTTTTTCACACAGCGCACAGTCAACCTGTGGAACTCTGCCAGAGGATGTTGGGAAGGCCAAGACCATAACAGGGTTCAAAAAAGAACTAGATACATTCATGGAGGATAGGTCCATCAGTGGCTATTAGGCAGGATGGGCAGAGATGATGTCCCTAGCCTCTGTTTGCCAGAAGCTGGGAGTGGGCGACAGGGGATGGGTCACTTGATGATTCCTTGTTTTGTTCATTCCCTCTGGGGCACTTGTCATTGGCCACTGTCGGTAGACAGGATACTGGGCTAGATGGACCTTTGCTCTGACCCAGTCTGGCTGTTCTAATGTTCTTATGTTAAATGTCACTGAGTTGTTCCCCTGACAACTGGGGTGTCTGCTGAATGGGTGTTGAGTGCTGTGTGAACTCCAGTGGTGTGGTATAGATGACAGGTTACCAGCGTTACGCTCATGGGAAAGTGTGGGGGCCGGGGATAGAAGTGCTGTTAACATCTGCAGGGCCCTGAAGAATTTATTTGGCCTCCTATTACAGTCTGATTTATGTTTTGTCTCCATATCCTGGGCCTTGCCTCGCTGTGCCCAACACTTCACCTGGTCAGCCGCATGCTTCCCAGGAGTGGGCAACCTCGGGCAAAGATCCCAGGGGTGAAATTTCAAGCGAATCGGGTCCATTGTGAGGAAGGTAGTAAAGGGATTGGGAAAAAAACACCAGAGAAACTTTGATCCTAGCTGAACTGAGACTAGAGCCGACTGGGAAACCCCCCACGGAAACGGTTTGCTGATGGAAAAGTGCTTTTCAACAGAATGGCCATTTTGGCCAATAAAACTCAAAATGTTTTCCTTGAGTAATTGTGAGGTTGTGTCAAAAAGCCAAACTCAAAAATTGTCAGTTTGGGGGTGGGTGGGAAATGTGGACAAAAGCCAAAAGATTCACAGAAAAAATTGTGTCTGGGCAGTGTTTCCAACCAATTCTGCGCAGCATCTTCCCATAACGATGGATGCAGGGTCGGGCTGGGATGAGGGCAGGGAACCAGGCAGGCTTTTGAGCAGCTCCTTGCCCCTATGGGGTGCAGGAGATTCCCCTTGCAAAGCGAGGCGTGATCTTTGCGGAGCGAGCTGCCAGGCAGGCATGGGCTGCTGGGGGACTGCGGAGATCCGACAGGCCGACATGCAAAGTTTGGCTGCTTTTTAACCAGCCATCTCTTTTGGTGACTGACACGTTCCCTGCTTCTCTGCAGTTAAGCAAACTGACAGCTCCCTGCAGACTGGGGACTAATGAGGACAAGCTGCCTATGGGAGGGTGAGGCGAGCACTGGCATTCGCATCCCCTCCCTCCCCACTGCTTCCCAGCTCGCAGGGTGATGCATCACGACATGGCAGCTGGGAAGGGGGATGGGAAGAGGGGGAGCGCTGTGTGCATGGGGCAGCTGACTTTGCAGAGTCTCCCTCCTGCAGGCCTGAGACACAAGTGTCTGCTGGGGACCCCCAGGCTGCATCGTGGGCATCCTGAGCTGAATCAGACCTCCTGAGAGCTGTGCCAGAGGGGCCACCTGCAGAACTCTCCCAGAGCCATCTGGGCCACACTGCGATGGGGGGTGTTCTTGTGTCTAACTCAGGCCTCCCTGGTGGCCTTAGAAGCCACTGCCGTGGTGTGGGGGCATGCAGTGAGGAGGGCCCCCACCCAGCAGCAGTGGGCCAAGAGGTCTGCTCACAGAGTGCTGGGGATGGCAGATGCAGCATCTGTTCCCCACGCACACAAGGTTCCTGCCACCTTCCCATATAAGGATGGGGAAGGGTGGTGGGCACCCACCCTCTGGCTGGCTGCTCCCCAAGGTGGCCCTCACACTCCGCCAAGAGGTGCAAGGAACAGGATTCAGTCAAAGGAGATTGAGAGGTGACCTGGTCAGTGTAGAAGGGCCTGCTGGGAAGAAAATGCTGGTTATAAAAAGGCTCGTTAGCCTAGCGGAGACTGGCAGAACAAAGGACCAAAGCTGGACATTAAAGCAAGACATTTGAATTAGGCACAAATCTTTACCAGTGCAGGCGATTAGCCATGGGAACAAGGTACCAAGGGAAGCGGTGGATTCTCATCTCTTGGCATCTGCAGATCCAGACGGGATACCTTTCTGCATGGGTGGTGCCCGGATAGAATAGGCCAGGCCTACCCCTGGCCATGGCCCCACCCACGCTCCACCCCGAGGTCCCGCCCTCTCTCCCCCGTCCCCCTGAAGCCAGCAGAGGCTCAGCTTGTGCCAGCAGCCTGGAGCTCGGGGCGGGTGGGCAAGTGTCAGTGCGGTTCAGCCAGGGCTCCTCTGGCCATGGCAGGGGGCAGGAGGGCTCGGGGCTTCAGTGGGCGATGGGAGGCAGAAGGGACGGGGTATGGGCAGGGCCTTGGGTATACGGGGCGGGGCTGGGGGGCTAGCGTCCCTGACTGGGGGGTTCATGTATCACCTGTGCCTTTCTGGAAGATGCTTTAGCCAAGCACAATCTGTTGGGCTGGACGAAGGGGTGACATTTGGTGAAATGTAATGGCCTGTGCCATGCAGGTGATCAGACTAGATGAGCGACTGGTCCTTCCCTGCCTAAGAATCTAGGACCCAATAGACAATGGTGGGATCTGGATTTAGAGCAGAACTTGAAACTTTGGAGGTTCTAGCTCCTTTTGGCTCTAGGGAAATTGGGGCAGGGGGAGCAGTTCAGGGCTGGGGCAGATGCCAGGCTGTCGATTTCACATGAGGGCCAACCACTCTCAGCAGCTGAGAGGTTGGCTTGGGTTCCACACTGCTGCTCTAAAGGCCTGGCATGAAGGGCTGTCAGGTGGAATCTTCAAACAGGGCCGGTGCAACCACTTAGGCAAACTAGGCGGCCGCCTAGGGTGTCTAGTGGTTGGGGGCGCCTAAAAGCCCCCTCAGGCGAGGTGGTGGAGTGGAGGTGAGCTGGGGGGGTGCGCGGGGAGGGCTGCCCGCAGTAACGGGTGGGGCGCACAGGGGAACAGCTCCCCGCCCCAGCTAACTTCCACTCTGCCTCCTCCGCTGAGCACACAGCCCACTCTAAATCTCCTCCAATCAGCGCCGCATGCCTGGGTGGGGAGGAGAATTAGAGCAGCGCCGGCGTGCTCAGCGGAAGAGGCGGAGCCAAGGTGAGCTGGGGTGAGCTACCCAGGCAGGGTTAGCTTCCACAGGGGGAGGTCTCCCCAGGCAGGGTTAGCTGCTGTGGTGGGGGGGGAAGTCTCCCCAGGCAGGGTTAGCTGCCGTGGTTGGGGGGGGGAAGTCTGCCCAGGCAGGGTTAGCTGCCGTGGTTGGGGGGGGGAAGTCTGCCCAGGCAGGGTTAGCTGCCATGGGGGAACGGGGGAGAAGGGCTAGCTGTCGCGGTGGGGGGGTAGCTGCTGCAGGGGGGCTCCCCAGGTGGGAGGCTGAGTTAGCTGCCGTGGGGGGGGGGACGGGGTTAGCTGGGTGAGGGGTGCAAGGTGGAAGTTTCGCCTAGGGTGCGAAACTTCCTTGCACCAGCCCTGTCTTCAAGGTTCTCAAAGCTCAGGAAAAGCAGCTTCTCCATTTGTTTGCCCTCCTGGTTCGCACATCACACTCAAGCTGGGCACGAGACTAGAACCTCCCACCCGAACTCTGGAGCTTGGGCTACAAAGTCAAGCCCAGCTACAAGCCAGCCCTTGCTTTGATTCCGCACACCCACATCCCTGTCTGCCCAGATCGGGGAGGAATGCGTCACCAAATGCTGTAGTTTGCAAAGATACAACTTTTTAGACATTGCACAGAACTGGAGAGTTGGCTGCACCCTCTCCATCCCCGAACGTTTATAGTCGTGATCCAGAGAGGGGCTGAGCTGCCCATGCACCTTGTTCAGGTCAACAGGACCTGTGGGTGCTCAGCCTCTCTCTGGATCAGGGCCCAAAAGTGACTGAATGCCAAGCCATGACAAATCTCCTGCTGATTTCAACTACAGTAGGATCAGAGCCCCAGCAGCTGCGGAAGCAGGAGGGGGTTATTTTAGCCCTGGCCTAGATCTGCTGTAATGGATACACAATTCCATCCCCACACATGAGGGGTTGTTATTCTCACCACCACAGGACCTCGCCCGATGCCCTGACACATCGCTGCCTGTCATGAGTTTGGTGTGCTTCCACTGCTGGGGGAAAAAGGGAAAATGAGTCCCTCCCTTTTTCTCCTGGGCTGCTGCCATGGGGTAGCCGTTGGGATTTGGGGCGACGCATTGCTGGTGGGTGTTCCAAAAGGTTTCCGCACAGAGGTATTTACGGAAGCGAAAGGGAATGGCCTTTTGATCTGGTTATCAAAGCTCCATCTGCAGTTCCCAGAGCTTTGCAATAAATACGAAGTTTTGAAGAGAGAAATCAGCGCGAGACAGGGTCTCGCTGCAAGGCTTATTTAGGCTTCAAGAGCCAGATCCTCCGCTGGCGGATCTCAGCATAGCTGCACTGAAGCCACGGGAGTGACTCCCCCTAGATGTCAGCCGAGGTTCCAGGCCTCGGACCAGACAAACCGGATCAGACTATCTGGTATCCCGCCCCTTGCAAAACTGCCTCAGATCATTGGCCCAGCTCATCCAGTCTTCTGGCATATCGGATCAGATGATTGGCCCATCTGATCTGTCACACCAGATCCGATCACGGTCCCATCTAGTCTGGTATTCGGTTTTGGTAGTGACAGGGCTGCGTGGGAGATACCAGTAAGGAGGGCAGCCCTGTCAGAGTGCCGAGAAGTTCTTCCTGATCTGAACTGGTTGCGATCTTATGCCCTGAGGCAGGTGAGCTGTAACCTGCCATCATTGGACTGTTCTGTTAATGACACTTTAAAGGCTCCTAGGGCCTAATTTTCAAACAAGTCCCGATTCCACAGTTTCAATGGGAGTTTGGGAGTTCAGCACCTCTGATAATTAGCCCCATAGAACCTTCCATCTCCACACCACTCTGGAGCTACATATGCACCGCACCACTGAAATGCAGCCAACTCTGGGGTGGGAGATAACTGCTAGCCAATGGTAAATGAGTCCACTCACCACTAGCCACCCTCTCATGGCCAGGAATGGCATGGCAGCTCTGTCCCTTCTGTAGGGCCGCCCCGTGGACGGTGCCTCTGGTGCTGTGACTTCTGCTGACTCAGCCCCCTTAGTTGGGTCACCATCTCATGTCCTCCCCTTCAGGCTCACCCTCTACTCTGGGTCCCTCTACTGAACAACTGGCTCCACTCCTCCATCCTTTGCGGATGACATGAAGCTGTGGAGAAAGGTAGATACGCTGAGGGGTAAGGATAGGGTCCAGAGTGACCTAGACAATTTGGAGGATTGGGCCAAAAGAATTCTGATGAGGTTCAACAAGGACAGAGTCCTGCACTTAGGACAGAAGAATCCCATTCACTGTTACAGACTAGGGGCCAAGTGGCTAGGCAGCAGTTCTGCAGAAAAGGACCTAGGGGTTACAGTGGACGAGAAGCTGGATATGAGTCAGCCGTGTGCCCTTGTTGCCAAGCAGGCCAACTGCATATTGGGCTGCATTAGCAGGAGCATTACCAGCAGATCGAGGGAAGTGATTATTCCCCTGTATTCAGCACTTGTGAGGCCACATCTGGAGTACTGCATCGAGTTTTGGGCCCCACACTACAGAAAGGATGTGGACAAATTGGAGAGAGTCCAGGGGAGGGCAACAAAAATGATTAGGGGTCTGGGGCACATGACTTATGAGGAGAGGCTGAGTGAACTGGGGTTGTTTAGTCTGCTGAAGAGAAGAATGAGGGGGGATTTGATAGCTGCCTTCAACTACCTGAAAGGGAGTTCCAAAGAGGATGGAGCTCGGCTGTTCTCAGTGGTAGCAGATGACAGAACAAGGAGCAATGGTCTCAAGTTGCAGTGGAGGAGGTTTAGGTTGGATATTAGGAAAAACTTTTTCACCAGGAGGGTGGTGAAGCACAGGAATGGGTTCCCTAGAGAAGTGGTGGAATCTCCATCCTTAGAGGTTTTTAAGGTCAGTCTTGACTAAGCCCTGGCTGGGATGATTTAGTTGGGGTTGGTCCTGCTTTGAGCAGGGGGTTGGACTAGATACCTCCTGAGGTCCCTTCCAACCCTAATTGTCTATGATTCTATGATTCCTCCACCTGATCTGCAGTTCACCCAGGCCCCTTTCTATCCAGACTCTCAGCTTCCTCTTCCTTCTCTTTGCTTAGTCAGGGTCTCTCCCAGGGCTCTCTGGCTGGAGACTTTGTCCTCGCTCAGCTTAGAGTCCCTCCCCTCGCCTCCTCCCCAGCTTTCATTCTTGGGCTGAACTTCTGCCTGGATAAGAACCTGCCTCCTGGGCCTCATCACCTCTCCGTCATTAGTGGAGCCACCTGCTTCTCTTAATGGCCAAGTGCCCGATTCCCCTCGGGGTGGGGGGCTCATTCTGGACCCAGGTTGGCCTAGCACCAGGCTGTCCAGCCCATGGGGCAAGCCACCTTGTGGTTCCAAGAGTTCAAACCTGCAGCTCAGACCCCTGAGCTGCCCCCTCTGACCTGCCCTTGCTAGCTCTGAGAAAGCCGAAAGGTCCTCAGGGCATGATATGGGCACGGGAAACCCCCTGTTCAACTGCTGCTCCCTCTCTGTGTGCATGGTGTCCAGGCTGCTTGGGAGCATTATAAACAGGGGCAGGGGGTCTAGCATGGGCTTCTGCAGAGACCAATGACCAGGGTATCCAGTCAGGAAGAAACAGGCTGTTAGCAGGTTTCTTTGATCCCTGCCAAGTCTGTGAGTCAAGCGCATATCCCACAAGGGCTTCCCACAGGCTCCATTAGATACAGATAATCAGGTGGCAGACATAAGGAATAAGGCCTTTTACCAGAATTTGGCACGTGGTTTGTACTGTGCAGAAAACAGATTAATTGAAATCCAGATGGATTCGGGGCTTTGCTTGAACATTATGTCCCTGGGGGCACTGCACGGGTGCCCCTGACTGCTCCAGATTCTCACTGAGGCAGTGCCCAGGAACCCCAGCCAGGAGCAGCGCTCCCATGTGTTAGAGGCTGTCTGGGCATGTAACAAAGGTGCCAGTCCCTTCTCCAGAGAGCTCGCTGTCAGAGAAACTGATGGGCATTTCAAGGGAGCCAGGATGCGGGCAGGAGAAGGGGGGACGGAGAGACACCGTGCTGAGCTAATGGAGTTTTTCCCCACCCTTGTCTTACCCCATGGTTAGATTCAAGGACTCATAGACTTTAAGGTCAGAGGGGACCATCATGATCATCAGAAGTGACCATTGGCTGTCTCCTGCCTTCATCAGTTTTACCTTCTCTCTGGCTTTCCTGCCTGGCCACCCACCCTGTTGCTGCCTTTCTCACCCTGTTACAGTTCTGACTCTTCATCTCCAGCTCTTCAGCCTCACCTTGAAAACACCCCCCTCCCTGCTCTATGTCACCTGTCTCATTTCCTCCTGCTCCTGCCCTTGCTGAGTCTGCACCTTGCCAGCCCTTCCTCTCACACACACTTTCATGCCTTCACTCATGTCTGGGGGAAGCATCCCTTTTCCCGTCGCACTTGCCTTCAAACTCCATCTCCTCTACTAGCCCTTCTCCCACCTCCTCAGAAACAGGCATCTTAATGACCCGCTCAGTTCTTGGCTTTGTTCTGCCATAACTTATGGGCGTTGTAAGAATCTGGGGGTGACAGTGGAGCATAAACTGAACATGCACCAACCATGTGATGCAGGTGTGAAAAAGGCTCCATCTGGGGTATATTAACAGGAGTGTCATATGTTAGACGACGGCAGTAGGTGTCCCGCCCTACTCAGCACTGGGTAGGGCTCAGCGGGAGCACTGTATCCAGTTCTGGGTGTCACACTTTGGGAAAGATGTGGGCAAATTGGAGAGAGTCCAGAGGTGAGCAACAAAACTGATCCAAGGTTTAGCAAACCTGACCTGTGAGGAAAGGTTAAAAACACTGGGCCTGGTTAGTCTTGAGAAAAGAGGATTGTGGGGGACCTGACAACAGTCTTGACTTATGTTCTGGGCTGTTATAGGGAGGATGGTGATCAATTGTTCTCCATGTCCACTGAAGGTAGGACAAGAAGTACATTAGAACGGCCATATTGGGACAGACCTATGATCCCTCTAGTCCAGTATCCTGTCTTCTGAAAGTGGCCAGTGCCAGGTGCTATGGGGGCAATGAACAGAACAGGGTAACTAGTGAATGAGCCATCTCCAGTCATCCGGATGGACCCTTCTCCAGAATTTAGGGGGACGTTTAGATCCAAGGGTTCAGTTCAGTGTTAGTAAAGGGGTGAAATGCCAAGTTCAGACCCAAATCTGGATCCAAGCTCCTGCTCGTCTTCACTAGATAATGAGGTCATGACCTTCCAAAGTCATGTTACCTAAGAGGTTAAATATGACTTTGTTGTCAGTGTAGACAGGCACCGTGATGTTTAACACTGTGTCAGCTTCTCATGGGTAAAGCCTACTAAAACCATAGAGTTAACCTGACCACCACCTACTGACATGATGTTAAATGCCCCAGCACCCATCCACACTGAGTGCCAGTCGTGTGGGTGAAATTCAGCCCTATTGAAGTCAGTGGGAGTTCTGCCTTTGACTTCAACCAGGCCAGTGCTTCACCCCAGGTTAGAATCATAGAACCATAAGGTTAGAAGGGACCACAAGAGCCATCTAGTCTAACCCCCTGCCGAGATGTAAGATGTGTTGTGTCTAAAGTTAGTTGACGTGATTTCTCAAGGGTATGTTCTAAGACAAGCTAGTATTCAAACAAAGGGTAGGGGATGGTGAGCTTTGAGGGCTTGGTCCTGGCCCGTATCTCTGATTACTAGCAAGTCTTCTCCTCCAAGTCAGAGGCAGCAGTACAGTCCCTAGAAGCCAGTGAAACTCTCAGAGCCCAGGCCTTGTGATCCTTTGCTGGCATTTTGATCATGTCATAGGCTTTATATGTTCTTTCTTTTTCTTTTTCTTTTCCTTTTTCTTTTTTGAGGTCATGCTATCCTCTTAGTCTGTAAAGCCATCTGTAATTATTCCTTGTAACTGCAGGATGAAGATAAAGCTGATCAGCTGCAGGTTTTTATTGCTGTTGGACTGAGTTGACAAGCAATTTCTAATCATCCCTTGAAGAAGCTGCAAGTACCACAACAGCAGATGTCCTGGGCGCTGAGCATTTGTCTTTTCTCCCACCCTTTGTCTTGTCCATGTAGATTGTAATCCTTATGGGAGAGGCACTGCCTCTTTCTGTGTAACTGTGCAGTGCCCAGCACAATGGGGTCCTAATCTTGGCTGAGGTCTCTAGGAGCTATATAAATAATAAATAAATCAAGATAAATAATAGTAATATCCTGCAGAAAGGATTCATAGAGTCACAGAGTTTAAGACCACAAGGGACTGTTAGATTCTCTAGTCTGAGCTGTATATCAAGTCCAGAGAATTTCACCCAGTTATGTCTTCATTGAGCCCAGTAACTTATGTTTGACTTACAGCATCTTCCAAAAAGGCAGCCATGAAGGCATCAAGAGATGGAGAATCCACCACTTCTATTGGTAGTTTGCTCCAACGCATTTAGGGGAACCCATTGGTATGGCCAATCTGGACACCCCTGAACAATAGCTAAGGAAGGGAAGATGGGAAGAGAGTAGTGTCTGGCGTGTACTAACCAGGCAATGTGCTTTGTATTTATGCTCCGTAGGGTACGGCCATGCGGCCCCAAGCACGGATGGTGGGAAAGTCTTCTGCATGTTCTACGCCCTGCTGGGGATCCCACTCACACTCGTCATGTTCCAGAGCCTGGGTGAGAGGATCAACACCTTTGTCAAATACCTTCTGCACCGCATCAAGAAGTGCCTTGGCATGAGACGGGCAGAGGTGTCCATGGCCAACATGGTCACCATTGGGTTCTTCTCCTGCATCAGCACCCTGTGCATTGGGGCCGCAGCGTTTTCCTACTACGAGCACTGGAGCTTCTTCCATGCCTACTACTACTGTTTCATTACCCTCACCACCATCGGCTTTGGGGACTACGTGGCGCTCCAGAAAGATGAGGCGCTGCAGACCAAACCCCAGTATGTGGCCTTCAGCTTCGTCTACATCCTGACAGGGCTGACCGTCATTGGGGCCTTCCTCAACCTGGTGGTGCTGCGCTTCATGACCATGAATGCTGAGGACGAGAAGCGGGATGCTGAACACCGAGCACTGCTCACCCACAACGGACAGGCCAGCAGCGTGCACACCACAGACACCACCTCGTCTACCACCGCGGTGGGCGGGTGCGGTGGGGGAGGGGGTGGGGGCGGATTCCGCAACGTCTATGCGGAGGTGCTCCACTTCCAGTCCATGTGCTCATGTCTGTGGTACAAGAGCCGGGAGAAGCTGCAGTACTCCATCCCTATGATCATCCCCAGGGACCTGTCCACCTCGGACACGTGCGTGGAGCAGAGCCACTCCTCACCTAGCCGCTATCCCGACACCCCATCCAACAGATGCTTCTGTAACGCCCAGCGCTCGGCCATCAGCTCCGTCTCCACGGGACTCCACAGCCTCTCGGCCTTGCAGGGCTTCATGAAGCGCCGTAGCTCTGTGTAACTTCCCCCGCCAATGCACACACAACACTGAGGACCCTTCTTTTTTTAATATAGAGAGGAAACTTATGGAGACCAGCAAAACCAGATGAAGAAAAACCTTCAGATTTTATTGACATTCAACAGACAAATACCAAAAGGGACAGCCTGACAGACTGGGAGTATGTTGGATGCACAAATGTACGTGTAGATGAGTATGTCTGTGCATGGGTATATGGACATATATATAGAGAGAGAAATACACGTGTGTAAGCTGGTAAGCTGTCTCTAATGTTCCTTTCACTGAGAAACTCTTTTGCATCATTTTGCAACAACTCCATGAAATGTGAAACTTGAAGCGAATATACAGATAGCTTTTTCAACAGCTGACAGAGAGGTGAGCACCTGAACGGCTCTGGTGCAGGCAGATCCTTCTCCGTTTGCATCTCTCTATTTATACCTCTCTGGACTGGCAGGTGGACCTAGTGTCCTCTTAGCACATCGCCCTGCCCACACCCTGCCCTAGCTAAATACATGGGCTGTGCACCCTGCTGTGCTTCTAACCTCCCCCCCTCACTGTCCTGGTGAACCAGACGCGCCGGAACGTCAGACACGTTGGGATTAGCTTTGCAGCTGCAATGGAGGTTAAGAGGAGCTTGTAAGAGAGTGGACGTGCATGTGTGTTTTTGCACACTCCCAATTTTGTACCTTCCATGCAGGTCGGTCAGTTGCACACACAAAAGCTTCCCAGCCAAAGAAGCAAGCAGAACTCAAGATATGTCCTTGGGGGCCTTGGACAGGGGTCTTCTTCGTGTTTCTATCTTCTCCTCCCCAGGATCTTCGCTGTGTTTCTCTAAAAGATGCACTTCCAGTTTCCTAGCATCGGCCGCCTACCGGCTCACAAAGTGGCCACACTGTAATATCTGCCGTTTCACATCACGCCATGGCGTCGGCGCTTGGCTGCATCATTGTTACATGTCATGACGTCAATGGCGTTGTGACATGATGCCCAACATAATCCTTTTGTAATCCCATGGGCTGGTCTCAAATCCCATGGGACGCAGGACTCTGCTGCAACCTGTGGGGAGGTCTGGCAACATCTGTCTGCGCCGGGGATGAGTCACTGCTCTTAGGCCAGCTGGAAAGGATTTTATGTTTTCTACTGGTGGATCAAAACCAGAGGTGATAGAAACACTGGTACCATTGACACACTGATAAGGCAGAGTGAGTCGTAACTTACACGCCATAGGGAGAGACTTAGTTGATTTGATGTTTCCGACTAGAATGGCTGTTTTTCTGGCTGCCACCCTTCCACCCTGTCCCGGGTAAGTCAAATCAACTCACTCCCACTTCTGGATGGTTCCCACCTGACTTTTGGATCTAAGAGCATTAGTAGCCACGGCCCATCTGCTCATTCCTTCTCCAACATTGTTCCTGTCCCCTCAACATCATTTGCTAACATCAATTCAGAAAAAAAAAAAGGGGGGATTCCAGGGCAGCAAAGCATCCTTGTTAAAAGTCGCGGCTGCATCACCAAGCAAATCAGGCTAAGAGGGTCTTAGGCAGAAGCTTTTTAGATTCCTATGCACGTGATCCTGCCACCGCGTCTGAGACAACAAGCTGGGTGTCACGTAGGCAGCTCTCCGATTCAGGCAGGGCTGGGATGGAAATCAGATCTGGGCCAGGAGGGCCCCTTTTTTAACTGTTTCTTATTCACCAAACCACAGGTTTGTGGCTTATCTAGATTGCAGCTGAGAGGAGGTTGAAAGCTACAACGGCTCCTTGAAGATGAGGAGATAGGTACCTCCTCTTGCATTTGGGTCAGCACCCCCTAAACTAAACCAGTGCATCAATCCATGTCAGGAAAGCTTAGAGACCCCCTAGCCAGTGCAAGACTAGCCTGGGAAATAAAAGCCACTGACCCCGTCTGTTTATTATTTAATAGAAACCTGTTGTGTTTTGAACAAGGGTGTGTGTGCTCCGTCGCTGACGGTGTCTAAGTCTCTTCCATGGTAAGCAATAATGAAATGGGAGTAGGTGTTGTGGACAAGTTTCTGTATCTTGCCATTTACTCATGGGTGGCTAATGAAACCATCTGTCTTGCTGAGTCTTAGCCACAAAGGGATCTTAATTGCACATTGCTGGGCTGGAAAGAATTCTCTCCTAAGATGCTCCGAAGAAGCTGCTGCCGTGGCCTCCCCTTACATTTGGTTCTGCTCTGAAACGGGACCGTCTGAAAGCACTCACTTTGCCAGCTGCAGTGCTGCTTTTCGTAATGGGATCCAGGGCATCTGAGAGGCAAGCTGGGCTCTTTCCTTCTCCCACATCAACTACCATTACAGGAACTTCAGTCATTGGGTTCATGGTGAAAGATCAAATTCCAGCCCCCCTCCTCTATAGCTGCATTAGCTCCAGGGGCAGCTCCAGGCCCCAGCACGCCAAGCGCGTGCTTGGGGCGGCATGCTGTGGGGGGCGATCTGCTGGTCGCCGCGAGGGCGGCAGGCAGGTTGCCTTCAGCGGCATGCCTGCGGAGGGTCCGCTGGTCCCACGGCTCCAGTGGACCTCCCGCAGGCGTGCCTGCAGAAGGTCCACTGGTCCCGTAGCTTCGGTGGAGCCGTGGGACCAGTGGACCCTCCGCAGGCACACCTGCAGGAGGTCCATTGAAGCCATGGGACTGGCGGACCCTCTGCAGGCACACCTGCGGGAGGTCCACCGGAGACGCGGGACCGGCGATCGGCAGAGCGCCCCCCGCGGCATGCTGCTGTGCTTGGGGCGGCGAAATGTCTAGAATCACCCCTGATTAGCTCTGCTGGGCTCATGGGAATAAAACATACATTTGCCGCTACTCTGGGCTACTCCAGTGGGGCAAATCTGATGGGTAAGAAGGGGCTGTTTCTATACAGCTATGCTCCTTTTCATGACCACAACTGCACTTTCTTATGAAATCTGAGCAAGGGACCGGCAGGTAAGATCTGCTGCTACTTTGTGGTTGGCGGGGAAGAGTTGGGACTAGAGTGGATGGGACTACCGCATTGCACAACCATCACACAGAGGGTTGCCACGCCCTCTTTTCTCCTCCCACACCCCCATCTGGGGAGTATCCCCACAGTGCCCTTTTTGGTACATCGCCTCTGGATATGCAACTTGTGTGGGGAAGCAGCTGCTGCTGGGGTGAGGCTGGGGCAGGCAGGGCTCTGCTAACTGTTTGTGGGCGCCCAATGGCACTGAGTGCCTTTCTTCCCCTTCCACCAGAAAAAGAGTTGATTATCAATTCTGTACCTCGATCATTGCTTCAGTTCAGTTGCCGATCTCCTGTTCAGCTTTTGTCCCCGTTGCTGCATCTGTCGGTGGCAACGTGAGATGTCTGGGTAGGGGGGACAGCAATGGACAAACACAGCACAGGGCATGTGAAGTGGGAACCAGAGATGGCTCTCAAACATGACCCCCAAATCTGAGCCCCCCAGTGGATGGAAGGCTCCAAGTGCCAAGGAGTGCAATGGTGGGGATGGGCAGGGTGAAGACAGAGGACTGATTTGGTTACTGCCCATGTCCTGTTGCTAAGGTGTTAATTAAAGACACCCTGGCTTTGGGGATAACCAGGCAGGTTCGCCCACCCTTCCCTCTCCTTTCTGCACTGTGATCTTGATCGCATCTTCAGCATAACCCAGGTGAGCTCTTAGCCTCAGGTGAAGCCCCTGCTGGGCCGGGGGAGAGCCCAGAGCATGCTGCGAGGTACCCCACAGGCGGCGGAAGGGAATCATAATGTTCAGTCCTTACCAGGGACAGATTCTGGCATGGGATCAAAGGCCCCTGGGGGGCCAGGAAGCCGTGGGGATGCCAGGAGCAGCCCACAGCCTCGTCCAGGATTTACCACCCTCCTGCACATCTCAAAGCAAGGTGAGGGCTGCAGTGACACCTCGCCCCTCCCAGTGAGCCAAGGGCTTAAAGAGGCAGCAGTCAAGACAGAGGGGCCCAAAATTTGACCTGCCTTTCCCCCTTCCCCTTATTTGTTTCTTTGCACGTTTCTAGCAGCTGAGGACCTCAAAGAGCTTCACAGACATTAAGGGGCTGAGCCTGCCAGCCCCACTCCAGGGTGGGGAAGGGTCATTCGCCCCCTTTGACAGAAGGGAAACGTGAGGGCAGAGAGAGGTTATGTGGCTTGCCCAGGGCAGCAAGAGGAGTCAAGTGACAATGTGGAAACATATCCCAGCAGGTCCGAACAGCTGGTTCCCTGCCTAACCATGGCCCAGCACCAGTCCATGGGCCCTCAGTACACGGAGCGCCCATTAACATCTCTGTGTCAGCAGTGACGCTGGCTCAGGGGCGGAGGGAAGGTGGCTCCCTCTCTCCCAGTCCTGGGGCAGTTGTGGCCCCCGGTGCAGGCTAGGACAGCCCTGAGGGTGTGCTACCTGTGCCCCTCCCTCAATGGCTCCTATTGCTCACAAAATACCCACGACATAAGAATCCCCAGGCCAAACATCCACTTGCATTTGTCCGCCCCCTGCTGACATGCTCCGATCCTGGGGCTCCCATGGAGGTGATGTAGAGATGGTGGAACCGGCTCTGCACTGGGCATGGAGACCACTTGCATGGTGAATTCCCTGGAAGGCAGCTTGCCCCAGGCCTCCAGCCCCTTTGTGCCAACCTAGCTGTTGGGCAGGTGTGACTACCGCCTCCAGAGTGCTGAGAACATGCAGGTCCCATGGCTGGTTTTGCCAGATCCGGGCAATTCCTTCTTCCAGTTCCATCGCTCAGCTTTTCACTAAGGAAAACTGTGAAATAGCCACGTCAAATTACAGAAACCAGCAGCTCCAGATAGGCCATTTTTGATACATCACACAAATGAGAAACTTTTGTTTTCCTCAATAAAAAAATAATACGGTTCAGCAATACAAATGATCAGCCCTCCCCCTCCCCGAGTTAGGGGTGAGAGATTGCCCACGAGATTCATTTCAAAACGCCACCAAATAATATGTCTCCAAAAGTTCCAGGGTGAAATCCTGGCCCTTTTGACATCAGTGGGCATTTTGCCATTGATTTCAATGGTGCCAGCATTTTACTACACATTGGGCCAGTCTTCATCGCTTCTTCTTTCGACACAGATGCTTCCACTGAGGTTTCATCCCAGCGTGTGACTGTTTGTCCCATGTACGGCAACACAGGAGGCCAAAAGCAAAACAAATTCCCTGAGTCATATGAAGGGGAGAAAGGCAAAGAGAAATCTGTCTCAGATCTCTGCCGGGTGCTGCCCTCGTCACTGCTGCATCACAGAGACATCTCTGTCCAGGACACGCATTAAAGATCTATCAAGCCATGCTTCAGCAGGAGCGGCGCCAGGGTTTTTGGCGCCCTAGGCGGGGGTCCTTCCGCGCTCCCGGCAATTCTGCGGCCGGAGGGGGTGTCCTTCCGTGCTCCCGGTCTTCAGGGCACTTTGGTGGCGGGTCCCGGAGCGAGTGAAGGACCTGCCACAGAATTGCTGCTGCCGACCCAGAGCGCGGAAGGACCCCCCACCGCCGAATTGCTGCCCTCCCAAATCCTGGCGCCCTAGGCGACCGCCTAGGTTGCCTAAATGGAAGCGCCGGCCCTGCTCTTCAGTGCACTTGCTAAACTAAAATTGACAAGGAGCCAAGTCCCAGAAACCCTATTTCTGCAAACAAACGTGCACAGCCCAGCACTTCCGTGCAACTCCAGTCTAAATGAGTGTGCACGGCCCAGTGCTCAGGAGCAGCCCTGCAACAACAATCCAGATGGAGGGAAACAATCCTGCAAGGAAACAGGCTTCCATTTCGTGCTCCCTGTGCCGATGCATTATCCATGCATCTTGCTGCAGAGAAAAGGCCGGGGGAGATACCAAGTCCACAGCTGGGCCAGAAGTGCCCAGAGTTGAGGGTGGATTTAGACCTGAGGGGTGGTTCAGCCCATTCCAAACTTAGAATTCAAGCACAAAGTTCAGACCCAGCTCTCAGGGCCGTTATGATCCCAGGTTTGGGTCCAGCTCATTATAGCACATGGGCGTGGCCTTTCAGGGTATGTCTATACTGCAATGTAAGCCCAGGCTGGAGCCCCGCCTCCAGGCTAAGCCCCTTTGGGTCTACGCTGCAACTGTGCTAACCCAGGGCTCAGACCCAGGGTCCCAGGACTCTGCAGGGCTGGAGGGTCTCAATTCAAGCCAGGACCCAGAGTCCAGACCCTTTTGCTTTTCCCAGTGAGCTGATGGCTGCACTGCTGGGCACGTTCTTCCAGCACAGCCAGGGCTTCCACATGCCCGCTCAGCTGCCTTTGCGCACAAAGGCACCAACTCCATTGGTGCTCCGGAGCTGGAGCACCCACAGGAAAAAACGGTGGGTGCTGAGCATCCACCGGCAGTCCTCTCCCCATAGTGCCTCCTGCCTGCTGGTGGGCCCTGCCAATCAGCACCTTCTCCTCCCTCCCTGTGCCTACTGCCTGCCACAGATCAGCTGTTTCGCGGTGTCTGGAGCTCTGGGGGGAGGAGGGGAGGAACAAGGGTACAGTGTGCTTGGGAAAGGAGGCAGAATTGGGCGGGGAAGGGGCATGGTGGGAAGAGGCAGGGAAGAGGCGGAATGGGGGTGGGGCTTGGGGGAAGGGGTAGCACCACCCGGCAGATTGGAAACTCAGTGCAAGCCCCGGGTGCCTAGGAGCCCTGCAGTCCGCCCAGGTGATTTTAAGGGGCCCAGATCCCCCACAGCCAGGGGCCCCTGGGCTCTTTTAAATCCCCCGAGCCCCGGGGCAATTACCCCCCATTGGCAGGCCTGGTTAACATACAGTGTAGCTACTCAAGCCCAGGGTCCCCTAACATGGGTCAGCTGGCTCGAGTCCCACTAGCCCTGGACTTACATTGCCATGTAGACATGCCCTCAGAGATGGAATGTTTCATAGGTGGGGCTTAGGCGGAGCCTATTATAAAGACAGACGACAGATGCCCAGGGGTGTTTGAATTCAGTGGGGCCCATCTCTAGCAACTGTAGCCAAAGCCGGCTGTACATCTCCTTTGCATTTCAAGGGCCAATGGCACATTTTTTTGCTGATGCAGAGGCAGAAACACCTATCTTCTCTGTGTGCATACCGTGTAGTCTCTCTCAAGAAGGTTGAGTTGGATGAGGAATGCTTGATCCATCATAGTGAGGGATCCACGGGAAAGCCTCCGGCTGGGTGGCTGGAGGGCTTTGAGGGAGGTGTTTGTTGCTGTTGGTGTTTAGAAGTGTGCAACTTACCCGCTGACTCCCTGGCTCTGTGCATCTGTTTTCTGGGGTGTGTCCTATGGGATGCTTGGTGGAAGGAGGATGTATTACATTTGCCTGTAGCTCACAGGCAATCTGTGAAAGTGAAGCTGTAGTCATAACCAGATGGAGCCAAGCGGCAAAGCCTGAGGCTGGAGTCAGAGCCAACATCTGGGCAGCTCAGATCTAGGGTTCTTTGTCCTCCTAAATGTTGGAGAGGTTGGATCTCGAGACTGGGGGCAGCTTGGGCTGTTTGCTAACAACAACCTAAATGCGTTTACCCATGAGGTTAGCTCATGCCCTAACACCACAATGCATGATGGGGGATGTTACAGAGCCAGTGCTAGCCAATCACAGTGGAAGTGTGCATGGCAGCATCCCAACGAATGAAGATAAGGTCAGCTTGTAGGTAAGAATGTACAGATTGGCCCTGGGATAGCCAGAGATCATCTAGCAATTGCAGGTGCTTCTAAGGCATTTGTCATCTGCCTTTCTAACACAGCTCAGTCTGAGCGTTTGTCACAGATTGGCAATGTCATAAGAAAAGCCAGGCTGGGTCAGACCATCTAGCCCAGTATCCTGTCTTCCGAGAGCGGCTGGTGCCAGATGCTTCACAGGAAGTGAACAAAACAAGGCAATTTATCAAGTGATCCATCCCTTGTCGTCCAGTCCCAGGTTGTGGCAGTCAGAGCTTTAGGGACACCCAGAGCATGGGATTGTGTCCCTGAGAATCTTGGCTATAGCCATTGATGGACCTAGCCTCCATGAACTTATCTTGTGTCACTGAAATCTGGTATGCAGCTTACCCTTAAAAGCAAGATGCAGTCAAACAGGCTGATGTACTGCATAGACTCTGACTATTGGGGTGCGGTCAGAGGGGGGACAGCAGGCAAAGGTGGAAACCCTCATCAGGAAAGGTGCATATTTATGGAAAAGGTAAAGGAGGGGGAGGGAGATCAGTTGCACTCAGTTCCTGGGGAAAATTGGGTTTTGCCTAAAAAATGGAAGCTAGTGCTTTACACACACACACACACACACACACAGAGGAAAAGCACACGCACAGCTCAAATTATGGAGGGGAAAAGGGAAACATTTTGGACACAACTTTTTAACAAACAAAAAAAAGAAAAGAAAACTAGACTGGTTTTCACCAAACTAACTGAAAAGCTGATACTGGGAGTGCCCAGGTTCTGCCCGGATAAGAAGTTCCATGGGCAATGAGACAAGGCAGAAGTAGTTTGTACCCAGGGCTGCAGCCCCCAGGGCTGCCATGAGGGAGCCGCGGAGCAGTTGGGCGTTCTATGTGGGTGCACGTAGAGAGCTGTCTGGTTTCATTTTCATGCCAAGTGTTTTGCAAAGCAAAAGCAAAATCTCTTGTCCCTCTCACCTTCCCTTACCGCTTCTTCCCAATCAGTAGATTCCCGAGTTCCATCCCTCCATGGCTGCATGCACACCGACACCAAAGCCATGAGTAGAGATCATATTCGGGAACTTCTGCACCCAAAGCATAGCGCAAAAGGCCGCTAGCTGCAAGGCCGTAGCAGGCTCTTATAGCTGTTGGCACCTCCAGGGGGGGACACGGTAACACACTAAGCAGTGGATTCTCCACCAAAGTCCACAATGGTGATTTTCTAACCCACCCAAAGCTTGATTCATTTGGGTTAGCGGTGACAGATGATGGAACGCAACTGTTCCCAGAGCAGCATTTTCAAAGCACGAGCCAAACCTGTGTCTCACCTTTTAATGAAAGAAAACATGTTTCTAATACTTGATGACATGTACATACTGTTAGATATGAGAAGATATTTATTATAGATGAAGGTATATTCATCATATTTCTATAAATATATAAATACCGATTGTAAAGGAGCATTTGGGGGAATTTGGAACAGGGTTTTGATGCCTCTGGGACGTTTTCTCTTAGCATCTTTTTCATCTTTAGACATGGAGAGAGTTAAACACCGTCAGACCAAGGTTATCTGTTTCTCATACCAAAGCATATTTGTACTGCTGTTTTACTTTCATTCTAGAGAGAAATAAAGTCTCATTCAAAGCTCAGAGTTGCCTCCACCTTTTCTTCTCAAGGGACGATTTGGAATATATTCAGATTACTTATGATTCTTTGCACTATTGTCACAGACCTAATTGAGATCACAGCCTCATTGTGCAAGGTTGGGGTGGACAAACTTTTTTGCCCGAGGGCCACATCTGGTTACGGAAATTGTATGGGGGGCTATGAAGGCTTATTATATTGGGGGTTTGTCACGGAGTCACCGGGCGATGCTCTGGAACTGTTCCCCACCAAGCCAGGCAGGACTTTGGGGAGCCTCCTCTCTCTTAGAGCAGACTTGTTCAGGGCAAGAAGCTCACACGGCTTCACCTCCTGGGTCTCTCCTTGGAGCATTCAGCATCCTCTGCCCCTCCGTGCGCTTCCCACAGCGAGTCCACCCCAGCGGGGTCCTGGGGAAGCCACCGGGTTCTGCACCCCCACTTTGCAGTCAGACGTGACTCTCAGCCAGCCAGTAAAACAGAGGTTTATTCGATGACAGGAACAGGGTCTAAAACAGAGCTTGTAGGTACAGCGAACCAGACCCCTCGGCTGGGTCCATTCTGGGGGGGGGGGTAGTGAACCAGACCCCCAGGTCTGCCCTCCACCCTTGACCCCAGCCAGCTCCAGACTAACAACCCCTCCCAGCCCCTCCTCTCTCCTCAGCCCCTTTCCCGGGCCAGGAGGTCACCTGATCCCTTTGTCTCCAACACCTTCAGCTGGCACCTTTGCAGAGGAGGGGCCCAGGCCATCAGTTGCTAGGAGACAGAGTGCCAGGCATTTAGGTGCACTGGCCCTTTGCTCTGCCAGATACTTAAGAACTGCCATGGGGACACTGAGGCACCAACACCGTATTCAGAGAAAACATTAAGAACTTTCCCTGTTCGTCACATCTCTCCCCCCTTCGAGACCGAACTGAGCGAGGTCACTCCAGCCAGTGACCTGGGGAAGTTCGAACCCACCAACGTTCCCATGGATGCCCCAGCATCTCTCCCATTCCTTGGTGTGAGTTACACCAGGACAGTCCAGTCTCACGCCCTCCCTTAGGTCGGGTGTGCTTGATGGCACTTGCAGGCCGCATGTGGGAAGGTTTATGCGGCTTGAACCCTTTTGCTACCCCAATACCTCTGGGGTCCAAACTGGGACGGGGTCTTCTCCCAGCACTTAAGAGCCCCCATCTTGGCCTTGGCCAGCTCTGGGCTTGGGCAGCCGCTTCCCACTTTGTGGCCCAGACACAACACCTCTGCCATCCCCCCTTACACTTTCCAGCTTTTAAGGTCAGTCCCACCTCCTTGAGGCAGCCCAGCCCCCTCTTCACCTGGGACACCTGTTCCTCCCAGGTCTGGCTAAAGATGCACATGTTATCAGTGTCTGCCAGGGCCAAGTTCTCCATCGCCCTCTGCTTGTCTAGAATCTCCCCAGGCCTAGGCATGGGGTCGGCATTGGACACTGTGATGGCTTTAAGCTTCTGATAGCCCCCATAAAACCAGATCATCCTGTCTCCCTTGGGGATCAGCCGCACGGGTGAGGCCCATGGGCTGTAAAACGGCTGGATCCCATCTAAAGCCAGCATGTTCCTGACCTCTCTCTCCAGGTTCTGGGCTGCTTTCCCAGTGACTCTGAATGGGGAACACCTGATGGGGAGATTGTCTCCCACCTCAGGGAAGAGATCCCCCCGGGGGTCTTCCCCCTTCTTCATCCAATCTTCCCTCTTCAGGTTCAGGGGTCCCCTCACTCTCCTCCCATCCAGCAGCTCGAACGGGAAGAACCCTGTGGATTCCTGGGGCACCACCAGCTGCCTCCCGATTCCCCCCAGTTCTACTTCCTTTTGGGGAGCCCATTCCCGGTACAGGAATCCCTCCTCCTGCAGGACTCTGTCCCTGCAGCCTTCCCCAAGGGTGTTTGCAGCGCTGTGGCCAGCAAGTTCCCTCAGCTTCTCCAAGGAGGGATCCCTCTGCAGCTCAGTCTGGGATTCAGCGGCTGGGGCAGGGAGTGGGACCTGCTCCCTCTCGCTGGCTGGGCCTGGGGTCGCAGCCCCCCTGAGCCCTGTCCCTGGTAGCTCCCTCCCTGCTGTGTAATCACTTCCCAGCAGCACGTCTGGACCAGGCAAACCTGTTTGGCAGCTGACCTGCCCTGCCCGGGTGTCCCCCCACTCAGCTGGGGTCTCAGCTCCCCCCGTGCTCAGCGCTGCCCTTGCTGTCCCAGTGGGGACAGGCAGCGAGCTCTCTGCTCTGGTCACAGCATCAGAGCCAGCGTGAGCCCCCTCTCCGGTGTGCAGGGGGGTGGGGAGCATCTCTCCCTCCCACTCAGCCCCAGGGGGCTGGTTACAGGTAGGCAGGTATCCTGAGCCCTGCAGCCCCTCCCCCCTGCCAGCCAGGTCATTTGCATTTTCACTGACCATTTCCATCCTAGCCAATTGGTTCCCTGGATTTGAATTCAAACCCTCGGCCGTTACAGGAGCGGGGCCTGGATCCTGTCCCATGGGGAGACAGTCACCCCCCAACAAGGCCTCCCAGCCGATATCCTGGAGAACCCCAACGACCAGCCAGCCCGACCCCTTCTGGGTCTGCACAGGGATCTGGGCCATAGGCAGGGTGAGGGGCTTCACCCCAGGGAACTTCACCCAGGTCCCACAGTCCCTCAGCATCTGGGGCTGCACCACCACAGTTCTCTCTGTCCCAGGGTCTCGCCCCCGCAGGCGTGTTTCCCCACTAACCCCTGGGCAGCCCCCTATGTCTCTCTGATCCACCATCACCAGTCCACGCTGCTGCTGCTTCTCCTGCAGCTTTTCCTCGGGCTCTTGCTCTCTCTCACGGTCCTCTCGCTCTCTCGGGCTCTGCTCCCATCCCATCCGTCTCCAATCTCCTGATGGGGAACCCAATCGTGAAGACCCTCGTCTGATTGGGGACCAGACTCCCGGGGATGCCTGGCTGATGCTCCAGCTGCTCTCAGATCCTCTTGTAGCCCCATCTGGGCCAGGAATCTGCTCCTCAGAGCGGTGCTTTTCCTCCAGCTGCATGATTAACTGTGCCTTGGTGAATTTCCCCATGCGTAACCCTCTCTTTGTGCACAGGATCACAATGTCCTTCTCAAGGAGATGGTGATAGGCCATCACTTCACCGTTCCCAAGTGGCTCTGGACTCACAGGCCTGTGTGCTCTTGGCTCCTCCATGGTTTCCAGGAAGAACCCCTGGTGTGCCAGCCCTTCTCGTGATCACCACCTCTTTGCCAGGGTCGAGCTGCAGACTCCTCCGCCCCTGGGACTGCTCCTGCAATCCCCCGGGGAACCCTGCTACTGCAAAATCCTTCTCTCTCCCAGGGTCGAGCGGTAAGCTCTTCCGCCCCTGAGACTGCTGGCTGCAGTCCTCAGGGGGACCCTGTTACTCCAACAGTCCTTCTCGCTGGTCACACACTCCCAGAGGTTAACTGCCCCCTGAAACCGTCCCACTCTGAGCCTTCAGCATGCCTGGTCCTCATTATCCCTCCTTTGTTTTACTGCTCCCCAGTCACTTACTGCAAGCAGCGCCATTCACGGGGTGCAGTACGTCCCGCCGCTGCCACCAGTTGTCACGGAGTCACCGGGCGATGCTCTGGAACTGTTCCCCACCAAGCCAGGCAGGACTTTGGGGAGCCTCCTCTCTCTTAGAGCAGACTTGTTCAGGGCAAGAAGCTCACACGGCTTCACCTCCTGGGTCTCTCGTTGAAGCATTTAGCATCCTCTGCCCCTCCGTGCGCTTCCCACAGCGAGTCCACCCCAGCGGGGTCCTGGGGAAGCCACCGGGTTCTGCACCCCCACTTTGCAGTCAGACGTGACTCTCAGCCAGCCAGTAAAACAGAGGTTTATTCGATGACAGGAACAGGGTCTAAAACAGAGCTTGTAGGTACAGTGAACCGGACCCCTCGGCTGGGTCCATTCTGGGGGGGGGGGGGGGTAGTGAACCAGACCCCCAGGTCTGCCCTCCACCCTTGACCCCAGCCAGCTCCAGACTAACAACCCCTCCCAGCCCCTCCTCTCTCCTCAGCCCCTTTCCCGGGCCAGGAGGTCACCTGATCCCTTTGTCTCCAACACCTTCAGTTGGCACCTTTGCAGAGGAGGGGCCCAGGCCATCAGTTGCTAGGAGACAGAGTGCCAGGCATTTAGGTGCACTGGCCCTTTGCTCTGCCAGATACTTAAGAACTGCCATGGGGACACTGAGGCACCAACACCGTATTCAGAGAAAACATTAAGAACTTTCCCTGTTCGTCACAGGGTTGGGGTGTGGGAGGGGGTGAGGGCCCTGGCGGGGGGGTGGGCTCTGGGGTGGGGCCAGAAATGAGGAGTTCAGTGTGCAGGAAGGGGCTTTGGGTTGGGGCAGGGGTGCAAGGGATATGGGGTGAGGGCTCCAGCTGGGGGTGTGGGCTCTGGAGTGGGCCCGGGGATGAGGGGATGAGGGGTTGGGGGTGCAGGAAGTTGCTCCAGGCTGGGACAGAGGGGTTCGGAGGGCGGGAGAGGATCAGGGCTTGGGCTGTGGCAGGGGTTGGGGCACAGGAGAGGGCCAGAGGGGCAGACTCCCGGCGGCACTTACTCAAGCAGCTCCCAGAAGCAATGGAATGTCCCTGCTTCGACTCCTATGCAGAGGCACGGCCAGACGGCTCTGCACACTGCCCTGTTTGCAGGTGCCGCCCCTGCAGCTCCCATTAACCATGGTTCCCAGTCAATGGGAGCTTTGGGGTCAGCGCTTGGGGTGAGGGCAGCATGTGGAGCCCCCTGGCTGCCCCATGTGTAGGAGTTGGAGGGAGGACATGCTGCTGCATCTGGGAGCCATGTGGAGCGGGGCAAGCCCCTGACCCCATTCCCCATTGGAGCACCAGAGCGGGGCAAGCCCCAAACTCTACTACCCGATGAGAGCTCAGCGGCCAGATTAAAATGTCTGGAGAGCTGGATGCAGGCCCCAGGTTGTAGTTTACCCACCTCTGTGCTAGGTTCTCTGTACATGCCCATAGCAAGCGATAGTCCTTACCCCAAAGAGCTAAATAGACAAGGAAGAGCGTGGAAGGGACTTGCCCAAGGTCACTGGCAGACGTGGGACTAGAAACCAGGAGTCCTGAGGCCCATGCCCTGCCTACTGGACCACACTGCTTCTCAGGTTCAAGCTGGAGCTGAATTTTATCTTTACAGTAGACAGATAAGTCTATGAGAAATATTTGCTATAGGCAACCAAGCTGCAAGATGCCGGTCTGGTTCCCTTCCTGAACTCCCTTCTGCAGTACTGCACCCTGATTTTTAATTTGCGGTTTCCTTTCTGAAATCATTTCCTTCGCTGTGCACATGCTGGCTTGTTGTTGCAGAGTTGCCTGCGAGCGATGGGCTGCACATGCTGCATGGGAGCAGAAACAAGGGCCAGGAGAGATGGGAATTCAGGGAGAGATGAGGAGCAGCTGGGTAGAGAAACTGTTGCAAAGAGAATGAATTGGGAGACAACGGGGACCCAGAAGCAGCACCACTAGGGAGAGGGGGAGTTGGCAGAGCCAGGGGCCCCTCAGCAGTTAGAGAGAGGTCTGAGAGCAGAGAAAGAACCCTAGGAAAGAGATGGTGAACAAAGGGGATGGGAGCAGAGGGAAATAAGGGTGTGGGAATGAAGCAAGCAAGGAGTGTGGGGGCCTGGGAACCTATATCTGAGAGACCAGGGATCTAATCCTAAACCATCTGTCTGCCAGTGGGGTCCATGGAATCAGCCATTTCTTTGCACTTGTATTTATATTTGCATCTCTGAAATGTGAAGGTTTATTAATTGGAAAAGCATGTTTTCCTGCCTCCTGACATTTCCCATGTCAAAAGCTGCAGTGTTGTGTTTTTCCAGGACTTCTACTTCGTTTGATCAGCCACTGGATCTTCTCACTCTGATCACATCCCTCTAAGGAGCTGAGATCTAGCTAGCTAATGTCTTCTACTGGTGTCTGTGACGAACTGGAAAAGTTCTTAATGTTTTCTCTGAATACTGTGTTGGTGCCTCAGTGTCCCCATGGCAGTTCTTAAGTATCTGGCAGAGCCAAGGGCCAGTGCACCTAAATGCCTGACCCTCTGTCTCCTAGCAACGGATGGCCTGGGCCCCTCCCCTGCAAAGGTGCCAGCTGAAGGTGTTGGAGACAAAGGGATCAGGTGACCTCCTGGCCCGGGAAAGGAGCTGAGGAGAGAGGAGGGGCTGGGAGGGGTTGTTAGTCTGGAGCTGGCTGGGGTCAAGGGTGGAGGGCAGACCTGGGGGTCTGGCTCACTGCCCCCCAGAATGGACCCAGCTGAGGGGTCCGGTTCGCTGTATCTACAAGCTCTGTTTTAGACCCTGTTCCTGTCATCGAATAAACCTCTGTTTTACTGGCTGGCTGAGAGTCACGTCTGACTGCAAAGTGGGGGTGCAGGACCCGGTGGCTTCCCCAGGACCCCGCCTGGGCAGACTCGCTGTGGGAAGCGCACGGAGGGGCAGAGGATGCTGAATGCTCCAAGGAGAGACCCAGGAGGTGAAGCTGTGTGAGCTTCTTGCCCTGAACAAGTCTGCTCCTAGGGAGAGGAGGCTCCCCAAAGTCCTGACTGGCTTGGTGGGGAGCAGTTCCAGAGCATCACCCGGTGACTCCGTGACAACTGGTGGCAGCGGTGGGATGTACTGCACCCCGTGAATGGCGCTGCTTGCAGTAAGTGACTGGGGAGCAGTAAAACAAAGGAGGGATAATGAGGACCAGGCGTGCTGAAGGCTCAGAGTGGGACGGTTTCAGGGGGCAGTTAACCTCTGGGAGTGTGTGACCAGCGAGAAGGACTGTTGGAGTAACAGGGTCCCCCTGAGGACTGCAGCGAGTAGTCTCAGGGGCGGAGGAGCTTGCCGCTCGACCCTGGGAGAGAGAAGGATTCTGCAGTAGCAGGGTTCCCCGGGGGATTGCAGGAGCAGTCCCAGGGGCGGAGGAGTCTGCAGCTCGACCCTGGCAAAGAGGTGGTGATCACGAGAAGGGCTGGCACACCAGGGGTTCTTCCTGGAAACCATGGGGGAGCCAAGAGCACACAGGCCTGTGAGTCCAGAGCCACTTGGGAACGGTGAAGTGATGGCCTATCACCATCTCCTTAAGAAGGACATTGTGATCCTGTGCACAAAGAGAGGGTTACGCATGGGGAAATTCACCAAGGCACAGTTAATCGTGCAGTTGGAGGAGAAGCACCGCTCTGAGGAGCAGATTCCTGGCCCAGAGGGGGCTACAAGAGGATCTGAGAGCAGCTGGAGCATCAGTCAGGCATCCCCAGGAGTCTGGTCCCCAATCAGACGAGGGTCTTCACGATTGGGTTCCCCATCAGGAGATTGGAGACGGATGGGATGGGAGCAGAGCCCGAGAGAGCGAGAGGACCGTGAGAGAGAGCAAGAGCCCGAGGAAAAGCTGCAGGAGAAGCAGCAGCAGCGTGGACTGGTGATGGTGGAGCAGAGAGACATAGGGGGCTGCCCAGGGGTCAGTGGGGAAACACGCCTGCAGGGGCGAGACCCTGGGACAGAGAGAACTGTGGTGGTGCAGCCCCAGATGCTGAAGGGCTGTGGGACCTGGGTGAAGTTCCCTGGGGTGAAGCCCCTCACCCTGCCTATGCCCCAGATCCCTGTGCAGACCCAGGAGGGGTCGGGCTGGCTGATAGTTGGGGTTCTCCAGGATATCAGCTCGGAGGCCCTGTTGGGGGGTGACTGTCTCCCCATGGGACAGGATCCAGGCCCCACTCCTGTAACGGCCGAGGGTTTGAATTCAAATCCAGGGAACCAATTGGCTAGGATTAAAATGGTCAGTGAAAATGCAAATAACCTGGCTGGCAGGGGGGAGGGGCTGCAGGGCTCAGGATACCTGCCTACCTATAACCAGCCCCCTGGGGCTGAGTGGGAGGGAGAGATGCTCCCCGCCCCCCTGCACACTGGAGAGGGGGCTCACGCTGGCTCTGATGCTGTGACCAGAGCAAAGAGCTCGCTGCCTGCCCCCACTGGGACAGCAAGGGCAGCGCTGAGCACGGGGGGAGCTGAGATCCCATCTGAGTGGGGGGACACCTGGGCAGGGCAGGTCAGCTGCCAAACAGGTTTGCCTGGTCCAGACGTGCTGCTGGGAAGTGATTACACAGCAGGGAGGGAGCTACCAGGGACAGGGCTCAGGGGGGCTGTGACCCCAGGCCCAGCCAGCGAAAGGGAGCAGGTCCCACTCCCTGCCCCAGCTGCTGGATCCCAGACTGAGCTGCAGAAGGATCCCTCCTTGGAGAAGCTGAGAGAACTTGCTGGCCACAGCGCTGCAAACCCCCTTGGGGAAGGCTGCAAGGACAGAGTCCTGCAGGAGAAGGGATTCCTGTACCGGGAATGGGCTCCCCAAGGGGAAGTAGAACTGGGGGGAATCGGGAGACAGCTGGTGGTGCCCCAGGAATCCACAGGGTTCTTCCCTTTCGAGCTGCTGGATGGGAGGAGAGTGAGGGGACCCCTGAACCTGGAGAGAGAGGTCAGGGATATGCTGGCTTTAGATGGGATCCAGCCATTTTACAGCCCATGGGCCTCACCCGTGGGGCTGATCCCCAAGCGAGACAGGATGATCTGGTTTTATGGGGGCTATCAGAAGCTTAAAGCCATCACAGTGTCCAATGCCGACCCCATGCCTAGGCCTGGGGAGATTCTAGACAAGCTGAGAGGGATGGAGAACTTGGCCCTGGCAGACACTGATAACATGTGCATCTTTAGCCAGACCTGGGAGGAACAGGTGTCCCAGGTGAAGAGGGGGCTGGGCTGCCTCAAGGAGGTGGGACTGACGGTAAAAGCTGGAAAGTGCAAGGGGGGATGGCAGAAGTGTTGTGTCTGGGCCACAAAGTGGGAAGCGGCTGCCCAAGCCCAGAGCTGGCAAAGGCCAAGATGGGGGCTCTTAACCAAGGGAGCCCGAATCACAGACCAGAGTGCTGGGAAAAGACCCAATCCCAGCTTGAAGCCCAGGGGTACTGGGGTGGCAAAGGGTGTGGGCTGCATAGACGTTCCCACATGCGGCCTGCAAGTGCCATCAAGCACACCCGACCTAAGGGAGGGCGTAAGACTGGACTGTCCTGGTGTAACTCAGACCAAGGGATGGGAAAGATGCTGGGGCATCCATGGGAACCTTGGTGGGTTCGAACTTCCCCAGGTCACTGGCTGGAGTGACCTCGCTCAGTTCGGTCTCGAAGGGGGGAGAGATGTGACGAACTGGAAAAGTTCTTAATGTTTTCTCTGAATACTGTGTTGGTGCCTCAGTGTCCCCATGGCAGTTCTTAAGTATCTGGCAGAGCCAAGGGCCAGTGCACCTAAATGCCTGACCCTCTGTCTCCTAGCAACGGATGGCCTGGGCCCCTCCCCTGCAAAGGTGCCAGCTGAAGGTGTTGGAGACAAAGGGATCAGGTGACCTCCTGGCCCGGGAAAGGAGCTGAGGAGAGAGGAGGGGCTGGGAGGGGTTGTTAGTCTGGAGCTGGCTGGGGTCAAGGGTGGAGGGCAGACCTGGGGGTCTGGCTCACTGCCCCCCAGAATGGACCCAGCCGAGGGGTCCGGTTCGCTGTATCTACAAGCTCTGTTTTAGACCCTGTTCCTGTCATCGAATAAACCTCTGTTTTACTGGCTGGCTGAGAGTCACGTCTGACTGCAAAGTGGGGGTGCAGAACCCGGTGGCTTCCCCAGGACCCCGCTGGGGTGGACTCGCTGTGGGAAGCGCACGGAGGGGCAGAGGATGCTGAATGCTCCAAGGAGAGACCCAGGAGGTGAAGCTGTGTGAGCTTCTTGCCCTGAACAAGTCTGCTCCTAGGGAGAGGAGGCTCCCCAAAGTCCTGACTGGCTTGGTGGGGAGCAGTTCCAGAGCATCACCCGGTGACTCCGTGACAACGTCCATCAGTGGAGTATGTCAGCACTTAGGATCTGATGAGAAATACCAGTATTCGCCAGATAAGTTTGATCTCATCTTTCCTCCCCATCTCTACTTTTATTATTATTATTTGTCTTACCATAGTGCCTTGGAATCATGAACCAGGACTCCATTGTGTCAGATGCTGTACAAACAGAACAATAAGGCAATCCGGATTGGCTTTTATTCTGTATTAATAGCACAGCCTAGCTATCTACAGTACCTACACAGCACTTATTACCATAGTTTCTGAGCACCTCATGGTCTTTATTGGGAATTGGTGGGAGGAAGAAGTCAGGGGGAAAATCTCTTTGTGTTAGATTTACTAAGCCTGACTTTGCATACCTTCTGGGTGAAGAGGGAAGTACTTGTGTTTCCAGGACTGGAAACGGGGAGGGTGGAGTCCCTCTGTTTAGATTCACGGAGCTTGCTTCTGTGTATATCTCCAGGAACCCAGGGAGGGAACACCTGGAAGGGAGAAAGGGGGGGAATGGTTTGTTCCCCTTTGTTGTAAGACTCAAGGAATTTGAGTCTTTGGGAGTCCCCAGGGAAGGTTTTTGGGGGGACCAGAGTGCCCCAAAACACTATAATTTTTTGGGTGGTGGCAGCTTTACCAGGTCCAAGCTGGTAACTAAGCTTGGAGGTTTTCATGCTAACACCCATATTTTGGACGCTAAGGTCCAAATCTGGGAAATATGTTATGACAGAGGGAAAGGAGGAGGATGGTTAATTTCTCCTTGTTTTAAGACCCAAGGGGTTTGGGTTTGGGTTCCCCAGGGAAGGTTTTGGGGGAACAGAAAGTGTGCCAGACACTATATTCTGGCTGGTGGCAGTGTTACCAGATCAAAGCTAGGAATTAAGCTTAGAAGGGTCCATGCAGGTCCCCCACATTTATACTCTAAAGTTCAAAGTGGGGGGAAAAACCTTGACACTGGCAAAGATGCTGCAAGGTGCAGTGCCAGTGTCCCTGGACCTTCCAGCTACTGAGCTCCAGCTCAGATCCCGTCATCTCCAAATCTACCAGAGAAAGCTAAAGACGGGATGGAGCCCACCAAACAAGGACCAACAAAGCTTAGGGCAGTGGCAGGCATCACTAAGACAGGGAGAGAGTCTCTTGAGCACATGGCTGGAAAAATGGGTCCAAGAGCCTTTTGGGGAGGAGGGGGAATACCTGGGGACAGGCTATCCTACAGCACTGCATGTGCTTCTCCACCAGGGCCACCTTGTGGGGAGGTATGGGGGATTCTCCAACAAGCCACCAAGTGGAGAATCCCTGCTCCTGCCCCTCATCCAACATTTCCTCTTCTGGGCCATGAGGGGCCCCCGTCAGCTGGGTCAACTTAGAGGGGAAAGAGGTGTCCACTTGCAGAGCAAAGCTCTAAGAACTTCTCACCCACCTTCTTCCTGCAGCCACCCGCCTAACGCAGCTGAGCTGCCCCGTTCTCACCCCACCCTCCATGTCTGATCAATCCAAATGAACTGATTCAGTAAATCAATAACTTCCACAGCTCCTTTGATTCAACAGCCTTCCATTCAGTTCTTCAACCACCCCCCAACTGCCACGGAACCTTCAGAGCCCCCATTGTTCCGCTGACAGCCCCTCAGCCACCCCCAACTGCCACGGAACCTTCAGAGCCCCATTGTTCCACTGACAGCCCCTCAGCCACTCCCCAACTACCACAGAACCTTCAGAGCCCCATTGTTCCACTGACAGCCCCTCAGCCACCCCCAACTGCCACGGAACCTTCAGAGCCCCATTGTTCCACTGACAGCCCCTCAGCCACTCCCCAACTACCACAGAACCTTCAGAGCCCCATTGTTCCACTGACAGCCCCTCAGCCACCCCCAACTGCCACGGAACCTTCAGAGCCCCATTGTTCCACTGACAGCCCCTCAGCCACTCCCCAACTACCACAGAACCTTCAGAGCCCCATTGTTCCGCTGACAGCCCCTCAGCCACCCCCCAACTGCCACAGAACCTTCCGAGCCCCAACATTCCACTGACAGCCCCTCAGCCACCCCCAACTGCCACGGAACCTTCAGAGCCCCAACATTCCACTGACAGCCCCTCAGCCACTCCTCAACTGCCACGGAACCTTCAGAGCCCCATTGTTCTGCTGACAGCCCCTCAGCCACTCCCCAACTGCCACAGAACCTTCAGAGCCCCATTGTTCCGCTGACAGCCCCTCAGCCACCCCCAACTTCCACGGAGCCTTCAGAGCCCCATTGTTTCACTGACAGCCCCTCAGCCACCCCCAACTGCCACGGAACCTTCACAGCCCCAACATTCCACTGACAGCCCCTCAGCTACCCCCAACTGCCACGGAACCTTCAGAGCCCCAACATTCCACTGACAGCCCCTCAGCCACTCCCCAACTGCCACAGAACCTTCAGAGCCCCATTGTTCCACTGACAGCCCCTCAGCCACTCCCCAACTGCCACAGAACCTTCAGAGCCCCATTGTACCGCTGACAGCCCCTCAGCCACCCCCAACTTCCACTGAGCCTTCAGAGCCCCATTGTTCCACTGACAGCCCCTCAGCCACCCCCAACTGCCACGGAACCTTCACAGCCCCAACATTCCACTGACAGCCCCTCAGCCACTCCCCAACTGCCACAGAACCTTCAGAGCCCCAACATTCCACTGACAGCCCCTCAGCCACTCCCCAACTGCCACGGAACCTTCAGAGCCCCAACATTCCACTGACAGCCCCTCAGCCACCCCCAACTGCCACAGAACCTTCAGAGCCCCAACATTCCACTGACAGCCCCTCAGCCACTCCTCAACTGCCACGGAACCTTCAGAGCCCCAACATTCCACTGACAGCCCCTCAGCCACTCCCCAACTGCCACAGAACCTTCAGAGCCCCAACATTCCACTGACAGCCCCTCAGCCACTCCCCAACTGCCACGGAACCTTCAGAGCCCCAACATTCCACTGACAGCCCCTCAGCCACTCCCCAACTGCCACAGAACCTTCACAGCCCCAACATTCCACTGACAGCCCCTCAGCCACTCCCCAACTGCCACGGAACCTTCAGAGCCCCAACATTCCACTGACAGCCCCTCAGCCACTCCCCAACTGCCACAGAACCTTCAGAGCCCCAACATTCCACTGACAGCCCCTCAGCCACTCCCCAACTGCCACGGAACCTTCAGAGCCCCAACATTCCACTGACAGCCCCTCAGCCACTCCCCAACTGCCACGGAACCTTCAGAGCCCCATTGTTCCACTGACAGCCCCTCAGCCACTCCCCAACTGCCACGGAACCTTCAGAGCCCCAACATTCCACTGACAGCCCCTCAGCCACCCCCAACTGCCACAGAACCTTCAGAGCCCCAACATTCCACTGACAGCCCCTCAGCCACTCCCCAACTGCCACGGAACCTTTAGAGCCCCATTGTTCCGCTGACAGCCCCTCAGCCACTCCCCAACTGCCACAGAACCTTCAGAGCCCCATTGTTCCGCTGACAGCCCCTCAGCCACTCCCCAACTGCCACAGAACCTTCAGAGCCCCAACATTCCACTGACAGCCCCTCAGCCACTCCCCAACTGCCACGGAACCTTCAGAGCCCCATTGTTCCACTGACAGCCCCTCAGCCACTCCCCAACTGCCACGGAACCTTCAGAGCCCCAACATTCCACTGACAGCCCCTCAGCCACCCCCAACTGCCACAGAACCTTCAGAGCCCCAACATTCCACTGACAGCCCCTCAGCCACTCCCCAACTGCCACGGAACCTTCAGAGCCCCATTGTTCCACTGACAGCCCCTCAGCCACTCCCCAACTACCACAGAACCTTCAGAGCCCCATTGTTCCACTGACAGCCCCTCAGCCACCCCCAACTGCCACGGAACCTTCAGAGCCCCAACATTCCACTGACAGCCCCTCAGCCACCCCCAACTGCCACAGAACCTTCAGAGCCCCAACATTCCACTGACAGCCCCTCAGCCACTCCCCAACTGCCACGGAACCTTCAGAGCCCCATTGTTCCACTGACAGGCCCTCAGCCACTCCCCAACTACCACAGAACCTTCAGAGCCCCATTGTTCCACTGACAGCCCCTCAGCCACCCCCAACTGCCACGGAACCTTCAGAGCCCCAACATTCCACTGACAGCCCCTCAGCCACCCCCAACTGCCACAGAACCTTCAGAGCCCCAACATTCCACTGACAGCCCCTCAGCCACTCCCCAACTGCCACGGAACCTTCAGAGCCCCATTGTTCCACTGACAGCCCCTCAGCCACTCCCCAACTGCCACGGAACCTTCAGAGCCCCAACATTCCACTGACAGCCCCTCAGCCACCCCCAACTGCCACAGAACCTTCAGAGCCCCAACATTCCACTGACAGCCCCTCAGCCACTCCCCAACTGCCACAGAGCCTTCAGAGCCCCATTGTTCCGCTGACAGCCCCTCAGCCACCCCCAACTGCCACGGAACCTTCAGAGCCCCAACATTCCACTGACAGCCCCTCAACACCCCTCAACTGCCATGGAACCTTCACAGCCCCATCGTTCCACTGACAGCCCCTCAGCCCCTCCCCATCCCAAATGCCAGGGAACCTTCAGAGCCCCATGGTTCCACTGACAGCCCCTCAGTCACCCCACAACTGCCACGGAACCTTCAGAGCCCCATCATTCCAATGAGAACCCCCTAGCCAGCCCCCAACTGCCATGGACCCTTCACATACCCATCATTCCACTGACAGAACCTCAGCCACCCCAACTGCCATGGAACCTTCAGAGCCCCAATATTCCGCTGACAGCCCCCCAGCCCCCACCCCGACTACCACAGAACCTTCCGAGCCCCAACATTCCACTGACAGCCCCTCAGCCACCCCCCAACTCCCAGGGAATCTTCAGAGCCCCAATGTTCCTCCCCGCTCTCATGGATCCCTGAATTCCACCAGACAGACCCACAAACAACTTCAGCTGCCAAGAACCTTGTGGGAAGGTCAGGGGGATCCCAGGCCTGTTGCAGCGGGGTGGTGGGGAGGGTGAGGACATGTGCCCTGCCCATGCTGTACCTTTTCTGTGGCTGAAACAGACTGAACTTCTTTCAGAGGATATTGTGCACAGGATCTCAGCAGGTCCACGCAGGGAGAAGTAAGCAGCAGCAAAGTCTCCTTGCTCCATGCCCTAATAGGTGCAGCTGCTGGATTTTTTGAGCCCACCCACAAGAATTCATTTCCCAACATGAAGTAACATTAGGAGATGGATATTTTTGCTTCAGTACCTGATCCCTGCTTAGCAGGCATGCAGCTGTCAATTGGGAAGGTATAGAGGTGTTGCCACCGTTTCCAGCGTGGATAGTGATACACATTAGGGGCAAGAAATCAAACACATCCTGGGAGTGGGGGTGATTTTAATCTCTGTATTCCAAAGCAGGGGAGGGGAAGGAAAAGAAAGGAATTACCTGCAATGGGATTTGGCAAGACCCAAAGGCTAGCACCTCTGCTTGGAGAGCAAATAGGATTAGCTCTGTAATGACCATGTGTGGTCCAGATCTCAGTTTTACATTGCATCTGAAAGAGAGCACCTCGGGAGTCATGCGCCCTATTGACAGAGCAGCAGCCGCACTTCCCACAGCATCTTGGGAGGTCTCCCACTCCAATACTGGCCAAGTCCTATCCTGTTTAACTCATGAGCCCTGATGGGTTCCCAGTCCATGAGACCTGCCCACTGACTCTTCCCTTAGCCAGGTTGCGGAATGTGCTGAGCCACACACCAACACAGCTGGCAATAATCTTTCAAATAATTGCTTTTCTGCCAGTTTCTCAACAGCTTTTCTTTAAGCGGATAATACATGCTCAGTTCACACCAAGTCAATAGCAGCCCTGAGACACTATCTAATCTAATAACATTAAACCCTGAAAGGAAGAAATCTGCCTTGGCTTACCTTGAGAGCTGCTTATCTCATGAGACGCCCCATCCCCAGTGCATACAGGAGTAAGGCACTACCAGGTTCTGGTATCAAGGGGGGAGGGATAGCTCAGTGGTTTGAGCATTGGCTTGCTAAACCCAGGGTTATAAACTCAATCCTTGAGGGAGCCATTTGGGGCAAAAATCTTTTCTGGGGATTGATCCTGCTTTAAGTAGGGGGTTGGACTAGATGACCTCCTGAGGCAGGGGTGGCTCCAGGCACCAGCACACCAAGCACGTGCCTGAGGCGGCAAGCCACAGGGAGCACTCTGCCAGTCATCGTGAGTGTGGCAGGCAGGCGGCCTTTGGCAGCATGCCTGCAGAGGGTCCGCTGGTCCCATAGCTTCGGCAGACCTCCCGCAGGCTGCCACCAAATTTGCAGGACCGGGGACCTCCCGCAGGCAAACTGCCGAAGGCAGCCTGCCTGCCTGCCGTGCTTGGGGCGGCAAAATACCTAGAGCCGCCCCTGTCCTGAGGTCCCTTCCAACCCTGAGATTCTATGATCAGACACTCCCTGAAAGTTACATGCCAGCAAAGGATTGTTCTCCCTTGTTGCTGTCTGAATTGTAGCAACCCACCATCCCGTCTACCATAAGAGCCCCCCCAACACATTCAGAGTAGGACACCGGAGGGCAACATTAGCTATTGACTTCAGGGCTGCTCCTTTTGCCCACCACAGCAGCTACTTTATGCAACAGAACCTTGGATCCCAAGGTCCCAGCTCTCCTCTGAGCTGCCAAAGCCATAGCGCTCCTGTGACACTGGCAGACCAGGTGCCAGCTCATGCCAAGGTCCCCAGGTCTCCATGGGACACTGACAGATACCTAGCTAGACTCTGTCTAGCTCCCATGTGTGTTAGTGCTGTTGAAGTGGGTATCAGAGTTATCAAAAGGTGTTTAGTGTTCAGACTTGGTTGAATACTTGGTGAGTTGCTCCATCTCACTTATTGACATCCCACCTTGTAAGGTCAGATCTGAACAGGTGCATTGTGAGCCCAGACAGGAGAGAGATGTTAACTAGCAGGAAGGGTTGATCTTTAGCAGAAGGTGTTACGCCCTTCCTGAAAGGAAAGGAAAGGTCCATTGATACCAGATGAACTGCTGTGGATATTGCAACTGGAATTTCTCCACATACCATCAACAAGAGGACAACAGACTTTTTTGTTGTTATTCTGCCTCCTCCCATGATGATGCCTCACTCAGGGGACTGCTCCCATCAGCCAGAAGAGAATAAAACCCCAAAGAAGGAATTGCTGAGCTCACTGCTGCTTGGACTCCATGGGGCAATGTTTTCTAGGCATCAATAAGAGATCCTTAGAAGCTTGGCCTGTGTTAGCCCTAAAGGACATGGAGAGCTTGCTTATTATAGAAGCTTCTGTTACCTTTTAAAACTTAAGAGTATAACTCATTTGTGTGTCTATTTTTACCTGCTTTAACCTTGTAAATAACTCCCTGGTTTTCTTTTCAATTAATCTTTATATAGTTGATTACAGGATTGGCTACAAGCCTTGTCTTTGGTGTGAGATCTAAGGTGTAATTGACCTAGGGTAAGTGACTGGTCCTTTGGGACTGAGAGTAACCTGAATATTGCTGTGATTCTTGGCATAAGGGACCATCTATCACAAAGGCAGGCTCACCTGGGTGGCAAGACAGGTTGGTGTACCCAAGGGGACTGTCTGGGACTCCATGTTAGGGCTTTTATAGTGCCTGGGGAGTTTACACTTGATCACTGGTTGGTGAGATCTAAGTATGGAACTCACAGCCAATGTGGGGTTTGTGCCCTGGTTCGTACCTGTCTGACCTGAGGTAGGCAATCATGCTTTTGAGTCACTGCAGGCAGTGTCACCAGTGCCTCTCGTCTATCTCTCTCTACAGCATCTTTCCATCCTAGATCACTTTATAAACTCAATACATTGCAATTAAACATCCATGGCTGGCCCAGGTCAACTGACTCAGACGTGTGAGGCTCAGACTATGGGGCTGTTTGTGGTGTAAGTGCATGGGCTTAGGCCGGGGCCTGGGCTGTAGTGGGAGGGTCCCAGAGCACAGGCTCCAGCCCGAGTCCGAACGTTTACAATTAAACAGCCTCGTAGCCCAAGTCAGCTGACACGAGCCAGCCACCAGGGTTTAATTGCAAGGCAGACATACCCTAAGACACTGTTGTGGTGAACACAGGTCTCGCCCCTCTCCAGCGCATTTCTTACCAGCTAGCTTAGGCAACTCCCCACTCAGCTTGCTGGCTTCTGCAAAGCCCTTTCTCGGGGCCTGTCAACACTTGGAAAGCTTCAGCCGCAGGGCTACAGCTGTAGCGCTTCAGTGTAGACACTACCTACACCAAGGAGAGGGGTTCACTTGTAGGCAATCCACCTCCCAAGTCGGGGTAACTAGGTCTATAGAAGAATTCCTCTGTCAACCTAGCACTGTCTACACCAGAGGCTAGGTTGGCTTAGCTACACTGCTCAGGGAGGTGGAGTTTTTATATCCCTGAGTGACGTAGCTTTTGAAGGTAGACCAGGCCTCCGGCACCGAGCTCTTCCATACAACACATGGGGAACCAAGGCTGAGGATTCCAAACCAACCCAATCCTGTTTTCCAGAGCAAGAGCACTGGTTTCTGATGCTCTTCTCACTCCGACATCACAGCAGGAAATCCAGCACAAGATCTAGGCATCCGCTAAGTCCTATTTCAGCCCTACGGGCCAAAGTGAGACTTTAATGCTGCCTACGCATCATATTCAGTCCCTGGACAGGGATGAATTTCACCCTGCGAGCGCGCCAATTTCCTTGTATATCACTGTACAAATATTTACAATCCACTGTAACTATTTAAAATTCTTCCCTGTGATTAGGGAGCACGGCAGACTTTCCTGCAGAGCATTAGCTGCTTTACAGGAGAATTAGTGGTTATTTATGCCACTAGCTTAATTTGGGAATAAGATGCAAATGATCCCAAGGAAATAAGTGAGGAGAATTGTCATCCACCTCTCCTGCTGGGGTAATTATCTGGTTGTCATCACCAGCTCTCGGTGCAAAAGAAAATGCTGCTGAGAAACCTATGATGGCAACGAATCTAGTGGTGAATTGTTAACCAGAGACTCACAGATGCAAGGGCATGCGGCAAAGGGAGAGGGTGAGGAACATGAGTCACCTGCTATGGACTCCTGCAGTGTGGTTATGTCTTTATGCGTTGTAAACCTGGGCTCAGACTCAAGATCGAGCCCAACACCCCCTACCATCCGCACACAAATCTGTTTGACTCAGGTCAGCAAGCACTCAGGACCTGGGTGCACTCAGCAAGCCCAAGTCCTGTTGTGACTCGGAAGTGTGCCGTGGCATTTTGCAGTGTGGACGCAGCTCAAGCCACAGGCCCGAGCCAGAAGGGTAGTGCCATATGGACGTGTTAGCAAGGCTGTGAGGCCCATGTCCAGCAATGTGTAAACCCAGGTTTACAATGTAGTGTGGACAATCAAGTGCAAGCCCACAAGCCCGTTCAGGTCTATAAGCATGGGTCCACAGACCCAGGCTTACAATGCAGTAAAGACATACCCTGTAACGCTAATCTAGTCTAGCTATGGGACTTCCCAAATATTTACCACTTGGGAATCTAAGCACTGGCCCTCCATTGAGAGAGAAAAGGTTGTCTAGTGACTACCGCACTGAACTAGGACATGGGAGATCTATGTTCAGTTCCTGATTTAGCCACAGGCTCCTTGTCTGCCCTTCGGCCACTCACTTCATTGGGCCCCTATCTGAGAAGGAGAGAACAACCTAACTTTGTATCTCTAGATTGAGAGCTTTTCAGGTAGAGACTATCTCCCACTATGCATCTCTGCAGCACCTAGGCATTCTGCAGCTTCTGCCTTTGGGCATGTGCTTTAGGAAGTGCAGTTAGACTAGATCACTTCCCCTTTTAGTTTTAATGGAGTTGCTCAAAAACCACCAAATACGGTTTGTGGAAGATTCAGGGGGGATATTTGTTTATTTTTTAATTTCCGGGGGTGGAGGGGAGACCAGGTTTTTTAAAATGAAAAAACAGACGTGAAAACCAAACATTCAAAGCAATTTCCAGTAAATATTTTAGGGTTTGGGGTTTTAAAAAAGGCTTTTAATTGAAACTTTTGACCGAAACATTTTTGTCTAAAAGCCACTTTTTTGTTGAAAAAAGTGATTTGATGAAAACATTTCTCCCAGTTCTGGTCAATTTCATTGTCAGCTTCTCATGCATTGTTACACTCTGGCAGAAATTCTGATTTCTTAAAACCTACTTTTGTTTTTGGGGGGGTGGGGTTTAACACTCCTGGAAATCATGGAATCATAGAAATGTATGGCTGGAAGGGACCTTAAGAGATCACGTAGTCTGACCCTCTGTGCTGAGATATGACCAAGTAAACCTAGACCATCCCTGACAAGTGTGTTTGTCCAACCTGCTCTTGAAAAGCTCCAGTGACGGGATTCCACAACCTCCCTTCAAAGCATATTCCAGATCTTAACTCCCCTCAGAGTTAACAAGCTTTTCCTAATATCTAATCTAAATCTCTCTTGCTGCCGATTAAGCCCATTACTTCTCCTCCTACCTTCATTGGACATGGAGAACAACTGATCACCATTCTCTTTACAACAGCCCTTGACACATCTGAAGACTGTTCTCAGGTCCCTCAGGTGTTTTGTTTTGTTTTTTTCAAAACTAAACATGCCCAGTGTTTCTATTGATCCTGAGTTTTGTAAAAGCAATGTCAAATTGCAACTATCTCAGCAACAAGATTTGAACTTGGAAATGTCCCCACTACACAACAGACCACTACTATCCAAGGCTAAGGAAAAAGCTGTAACAGGCTGTTGTGTGTTGGTCCCTTAAAGGGCCAACACACAACACTGCCAAAAACATGGGCTCTTTCATTAAAACTGTTGAAAATTTGCTTGATTGTGGCTTTGTCCCTTTAAGAAACATACTGGCAGTAGAGAGAGACATGTTCTGATCTTGTTCCCTAGGCTGTCTTGTAAGTTCATATTTGGTGAGGAAGATAATTAAAATACTCAAATACATTTAATTAAGGGAGTTAATTGACTCTAAATCCTTCCACATGGCTGCAGAGAAGCCATCCCAGGAGGAGTAATTGATCAAGTTTGTTTTTAACAGGATGTGTCCATAAGGATTAGCTAATAAAGAGAGGGTGATGTGAGTGAGGCCTGTGTGTTTTGGATGCCGCAGTCTCTCTGCCTGCAAACATTAATCTTCCATGGAGCCTTCGCTTTACTGCTTTCAGCACGGCTACTTATATATTGTGACATGTTTCGAAGCACTGCTCCACTGGTGCACTTCCACAGTCTCTGTATAACAGAAATTCCTTTCAGAGAGCCAATTCCTTCACACTCCTGATCAGCTCTTGTCCATTCCTCTCTCTCTCTCTCTCTCTCTCTCTCTCACACACACACACTTACACACACACAGTCTAGGTCACAGCTGGTGCTTTCAGTACATTTTCACCTATTGATGCACAAACAAGCATGGGATTTTTGCAACTTTAAAAATGGCTGATTATTTAGGGTGCCCCATACCACAGGAATTCCGAGGCCAAATGAATTTACATGTTCCTAAGACTGTCTACCCTGGACCCTGACCTGACCTCTCACTTTTCAGGATGATAGGACTTTGCGAGCAGAAATTAAAGAGGGTGGAAAATTCATCTTTCCACAGTTTCAGATTAATCTCTTGTGTCTCCATCATAAAAGCAACATAGCCCTTAAGATGAGAACCTACTCTCAGAGCTGAGGAATGACATGATCTGTTCCCATCTCCTTGTCTCTCTTCCTTCATTCTGTTTATGGCCCTAATTCAGGTCATCTTCCCTTTAGATTGTAAACTCTGTATGTGTTGTACTTGTTAGCAATATAGGGCTTATGACACATACTATACAGGTTCTGATTCCAACCACTAGAGGGCAGTGCTGTCTCTCCACCCCCCTCTCTCTCATATACATACACCCCCCCCCCCAGTTCATTACAATCCCTTGCACTTCTGTAGCGTCTTCCATTCCAGGATCTCAAAGCACTTTACAAGACCAAAGAAATTAGCTTTGCAATGAGCCTGTGTGCTAGGGCTCATTACCATCAGTTTATAGATGAGCAAAGCAAGAGGCTAAGTGATTTCCCCAAAGTCAGACAGGATATCAGCTGCAGAGATGGGAAATGAAACCCCATTTCCTGACACCTTCTCCTGTGTCTTAACCATCTCCTTTTGAAGAGTCCTGAGAGCTGTTTGCAAAGCTCTCTGCATGCAGCCAACCGGCGGTGCATCATGCCAGAAGCATCAGCTACAGAGATGTCATGGTGATGCGGTCTAATTGCTAATTGTGCTCAGGAAACAGCAGCCTGCCTCCATCCACATTGTCACTCATCCCAAAGAGCATCTATGTCATCGTCTTAGGAGTGAGTCAGGCTTGGGCATCAGACGGGGGGATCCGTGTGCCGTATGGCGCTGTTTAAGCAGAAGTGATCCTCTGCCAGGCAGGTCAGCCTGGGGACTGAATGCATTTGCACAAGCAGAGTAGACAGGGTAGCTCAGCTTTCCCAGATATGGAAACCGGAGCGTGGGAGCAGTCAGCAGGTGAGAAGCCAGCTTGCAATGTGACACAGCAGCTACAAGAAAAGGGAATGGTCCCCACTCATCCACTGAAGTTAGTGGAGATTAATTGGGCCCAGTGTGTTTTGGGCTACATAGAGCAGGGAAGTAATAGTCTCTCTACTGCCATCCAGTGACTGGAGGCTGAAGCTAGACACATTCAGCCTAGAAGCCAGGCACGGGTTTTTTACACCGAGGGTAATTAATCACTGGCACAATTTACTTAGGGACAGGATGGATTTTCCATCACTTGGAGTCTTTAAATCAAGACTGGGTGTCTCTCTCTAATGGAGCTGCTCTAGGGCAACCACAAGTTCTGGGTCTGGTGCAGGAATCACAGGGTGACATCTCCTGCCTGAGCTAAGCCGGAGATCAGGCTTAGTAGCAGAGTGGAGGGTAAACACAGGTAAACAGTTTACTCATTTGGGGAATATGGCATTTTACCCACCTCTCCTTCAAGGAATACAGCGTTTACTCATTCCCACTCCGCTGTGTCAAGCAAATCCTAGCTGCACAACCCCCGCAACTGACGTGCATGTTACGCACTGGCTGGTTACACTCAGCCAGAAATATATTTTAATGGCACGTCTGGTTTTCGCCCCTGATGTCATCCTAGCCTAAACCCAATTCATCATAAAGGCATCGCTGCACAATCTTCTTGCCTACCGTGCCACTGAAACACCCCTGAAACACCTAAAAGGTTAGTCTGCCCTCTTCTTTGTTTACCGCTACAGCCCTGCTCAGACTGGGTGGGCATGACTGTCCCTTCTGGCCTTAACATCCACGGATCTGCTGAAGGCTCCAGTGAAACCAACTCTGTAGTCGTACCTGTGCGTTAGGGGCAGAAATACACACGGGAGGGAAATCAGAGAGAGAGAAGAGAAACAAAAAGAAGGAAGGAGGTGGCAGATAGTTCAGTGAGATGTTCATTGGGCAAAGAAGTCACATGGTATTTTTTTTCTATTCACTGATTGGATGAGCAAAGTATGGTTCCAGTGTGATGGTTTTCAGGGTACTCCAGCCCAGGGCCGGCTTTAGGCCCATTCCACCAATTCCCCCGAATCGGGCCCCACGCCTAAGAGGGCCCCGCGCCCATTGAGAATCCCTTCCCTGGCTAGAGGCACCTTTTTAATTTTTACTCACCTGGCGGCGTTCTGGGTCTTTGGCAGCGGGTCCTTCGCTTGCTCTGAGTCTTTGGCGGCACTTCAGCAGTGGGTCCTTCAGTGCCGCCGAAGACCTGGAGCGAGTGAAGGACCCGCCGCTGAAGTGCTGCTGAAGACTCGGAGCACCGCTCGGTGAGTACAAGTCCCACATGTTTTTTTACATGTGTGTTTTTTATTCATCCCTGCCAGGGCCCCATCGAAACTGTTCGAATTGGGCCCCACACTTCCTAAAGGCGGCCCTGCTCCAAACCATGAGTCACCTTGTTACCCCCGGCGTACACCAGGAGAGAATTTGGCTTGGGTTTAGCTAGCTGTCAGCTTCCTAACACCTCCAGCCTGTCAGCCACCCAAGGACTCTCCTCTGGGCTATGCCAGTCCTTACTCCGCCTTGCAGGTTAACAGTAGGTGCACCCCAATCCCGAGTCCCTTTGAAATGTTCGGTATCCAGCCCCAACATTGGCTACTCACAAAACTACCAGGTCTGCTTTTCTCAAAGGAACAGGATACGCCAGCTTCTAAGAGTCAGGTCAGGACCAGCACTTTGCTGAACACCACAGCACTGAGGTATTATGATAGTGACATTTATTACCAAGGACTAGAGATTCAGGAGATAGTGAGTGAGGATATTGGAAACAAAGGGTTACATAGTGAAAAAAAATCACAACACGCTTTCTAGAGACTAAACTTAACTACCAGGTTAACTTCCTGTAGAAAGAAGTTTCTCTCATGCAGCAAGGTTGGGTCACAAATGTAAACGCATTGTCCGTTTTCTTCCTAGGTGCAGGATGTGGGGGGTCTTCTTTACCTCATTTTCGTTGTCTTTGCTCACAAGCAAGATAACTACCTGGGGCTTGTTTTTCTTGTGTGCTTCTTCCCTGTTGCCGTCACATCTCTTGGTTAACATTTTGATTTAGTATGTAAAATGGGCAACCATTGTGCCAGCTTATGCTGCTTAACTTACATCCCAACAGCTACACACATTTCTTACCTCCTGTCTGACAGGAAATCTGTTCTTCATCTCTGCTGGTGACTAATACCTTGATAGAGTTTAAAACATATTTCCTGTCTATAGACACATGACATGAAGGACCAGTGAACCACCACCTTTCCTTTGAGCCCCCATATGACATTATTTCATGAACTAGAATGAACTAGAATGTACATACCAGAATCAGGCTATTCCTGTAACTCCTCCTTGCCAGTTGGAATTAAGGGGCTCTTGGCTTACATCAAGGTTTGGTGATTGAACCCATGAGCTCCCAAGTTAAGAGCATGAGCCATTCTAGGTTGAGCTAAAGGACAACATCTCCTAGCTGAGTGCTGTAGCTGACTTGCATCCTCTGTGGAGGAGACAGAGAGAGGGGTATTGGAGAGACAGGTGGCCTAGTAATTAGCGCATCTGTCCTCCAGCCCCTTGGCTCTCTGTCAGGGGGAAGTAGAGGTGCCTGGTTCCTGCCCCTGGATGGAAGTATTTTGGCCCCAACCTGCATCTGGACCTTTGCTCTTGCATAGGGTGTAGTAGAGGGACCTGGAACCTCCCTCTTCACCAGGTCCCAGCCAAGGGCCCTGCAGGAAGTAACACCGGCAGGGTCCTTCCTGCTAGGGTGGCTAGACATCCCGATTTTATAGGAACAGTCCTGATATCTGGGGCTTTTTCTTATATAGGCACCTATTACCCCCCACCCCAGTCCCAATTTTTCAGACTTGCTATCTGGTCACCCTACTTCCTGCAGAGAGTCTAACTCTGCCACCCTGGGTTACTTCGTGCCTGTGTGAACCTTCAGTTATGGTCTAAAACAGCCAATAGTTTAACCAAACAAACAAAGGAGCAGGGCCCTGCAGGACCTGCTGGTTCTCAAAGCGGGTGGTGGTTGGAGAAGGCTCAGCCTGTGGGCCACACCCACTCTGTGTTCCCCTCTTCAAACTCAACCTTCTGTCTGGCTTTCCTGCAGCCTGTCCACCACTTTTTCCTGGGCTTGTGAGCTCCCTTTAGCCTGCTCCTCTAGCTGGAGCACGCTCGTCAAGACCAGAGGGGCGGGGCTACCTGGGCCCAGTATTGCCCTTTAACCCCTTCAGGCCCAGTGCGGGGTCTGTATACCTCCTACCTCAGACTGTTAACACTTTGAGGCAGGGACTGTCCTTTTTTCTGAGTTTGTACAGCACCTAGAGCAATGTGGCCCTGCTCCATGACTGGGGGTCCTAGGCGCAAAGACAATATTATAATAATACAAACTGAGCAGATACATATACATGTACCTCTCACAATCCGTGTCCCCAGCACAAAGGTGAATTTGAATTTCACTTCCCATGAATATTCCCCACTCTTCATTCAGAACCCACCATTTTCCCTGGCTCTCTTGACAGCAAACTCATTCAGCAGAAAGTTTACGGGGAATGAACACAAAAGGGGCAGGAACACAGGCAAAGCAAACTCATTTACAAATTCAAACCAAAGTTTGCAAACCATTTTTTTCTCCAACTGAGCTGGACTCACACTGCATAGATGGGCTGGGTCAAAATGCTAATAGCAATGAGCACACATCAGTCAATGATATTATCCCCATTTCACAGATGGGGAAACTGAGGCATAGGGAGAGGAAATGAATTGTGCAAGGTAGCACAGCACATTAATGACAGATCTTGAAATAAACCCCAGGACTCCTAACCTCTGGGCCCCTGTTCTCTGGACCACACTGTCTCAGATAACACCCCATTAGGAAAGGAATTCATGAAGTGGTGTCTTTATTCCCGGCATGCACCTGACCAATACGCTAGACCCCGGCCCTGATTCTGATCTCACATCAATTTTATCTACCTATCAAGGTTCTTATGTGGCCCTGATCACTATAGTTAATTAGCACCTCACAAAACACCCCTTTGTGGCAGGCAAGAATTATCAGCCCCTTTTCAGCGTAATACGTTGGTCTAATTTCAGTTGTTGGGTTCCCTGTGCCGGTGTTATAGAATCATAGACAGGGGCGGCTCTAGGTATTTTGCCGCTCCAAGCATGGCAGGAGGTCCCCTGTCCCGCAGATTTGGCAGCACGCCTGTGGGAGGTCCGCTGAAGTCGCAGGACTAGCAGACCCTCCGCAGGCATGCCGCTGAAGGCAACCTGCCTGCCGCCCTCGCGGTGACCGGCAGAGTGCCCCCAGTGGCTTGCTGCTCCAAGCACGAGCTTGCCGTGCTGGTGTCTGGAGCTGCCCCTGATCATAGACTCATACAATATTAGGGTTGGAAGGGACCTCAGGAGGTATCTAGTCCAACCCCCTGCTCAAAGCAGGACCAATCCCCAAATAAATCATCCCAGTCAGGGCTTTGGGTGGTGTTGGTGGCCTGTGATCTTCAGGAGGTCAGACAAGATGTCCTGATGGTCCCTTCTGGCTTTAAACTCTATGACACACAGATAAGTACTATGGGACCCAGGATGATTAAATAACTTGCTTAAGGCCATACAAGAAGTGTGTAGCAGAGCTGAGAACTGCCACCAGCTTTCTCAAGTCCTCCTTCAGTCCTATAAAATCAAGCCCATCATCTGTCCAATGGAACCCCTACTAATTAAGAGTGGAGTTAATCCTGATTCATCCTGAGGCATGTGAGTGGACAGCCAAACCGCGGTGCTTTTATGGTCACCTCCCAGAGTCCTTGCTCTCAGAACATCCCTCCTTGAGACCTGCAGGGTTCTCCTGCTTGGAGGGGCGCTGTGGGAATGTCCTACTTCGGAGGCAGCTGTGAGAAAGGAGGGACCTTGTGACGGACAGGGCAATTCCCTACAATATCCTGGAAACAACCTTATCAAATTACATCTGTGTGTGGCCAGAGTCCACTATGTTCAATGCAATGGTCACTTACGATGGTGGGCCTGGATGGTGAAAGAACTGTATTGACCAATGTGGTGGACAAGAATGGTCTTGTGGGATTTCTTGGGAAATATCTAGTGGGAGAAACAACGAGGAGTCCTTGTGAAATCTAGTGGGAGGTGAATGCAAATCCCACTCCCTAGCGATGCAAAACCCCAGCCTTTTGAAGCTATGCCCTGAGGAAGGCACCACTGTCTGCTGATTACTTGTTCCCAGAATCTGAAGATCAAAAGCCCAGGCTGTACAAAGGAAACACTGAGCTATTTATGGGGGTCTGTTATGGGCTTGTAATGACAGCAAAAGCCCCTTGGTGGGATTGGAAGGCCCGATTCCTCCTAGAGCCCTTGTTGGAGCTGGGATGCTCTCTGGTAAGCCTGTTAGCAGGCAGTGTAGGTTCTTTTATTGTTTTTAAGATGTTTTCTCTTTCATGCTTTCACCTTAAGAGTAAATGTGCTTGCTTAGAAAGGGCCGGGTGGTAACTGACAGCTGCTGGCAAGTGCAGTTGTTCATAGCCTTTGGAGAGAGCAAAGTGCAGATGCTGGCCTGTTTAGGCCGTATGGCTTGCTGGAGATATCGCAGTGTAGACCAGGAAGTGGGAAGCCTGGGCAAAGCCCAGTGAGGAGGGAGAGAGATGCAGATCTCTACCCAAGAGAGGTGGTGGCAGAGGACCCTGGGGTATAGTGTAGGGACCCTGGGCGGATCATGAGGAATACAGATGCAGTTACCCTGAGCAGTGACAGACTAAGCCGTGTAGGGTCTCTGGGATTGCTCAGCCCTGAGGTACCTATAACACAGCCACTGGGACTTGCATGGATCTTCTGCTCTGAAGGACTCTGTAGAAATCTTCTGCCTCCAGATGAGCCACTGGAAAGCTGCCGAGCAGTCAGGGATTGCACCGCATAAGGGACCAACTGGCCCAGCAGGGAGGCTGTGAATTGAGGGGGACTGGGGCATTAGTCCCCTTAGAAGGAACCACGGAGACCTTGTGGGATGTTCTGCTGTGAAGGACCCATGGGAGCGAAGGAAAGCTCCATACAAAGGCCTCATAGGAATTGCAAGAGCACACTGAAGTGGGAAGTCCCCAGGGGCTGCCCAGCACCACAGGGACCTGCAGGAAAGCTTTGCAAGTTTGCAGCTGTCTCTGGAGTATAATCAGATGATTTTAAGCAACTAGAATTGAGCCAGTTTTGACATCTGTGGAAAAACCTCCCTTGATCTCCTGCTGCGTTTCTCCTCTCGGGCAGGGTGACAGGATGGATTTGAGTCCATTTGTCAGACGAGGACTCTGGCTTGTCAGGAGAGATAAACGTCCGGCTTGACCCACAAGCTGCTTACACGGGGAGGAGCCTGGGCTGGAAAGGGCCCTGTTATTGCTAAGGCAGCTGTGTAACATTTCCAAGCAACAGCTGGAATCTGGGCCCAGTCTCCGTATGGCGAAAAGATCGCTAGGAACGGGCACCTATAAAACTCTGGGTGCAAGTCACTCCCGTACAGAGGGCTGGCAGTGCAGCTTAATCAGTGCCTGGTGTGAATTTCACCCTCTGTGACCCACCGCAATAACAACACATGCTTCATCTAATCCAACCTCAAATCTAGTGAGCTTCACGGCAAACTCCTTCCAGGCACCTACATCTGCCCACGTGCTGCCCACACCCTCAGCCGCCCTTGGGCAATGATTGGCAATTAGGACAAATTGGGCCACGCTGCACACCCCTCTCATAATGGCAAAACATGCTGTGTGCACGGGTTTGTTATTGTAAGACTGCTCTTGAGCACTGGGCTAAGCACACCGCTTAGTTTTTGTAAGGTTGTTCACTGGAGGTGGGTTGCTAAGGTTGGTTTGTTACTGTAGGCTTGCTCAGCTGGGACAACCTCCATACAGGGGATTGTTATTGTAGGGTCTGAGTGCATGGATTTGTTATAGGTTTGCTTATTCAGAGTGGGCGGAAGTCACCCATTTGCTAATATAGGGTTGTTCAATTAAAGTGGGCTGCGTGCATTGGTTTGTTATTGTAGAGTGGCTCAGTTGGGGGGACTACATATGTTGGTTTGTTATTATAGGGCTGCCTGTGAACTCAGGCCTGCATGCACATGAGTTCTATTGGTGTAATTTCTTTTCTTAAGGGAATGGGAATCAAAGAAATTGCACAGACTTTGCAAACAGACCGAAAATATGGAGGTGGTATTCTGAGCCTTCCAACCCTGACTAAGGTCCTGGACCTTTAATTTACTACTTGTTTTGCTACTTCAGACAAGAACCAGAAAATGCTGGCTTCATGTCTCCCTGGTTTTCCATCACCCAGCACAACTAGCAACTTTTAATTCACGTCGTGTCTTGGGGTGAGCCTGTGCAGAGCCGCAAGCTAAGGAAAAGATTCAGCATGCGAATGATCATGGAAACACTAGATTCTTTACCTAGTCTCCTCCCCCGTGGGTAGCAATGACAAAACTGCCATTCATACAATGCCCATTTACAGACAAACAGTTGCACATGAAGCCACCTCTGGGGTGGAACACAGCAGTGTAGAGCAGCATGTAGAATGATTCTCTCTCCAGCGGATAATGTGAAGGGAATTGTAGCTAGGCAGTGTTATTATCCAAATGTGACTCTGGCCAGGATACCGGAGTTAACACCTCTACTCAGGAGATCTTTCAACAGATCAGACCGGGTCAGGACTTTGGTTTTAGTTGCCCTATGAGCATCGCCAGCTAGCACCATCCTAGAGTTTGAGTTCATTGCTGACCCAGATTGGTTCATGGCTCAGTCCCTGCAGCGGTTTGCTGCGTTCCCCATAGCAGTCTCTCATCCACACACTAACCAGCCCTGACCCTGCTTCGCTTGTAGGATCTAAACCGATTCGCGTGACAGACCAGGATGCTGTAGCCTGACATGGTCAAAGGCAGACCATTGCCCCCCGGTGACCCTGCGGAGGTTAGGCAGGCAGCTTTCAGACTCTGCTGCTGCCCCGTGCCCTGGCTCAGAGCCGCCCTTTCTAGCTGATCAGGTCCAGGGAAAAGTGGCTGTTGGCATCCTCGAAAGAGATGCTGACGGGCAAACAACTGAGAGATTCTGAAGAGGGAGTCTGATGCATTTATGAACAGCTTTCTGTGCTTGCAATAGCAGGGGACTGGGTCTGATGACCTAGGAGGTGCCGTCTGGTGCAAGGCTCATGGTTCCCGGCTGATCCTCTTCCCTTCATGAGGCCAGCATGCTTTCCAAGCTGGGAGCTGGATTTTTCAGCCCCATCAATGTATGGGTTCGGATGTTTGTAGGTTGGAGTCTGTCCCGCTGTGACCATGCAGCTCTGCCCCCTTGGCCTGTGTCCATCTCAGGGTCAAATCAACTGACTCTATGGACCAAAACAAGAGCTCGCTCCCTTCTAGGCCTGCTGGCCCTGTGCAGCTCGGGGAGAGCAAGCCAGATTTCAGTCTGGCCCGTGCATCAGCAACAGATTCCCTAGCCAAACTGCAAATACAGAGCCAGACGGTGCCCTCGGTTACACTGCTGTGATTGAAACCAAGGGGATTGCCCGGGTATCATGGAAACCGATGGCTTTACAGGGCAGCACTGGACCTGAAAAATCTCTATAACTGGGACGAGGCCTGAGAATAAAAACTCCACTTAGGAATAAGGACAAATGGGAGGGGATTCAATTCCCAGCTCTGGCTGGCGATTTGGCCAGTCTCTGATCAGAAGGAGCACGGTGATCCTTGTGGCTCATCTGGTGCTACCCTTGGGAGTCCATTGAGGAGATCAGCTTTTCCCAGCCAGGGCTCAGCCCTCTCGTGCGGGGCTGCCACTCATTGCCAGAGAGGGCCTGAGTCTGGGGGAGGGAAGGACACCTGCTATCTGGGCCCCCCGTCCATTGCCCACTCCCCTAGCCCCCAGAACACCCATGGCCGGCATCACACCTTGGCCTGCTGGATGGACCTCGCCTTTGAAGGCCTCTCCTGCAGGAGACTGGGGCGCCCGCCCGCCCACTGAGGGCTGTGCACATTATGTTAGCACCACAACTTGGGGTTGGATGTGGGAATCTCCAGCCTGGCAAGGCACAGCACTGCCCCCCACATCACTGCTTTGCCCACTGTCCCGCTGCTGAGCCTCTTCTCCCTCCTTGGGCCCATTTGGCTCCTCTTGGGATCACAGGGTAACTCCATCAGCTGACCAGCTCTTCAGCTTCAAACCCATGGGCAGGGCTTAATTTGTGCCAGGACTTGCCAGGGCTGAGTCCTGACACCTCCGGGCCTGGCAGTACAGAGCTGGATTTGCCACATTAGTTATGAAATTAAATAAAATTGCTTGCACCTCTTCCATGACAAATCAAGCCCTGCCTATAGGAAAGGGGGAGCAGGCTCTCAGCAAGGTACTGGCAGCTGTACACCAAGAAGGGGGTTTGGGGCAGGTAGAGACAGTTCCCACACTTCAGTGCCTTACAAGGGGTGGGGCTGGCCCCTGGAAATCAGCAAAGCCGTGTCTTTGAGGGATATGTGATCAAGGTGCTGGAGATCCAGCAGGGGGCACTCTCCCTTCTGAGTTTACACCCCGGCTTCATGCTGTCTTTGGAATGAGATGTGAAACAGAAGCCCTGCTCACTTGCGCTCGATAAAGAGTCCACAGTGCTTTACAGGTGAGTAGAGGGGTTAACCTGGGTACTCAAAGTGAAATTTCAGCTCTAGCACATCCATTCCACAGCCTGACATGATCCCTGAAGTGTCAGTGTGACATGTTCTTCTTCACTTCCTGCCCTGAACTGTTGTGTGGTGTTGCTGTGAGAAGTTAAACAGGTGCTGCATCTCGCCCCAGAGATGGCTGCATTTCAGCCATTGTAAAGCGTTTCCTCTACAAGTGTGCTTTCCAGTCTGCAGAGCCTGGATCACAGTGGGGGTCTGCAGAGGTGGGGTGCACGGAGAGCTGGCTGGTCACATGGGGCTGGCGCCTGCTTGTATCCAGCTGCCAATCACATGCAAAGAAGCAGAAAATACTAGCATCACTTTTCCATGCCAGCAGCCACTGTGGTAACCCCAGGATGTCATAGAATCAGGAACTGATGGGGAAGGTGGGTCCAGGGGAGACTCTCTCCGTGGACAGGAGGTCAGCCCTAGGCAAAGGTTTAGGAAGCCCCTGCTGTGAAGAGTAGCTTGCAACAAAATGTAACATTTTTGTAGTGTTTTTCATCCCTAGAACTCAGAGTGTATTAGAAAGGACAAAACAGGTTAATTATTCCTTAGTCATGTCACATATGGGGAAACTGAGGCACAGGGAGGTTATGACCCAAATTTCCAAAAGTGGCCACTGATTTTTGGGTGCCTAACGTGAGACACAGCCCATATTACTACCCACACACCCCAGAACAGGGGATTCATCAGGGTTGATGTGTTGAGCTCCTCTGACTCCAACTGCAACAGCAGATGTGTGGCCTTGTGCAGATCAGACCCTACCAGAGAGAACAGGAGGAGAAAGGCTGGAGAATTGCACCACCACTAAGAATATCCAGGTCTATGTGACTGAGGACTCCATACTACGAAGAACAGATGAGTGTGTCACCAGAACTGACCTGGAGAACAGAGGGCTATTCTATCTGCCAGGAGCTAAGATATGGGATGTGGACCTGAGGCTGAAGAGGATCCTAATGGGACAGGAAAGAATCCACTGATTGTCCTTCACGTGGAAACAAACAATATGGCTAGATTCTTGCTGGAACACATCAAGGGAGATTGTGCCAGGCTGGTGAAGATGCTTAAAGAAATGGAGGCTTAAGTGATTGTCAGTGGGATTCTACCTGTCCCTGGAGGGGGAGAATGAAGGTGAGACAATGATGAACAGGAGAACTTTTGGATGTTTGACCACGTGAGGCACTCACAGACAGAGAACTGTTCCCTTGGGATGGACTCCACCTGAGTCGGGAGGGAAATCGACTTCTGGGATGGAGGTTGGCACAACTGATTAAAAGAGCTTTAAACTAGGAACTCGGGGAGATGGTTAGGAGATGCGTGTGTAATCTCCACGCCTGATTCTAATAGTGAGTGGGAGGCAAATCAGGTAAGAGAGGGCCCAGCAGTGGGGAAAGGCCCAGCAGAGGGTAGGAGAATGGAGAAGAGGAAAGGTAGTGCCAATACCAGTGACACTAAGAGGCTGGTGTGAGATACTGGCAGTGGAATGACTGGACCTAATCGAGGAGGAGTCCGGGCAAAGCCGAGCAGAAACAACTGAGAAGTCTACTCACCAATGCAAGGAGCCAGGGTAACAAAATGGAGGAGCTAGAATTCCTGGTGCAGGAAGTGAAACCAGATATTTTCGGGATAATAGAAACATGGTGGAACTGGAGTCACGACTGGAGTACAGGTATTGAAGGGTACGTGCTGTTCAGGAAAGACAGAACTACAGGTAAAGGTGGTGCAGCAGCATTGTATGTTAATGATGCATCAGACTGCAAAGAAATGAGATGTGATGGAATGAATAAAACAGAATCTGTTTGGATCAAAATAATTTTGGGGAAGAAATCCACCAGAGGCTACACGAGGACAGTGCTGGGGGTCTGCTGCAGACCCCAGGATCCAATCTGGGTATGGAAAGAGATCTCTTTAATATCTTTAATCAAAGAAATGCTACTGGGAATTGTGTGATTATGGGAGACTTCAATTTCCCAGCTATAGATTGGAGGAAAAGTGCTACTAATAATAGTAGGATCCAGATTTTCCTGGATGTGATAAGCTGACAGATTTCTTCACCAAATAGTCACTGAACCAACAAGAGGTGATGACATATTAGATTTGGTATTGGTGCATAGTGAGGTCCTCACAGAAGAACTGGTGGTAGAGACAGCCTTGATTTGTGTGATCTTGAGCTGATTCAGTTTAAACTAAACTCAGGAAAAACCAGAAATAAGTTTGCCACTAGGGTTCTTGAGTTCAAAGTGCAGACTTTAAAAAATTCAAGGAATTAGTTAGTGAAGTGGAATGGACTGAAGAGCTCAAGGATCTGAACATGGAGGAGGCTTGGAATTACTTGAAGTCAAAGTTGCAGAAGCTACCTGAAGCCTGCATCCCAGCACGGGGAATAAATTCATAGGGAAGGGTTGCAGACCAGGCTAGATGATCAAGCATCTCAAGCCGGTTATTAAGAGGAAGCAGAAAGCCAACAAGGAATGGAAGAAGGGATGGATCAGTGTCATGAGGCAGGGTGGCCTCATTCTGGCACAGAGGGGACTGTCACTCTGTTGGGTCCAGCTAATCCCACCCCATCCCCTGGCAGAGAGTGTGGGGGCAGGTCAGGAAGTATAAGAGCTTGGCCCTGCAGCTCAATTGGAGCCAGACTAGGGAAGGAGCCAGACGTCCTTCCAGGGAGCTGAGCCACCAGCAGAGCCCATGCCCATTTGTGGCAGGTGACCTCTCTCGTCAGCCGGCCTGGAGAGGCCAGCCGCTATCCCGGGAGACTGAACAACCTGAAAAGGGAGTGGAGAGTGAGCCACCCAGCAAGGAGACTGGGAATCAGGCCCCAGTGTCACTAGACTCTGGTAGGATGAATGTCATAACCTAGTCCCAGATTTGGACCTTAGCGTCCAAAATATGGGGGTTAGCATGAAAACCTCCAAGCTTAGTTACCAGCTTGGACCTGGTAAAGCTGCCACCACGCAAAAAATTAGTGTTTTGGGGCACTCTGGTCCCCCCAAAACCTTCCCTGGGGACCCCAAGACCCAAATCCCTTGAGTCTCACAACAAAGGGAAATAAACCTTTTCCCTTCCCCCCTCCAGGTGTTCCTGGAGAGATACACAGAAGCAACCTCCGTGAATCTAAGCAGAGGGATTCCACCCTCCCCCGTTTCCAGCCGGGAAACACAAGCACTTCCCTCTTCACCCAGAGGGAATGCAAAGTCAGGCTAGTAAATCTAACACACACAGATTTCCCCCTGACTTCTTCCTCCCACCAATTCCCTGGTGAGCACAGACTCAATTCCCTGGAGTTCCCCACTAAAGAAAAACTCCAACAGTCTTAAAAGAAAGCTTTATATAAAAAGAAAGAAAAATACATAAAAATGGTCTCTCTGTATTAAGGTGACAAATACAGGGTCAATTGCTTAAAAGAATATTGAATAAACAGCCTTATTCAAAAAGAATACAATTCAAAGCACTCCAGCAACTATAGACATGTAAATACAAAAAAAACCATATAAATCACTAGCTGATCCTTTGTACTTACAACTGGGAAACAGAAGATTAGAAAGCAGGAAATAGAAATCCCCTCATAGCCGAGAGAGCATACAGGCAGAAGACCAAGAACAAAGGACTCACACACAAAAAACCCTCCACCCAGAGTTGAAAAAATCCTGTTTCCTGATTGGTCCTCTGGTCAGGTGCTTCAGATACTTATTTCCAGGTGAAAGAGAAGTTCACCCTTAGCTATCTGTTTATGACAATAAATGCCAGGGAAACAAAACATTGGTCTGGTTCCATTGCCAGGAGGCGAGGCTGCGACCTCACATTTCCCTGCCAACCCCATGACGCGGTCAACTGTTGCATCTAGGGCCCTGGGTTGGGAGCCGGTGGAGCAGGGTGGAGCCAGGTCCCCCTACCCCTGGTCTCGCACTGTTACTTCTTCAGCTGCCTAGCCGCAGACCAGGACTTCCAATCGATTAATCCAGGTGAGTACTGACTCCCCAACGCCGCCGAAGCAGGGGAGCCCTGGCCTTAAGACGCAGGAACATTACAATCAGCAGGGAAAGCTGCCTCTTGGAGGTCAGAAAGTGTAGGGGGAAAGTGAGAACTGCCCAAAGCCAAGCAGAGCTGGACCTTGCAAAGGAAATTAAAACCAACAGTAAAAGGTAAATAGAAAGAAAACAAGAGAAGATGGGAGACTGCTAAGCACTGAGGACAGAGCAGAAATTAAAGATAATCTAGGCATGACCCAACGCCTAAACAAATATTTGCCTCCATTTTTTAATAAGGCTAATGAAGAGCTTAGAGGTAGAGGCAAGGTGGCTAATGGGAGTGGATATGAAGGTATAAATTACCCCATCTGAGGTGGACGTCAAACTCAAACAGCTTAATGGGGCCAAATTGGGGGTCCGGATAATCTCCATCCAAGAATATTAAAGGAACTGGCACATGACACTGTAAGACCAATAGCAAGAATTTGTAATGGATCTGTAAACTCAGGGCTTGCTCCCTAGGACTGGAGAATTGCTAATATTAGTACCCATTCTTGATTTTAAAAAGTGATCCAGGAAACTAGAGACTCGTTAGTTTGATCTCAACTGTGTGCAAGGTCTTCGAACAAACTTTGAAAGAGAAAGTAGCTAAGGACATAGAGGTAAATGGTAATTGGGATAAAATCTAACATGGCTTTATGAAAGGTAGATCATGTCAGATCAACCTGATCTCTTTCTTTGAGAAGATACTTGATTTTTTATACAAAGGAAATGGAGTAGATCCAATCTACGTGGATTTCAGTAAAGTATTTGATACAGTCCCACATGGAAAATTATTAATTAAATTGGAGAAGATGGGGATTAATAAAAGAATTGAAAGGTGGGTAAAGAATTGGTAAAAGGGGAGAGGAAAGGTGAACTGTCAGGCTGGAGGGAGGTTACTAGTGGAGTTCCTCAGGGATTGATTTTGGGACCAATCTTATTTAACATTTTTATTACTGATCCTGGCACAAAAAGTGGAGATGACACAAAGTTGGACAGTATTACCAATACAGAGGAGTACTAGAAATGAGATGAAATTTAACAGTGCAAAGCGCAAGGTCATTGCACTTAGGGACTAACAACAAGAATTTTTGCTAGAAGCTGAGGACATATCAGTTGGAAGCAACAGAGGAGGAGAAAGACCTGGGCATATTGGTCCATCGCAGGATTATTATGAGTCACCAATGTGATGCAGCCATGAAAAAGGCTAATGCAGTCCTAGGATGCATCAGGCAAGGTATTTCCAGTAGCAATAAGGAAGTGTTAGCACTGTTATACTCACAGCACTAGTGAGACCTCATCACTGTGCAACTCTGGTTTCATATGTTTAAGAAAGATGCATTCAAACTGGCGCAGGTGCAGAGAAGGGCTACTAGGATGATCCAAGGAATGGAAAACCTGCCTTACGAGAGGAGATTTAAGGAGCTTGGCTAACCAAACAAAGGCTGAGGGGAGATATGATTCCTTGCTATAAATACATCAGAGGGATAAACACCAAGGAGGGAGAGGAATTATTTCAGTTAAGGGTCAATGTTGACACAAGAACAAATGGCAATAAACTGCCCATCAACAAGTTTAGGCTTGAAATTAGGCCAAGGTTTCTAACCATCAGAGGAGTGAAGTTCTCGAACAGCCTCCCAAGGGGAGCAGTGGGGGCAAAACCCTGAACTGGCTTCAAGACTGAGCTTGATAAGTTTCTGGAGGGGATGGTATGATGAGATTACTTATAATGGCATATGGCCCATCTGTGACTGGTAATAGCAAATATCCTGAACAGCCAGTGATGGGTAACTAGACGGAGAGGGCTCTGAGTCGCTACAGAGAATTCTTTCCCTGATCACCAGATTTGGGGTAGGGAAGGAATGTTCCTTCCCATCAGATTGACAGAAACACTAGGGGATTTTTGCCTTCCTCTGCAGCACAGGGCATGGGTCACTTCCTGGCTTGAAGTAGAGTAAATGGTGAAGTCTCTGTAACTTGAAGTCTTTCATTTGTGATTTGAGGACATCAGTGCCTCAGCTAGAGGTGATGGGCCTAAAGCAGGGGTGGGTGGATAACCTCCTGTGCTATACAGAAAGTCAGACTATGATCACGATGATCATTTCTGGCATTAAAGTCTACAGGTCTACGTTCTATTTCAGCTCAGCTTGGCGATCAGTGCTTTAAAGAATAAAAATGGAGCCGTTCTCCCTGCAGCGAAGGAAGGGCCATAAAAATTACCAAGGAGGTGTCATGGAAAATCTCCAGCTCTCAGCTTCTCTCCCCAGCTGCATGAGCCACTCCGAGCAGGCAAATCAGATTAGTTAGCCGACCTGTTTCCTGGACCGGGAGAGGTAGCAAGATAAAAAGAATTGAATGTTCTATTAATGAAGAGTGCAGGACACATGCCCTGATTAATTATGACAGAGCAGAGAGTGCCTCTCCATACGATAAACAGCCCTGACATCAAGGCTGTGCCGATGCTTTTAACTGTAATTCCCCTTTGTGCTGAAGTACAAGCAGGTGTGTCATAAGAGAGCCCGTTGTTATTGCCTGGAAATCTGGCGGGTGGAAAAATCGCTTCTTCTTAAGACAACAGAGCAGAAGAAGAACATGCATGGAAAGTCTGGTGCCAGGAAATAACTGGCTAAAGGAGTCACGATTCAAGCAGCTGCCGTTTGTTCTCTCAGCAATTGGAGGTCGGAGCTTGGCAGGCTGAAAATCGGTAAATCAAGCTATTAACCATTGGATCCAAAGTCCGGTTCACTCTCCAGCAAAGGCAACAGTGGGTCCAGCAGCGGTCAGCCAGCAGGGTGAGAATGCAGGGACCTTCAGTCCCAAAGCACTGATCTCTGCCACTGAAGGTAAAGGAGTAACTCCATTAGTTGGTAGCAATAGAAGGCTGTTATCTTCTATACAGATCAGCCACAAGAGTGGGACAAGACACACACCTACTCCTGTTTAACAGGGGAAACTTGTCCAGAGCATCTGAGAACCACAGGACTTTGTTTACGTTTCTCTTGGGGCATCACTTTTGTTATCACCTCCATAGTGGTCATCGGCAGGGTTTGAACCTAGCATCTTCAGTACCAGAGCACAAAATTTGCTGGCAGCAGCAGTAGGCTGTTATCCTGTATCCAAGTATGAACTACACACAGGGAGTTAACTCACACACAGACAGGGCACTGCTGGAGGCTCAAGGTCCAATTACACCCTAGAGGGTGTCCAGGGAGTGCTAGTTACTCACATCACCTGGTTACTGAGTTGCCTGGTAATCAGAATGGGGGGTGGCCTTTGACGGAGGCAGAGTGGCATATGCCGTGTCAGGGTACTGTCCAGGTTGGGGCCTCCCTGTTTGCATCTATGTCTCAGTTAGCAGTAGGAGCACCCACACGAAGCTTGGGCCCTGGCAGGATGTACAAGATCACACAGTCTGCTGTAGCCAATCAGCCATCTACTACAGGCTGGCTGCACTCCTGAGGTTGCCCAGAGACTGGCTTTGATACCAAATTTCACTGGGAATGGCTGATTGAGCTGCTGGCTCAGCCCACCTGCTCTCAACACTTCACCCCTCCTCTTCTCCCTGCAAGCCGTGAGATCGGGGCTGGGGTCTCCCTGCCTGGAGCTGAGGCACCTGCATAAGGCCTGATGCTCTCTGATGTCTGCAAGTGTTGCAGGGAAAATACACAGAACTCTTATCTGGCTCACAACATCTCAAAAGCCTTTAAGAAACCCTGCAGCTACACGCCACAGCTTTGACCCAGAGGGGAAGTAATGTGTTAGAAACTCCTAGCCATTCATGAAGCCAGTGGTGCCTTTATTTTCTTTAAATGGCTGCCCACTGTCCCTGCATTCGGAGTCCATTCAGGACTCTAAGTTGCTGCAAACTGTTACATGAATGACACACACCCTCTGCTCTCTCCCAGAGAGTTGACTTTTAGCTCTTCTGTGCTTCCCTTTATCTAAACCAACTACCATTTGAGATAGAAAGTGCATATTTTGCTCTCTGTGCATGACCCCTTTATCTAAGTGCTTTGGCATAACACACATCAGCCTCAATTTACTTGATTAGGATCTGGAGTGGCTTCCATATGAGGAGGTGAGGTCTGTTCAGTTTAGATGAGAGACAGCTAAGGGGTGATATGATAGAGGCCTATGAAACTGTGAATGGTGTGGAAAACCTGTGTAGAGAAGTGTTATTTACCCTCTTTCACACTACAGAAACCAGGAGTCACCAGTGAAATTAATAGGCAGCAGGTTTAATATCAACAAGAGGAAATATTTTTGCACAGAACTCACAGTTAACCTGTGGAACTCATTGCCTGGGGATGTTGTGATGGCCATCAGTACAGATGGAATCAAAAAAAGAACTAGATAAGTTCATGGAGGATAGGTCTGTCAATGGGTATTAGCAAAGATGGGCAGGGACACAACTGAATGATCTGAGTGACCCTAAACCTCTGACAGCCAGGAGGGGAAAACAGGGATGGATGCCTCCAAAATCGCCTTCTTCTATATATTCCTCATGAAGCACCTGGCATTGGCCACTGTCAGAAGACAGGATACTGGGCTAGACAGACCGTTGGCCTGACCCTGTATGGCAGCTCTTATGTTTTTATGCTCCTAGCTGAATGCAGCGAGTGACACAGTAACTGATAGCATAGAATCATAAAATCTAAGGGGTTGGAAGGGACCTCAGGAGGTATCTAGTCCAACCCCCTGCTCAAAGCATGACCAACACCAACTAAATCATCCCAGCCAGGGCTTTGTCAAGCCTGACCTTAAAAACCTCTAAGGAAGGAGATTTCACCACATGACGGTAGAGAGAACAGTCGATGCAGTGAGCTCGTTTGAGCTGGCTGAGACTCTGGTGTGTGGATCTAACTCCCTGAGTCTCAGCCCAGTGGGAGGCAGGCAGAGAGAAACAAAAACCCTTCTAAGTGATTCCTCTCTCTTGGACTAACTTCGAACAAAAACAGCACAGGCTTTGAGCATGCCCCTGCCCCGCTCTCCCCTGCCCTCCTGTGTCCAGGCAGGAGGTGACCTGGGTGACATGTGTTGGGCGTGGGTGCTAAAGCTGGAGATCTCTTGCCCTAGGCAGTTCTCATGGTGTTGGTTCAGTCACATGGTGCCATTGCTGTGCTCCAAGTGGATCGTTTTCATAACTAGCCAGCAAGTCGTCCAATCAGAGTGCGGACACAATGCCATGTGACTTACGGCACTCACCACTGCTGTGTGTGTTTCAGTGCACGTCCCTGCTGGGACAGGATGTGAACTCGCACGTCATGCTCACATCGGTGTGATCACGTGTGTTCTCGGCTGTAAGCACACATGGAATGGCCCCCTCAGGGTGGCCAGCGGAGTTCAACCCCCAGACCTTCAGCACCGTCTCTTCCACTGGTATCTCCAGTCACTTCTGGCAGTAGTGGGCTGTTATCCTCGAGGGGACCAGCCACTAGAGGTGGCTGTGGCACACACTTTGCCAGGCTGTTGCACACACACCGTTATACAGCCGCACACCCATGTGCGCACTATACGTGCATGTACAGCACAGGGGTGTGCGCTCCCATGTCTGCACACACTCCGCGCACCCCCTCATGCCCAGATCCACATTTGCACACGGGCACCTGGGCCAAAGCCACCTGCCGAGCGATGGGACCTGTGCTCGGGACAAACTGCAGATCGGAGTCAGTGATCTCCGGGAATGTGGAAATGAGACTGCAGAACCGAAGCAGCCCCTCCGACAGTGGGAGGCTGCAGTACTAACTTCCCTGAGCCTCCAGAGTCACTGGGATTAACTCCGACCACTCGGGGAGGGGGAGGCACTAAATCGTGCCCTGCAGCTGTCATAAACCTAGTCCCAGATTTGGACCTTAGCGTCCAAAATATGGGGGTTAGCATGAAAACCTCCAAGCTTAGTTACCAGCTTGGACCTGGTAAAGCTGCCACCACCCAAAAAATTAGAGTGTTTTGGGGCACTCTGGTCCCCCCAAAAACCTTCCCTGGGGACCCCAAGACCCAAATCCCTTGAGTCTCACAACAAAGGGAAATAAACCTTTTCCCTTCCCCCCCCCCCAGGTGTTCCTGGAGAGACACACAGAAGCAAGCTCCGTGAATCTAAACAGAGGAATTCCACCCTCTCTATTTCCAGTCCTGGAAACACAAGCACTTCCCTCTTCACCCAGAGGGAATGCAAAGTCAGGCTAGTAAATCTAACACACACAGATTTCCCCCTGACTTCTTCCTCCCACCAATTCCCTGGTGAGCTGCAGACTCAATTCCCTGGAGTTCCCCACTAAAGAAAAACTCCAACAGGTCTTAAAAGAAAGCTTTATATAAAAAGAAAGAAAAATACATAAAAATGGTCTCTCGGTATTAAGGTGACAAATACAGGGTCATTTGCTTAAAAGAATATTGAATAAACAGCCTTATTCAAAAAGAATACAAATCAAAACACTCCAGCAACTATAGACATGTAAATACAAAAGAAAAAAAACAATAACCTCTATTGTTTTTATGATCTCTGTACTCACAACTTGGAAACAGAAGATTAGAAAGCAGGAAATAGAAATCCCCTCATAGCCGAGAGAGTGCAGGCAGAAAACCAAGAACAAAGGACTCACACACCAAAAAACCCTCCACCCAGATTTGAAAAAGTCTGGTTTCCTGATTGGTCCTCTGGTCAGGTGCTTCAGGTTACTTTTTTTTTCCAGGTGAAAGACACATTAACCCTTAGCTGTCTGTTTATGACAGCAGCATCAGTGTGCAACTCGGACACGCTCTGCAGGCCAGACACTGTGAGGGCTGGCTCCCCCCTGCTGGTAGTGGCGGAGCGCTACCATGGTTGCTCATGGGAGTGGCACCTGCGCTGTTAGGCTCAGCAGAGCTTTGATTCAAGGGGCGCTGGGCGCTCTAGAGGCTCTAGAGACCTCAGCTGAGCTCAGGGCCCCATTGTGCCTAGGTGCTACACAAACACAGCCCCAAACACAGTCTAAACAGACAAGCCAGACAAAGGATGAGAAGGGAAACAGACGTGCCCCCAGGTCACACAGCTGGTGAGTAGCGGAGCTGGGATTAGAACCAGATGTGTGACCTGGGAAGACATGTTATGTCACTCGGGGGGGCGTTTACACTGCTGAGCAACGTAACCTGCGTTGACTTAAGCGACATATAGAGCTGCTCTGAGGTCTTGCTTCCTGGGCCCAGGAGTGGGGGCTGGGAAATAATCATAGAATCTCAGGGTTGGAAGGTACCTCAGGAGGTATCTAGTCCAACCACCTGCTCAAAGCAGGACCAATCTCCAACAAATGAGGGGAAAGGCAGATGTGGTGCGCTCGGGGCTCCATGGCAGGATGGAGGGAAGAAGATTGGTTACGCCCTCTTCGCTGTGTGACACAGAGATACGTTCCCTCTCACGTGACATGAGGGATGGCCCAGGATACGCTGCGGGCGCTGAGGGGGGCTCAGACTTGCTTCCTGGGGAAGCAGCAATGGTTGAGTGGGCAGAGGACATGTCTAGAGCTCTAGCAGCCCCAGGTCTGCTGTGTGCCCTTAGGCAAGTCATGGTTCTGCCTCAGTTTCTCCAGCTGGGGCTCACGATGCTGAGCCAGGAGGGAGCCAAGGAGGACAGGAGAGCAGCAGAATGGGGACCTGTATTCTGCACTTGTCCCTGTCCCTGGCCAGCGCAGGACTACTCCCTTCTGGACTTGCCCCCGTCCACTTTCAAAAGACCCAAGCAATGGGGCTCCCTGGAAAACTGTCCCCCCACCCGAGTCTAGTAGATTTCCCCTCAAGAGCCCTCAGCCTCTAGTCAGTGTCATCCCATCCCACTTACCTGGGGGCTGCCTGACATACCAGCCCCTCCAGAGCATGGTTCCATCGGCCCAAAGGGGGGGCAGAGGAGAGGGAGCTTTGCCTTGTGTGAACGGACTCATCACAGCACGATTTGTCTGAGACGCGGCTGTCCCAGTCCACCTCACAACCCTGCAAGTCAACAGCCCAAAGAGCCACTTCAATTGGGCTGAGTCACTCAAGCAGCTCTGGCAGTCACCTGGGGGATCTGAAGTGTGAGAGCAGAGGGGGACCCCCAGATTGGTCTTCCCCACCCCACAGGGACATTGTCCACCTGATTTGCTTTGCTCCCATCTCCCCCATCTGCTCAGACTGTTGTCCCAGGGGACTGTCTGAGCACTGAACGGCAAGTCACAACACTCCTCAGGCCCCATACACACCTGGCGGCACTGCTCACACTTCAGCCAAGTCGTGTGTGTGCAGACACATGTTCACAGGCAACGCTGCCCATGTGGCATTGTGGGCGGGACGTTCAGCTCCTTGAGCTGGTAGCAATAGGAGCCTTTTATCCGCCCTGTGGCCAGCCACTAGAGGGCGACATGGTCACTTGCTGAACTAGGGCAGACTACACTCCTCATGCCGGGACAGACCCCACCAGGGAAGCATCTCAGGCAGCCCCTCATGATGCTTGTTTCTGGGGGCAGTGTGTCTGAGTCCTCCCTAACCCAGATGGCCATGTCCCCAGATGCCCCCCAATAAAGTCCCATTCCCCTTCCATGGGTTGGATTTTCTAGCCATGAGGGGAGATTCCTGTGCTGGGGAATCTGCTGCAGGCTGTCTTTGGGGAATGGTGATGGGGGGAGAATTGTGGGGAAAGAGTTACTGGGCATCTCTGCTTTTCTCCCTTTATACTCCCTGACTCCTGTTCCTCCAAGGTCCTAGCCTGCTAGTGCTGCTCCCTCTGCCAGCAGGGGCAGTGAACTGGGACCTGGGAGATCTGGCTTCTCTCCCCACCTCTGCTGCTGGCCTGCTGGGTGACCTTGGGCAAGTCACTTCCCTTCTCCGGGCCTCAGTTTACCCATCTCCAAAGGGGGCTAATAAGCCTGACCTCCTCTGTGAAGCGCTTTGGGATCTGCGGATGAAATGTGCTAGATAAGAGCCAGGGATGCTTTATTACTCTTTGGTGGTGCCACTCCAAGCATCAGCCAGACGAGGGTGCCAAAAAGCGATTGGACCTGCTCCCACCTCCATCAGGCGCCCGTCAAAGCTGATGTCAATTGGTGTCGAAGCTGACGGAACACAGCGCCCCCACGTGGCAGTGCTGAGCACTCCAATTGCCATAAACCTCCTGGGCCAACCCCAGGGAATAGATGATCAATACTTTGTGCTTTGCTATCCTCTCCCTTATGAGGTTAGTACTGGTGAACAGAGCCAAGTAAAATGCTTTCTACAGTAGTTAGGGTACAAGGGACAAATCCTCATGCTGCAGGGCGTGAGCATCCAGGGTCAGGAAGGATTCCCCCCATGCTCCCAGTGACCTGGAACACCAGCAGGACTGCAATGGAGCAGCTTCCTTTGCAGCATTCTGCACCGGCCCCAGCTGGAGGCAGGGCCTCTAGAGAGACAGCTGGCCTGTGCCGACCCAGTGATAACTATGTCCCTTGCTGAAGCTCCAGCCCATGGCCCCCATGGCCCTGCTTCCGGCACCATCTGGGGCAGTGGCTGGGATACATGCGCCGTGCAGGATGGCTTTTTTTTTTAATCGACAAATATCTAAATCCCTGGATAATCCAGAGCATGAGCAAGCTGCAGTTGCTGGCTCACAGCAGCAGGGCTGATGGCTGACCCACAGAGAACTCACTTGTGGCCTTCATCTTAGTCTGCAGAAGAGAAGAGTGAGGGGGGATTTAATAGCTGCTTTCAACTACCTGAAGGGGGGTTCCAAAGAGAATGGATCTCGGCTGTTCTCAGTGGTGGCAGGTGACAGAACAAGAAGCAATGGTCTCAAGTTGCAGTGGGGGAGGTCTAGGTTGGATATTAGGAAACACTATTTCACTGGGAGCGTGGTGAAGCTCCGGAATGGGTTCCCTAGGGAGGTGGTGGAATCTCCTTCCTTAGAGGATTTTAAGGTCAGGCTTGACAAAGCCCTGGCTGGGATGATTTAGCTGGGGATTGGTCCTGCTTTGAGCAGGGGGTTGGACTAGATACCTCCTGAGGTCCTTTCCAACCCTGATATTCTATGATTCATCATCTGCCCCACTCATCCTCTTCTGGGCCAGGTTCCCCTCTTCCCTGACCCAGTGTGCCCCTTCCTCTCACACTGTCGCCAGCACCTCATCTTGCTTCCATCTGGCCCCAGGTGCCTGCCCGAGCCATGCGCAGGTGACGTCCGTGCCCCGGTCAGGGCAGTTTGCCATGTGATCAGGGCCAGCTGGTGCAGACCGTGGCTGGGCACCCGCTGAGCAGGGCCGGCCGGCGCAGACCGTGGCTGGGCACCCGCTGAGCAGGGCCGGCCAGCACAGACCGTGGCTGGGCACCCGCTGAGCAGGGCCAGCCTGTGCAGATCATGGCTGGGCACATGCTGAGCAGGGCCAGCCAGTGCAGATCATGGCTGGGCACCCGCTGAGCAGGGCTGGCCGGTGCAGACTGTGGCTGGGTATTCGCTGAGCAGGGCCGGCCAGCACAGACCATGGCTGGGCACCCGCTGAGCAGGGCCAGTCAGTGCAGACCGTGGCTGGGCACCTGCTGAGCAGGGCCAGCCGGTGCAGACCGTGGCTGGGCACCCACTGAGCAGGGCCAGCCGGTGCAGACTGTGGCTGGGTACCCGCTGAGCAGGGCAGGCCGCCCAGGGCAGGTCACAACAGGGCTGCAAGCGAAGCACCGGCCGCTGCTTCGCCTCCAGGGGACAGGTGAGGGGACGGCTGCTGGCCGGGAAGCCTCCTTTGTCCTGGCTGGCACTGACAACGTTCCCAGCCCCGCTGCTGGCACAGGGCTGAGTGGAACTAGGGTCTTGGGGTCTTCTCTGGTCCCAAGTCCTGGGGCAGGTGAGGAAGGGCAAATTCCCACCAGCTCCCTTCACCTCCAGCTCTGGAGCAGGGCCCCCATTAATCTGCCCGGGCCAGCCTCTGGAGCATGGGGCAAGTCACGTCTCCCCACCCAGGCCTGCCAATGTCTGCAGCCTCCGGCCACACTGCCTGGGCCAGATTCCCCTCTTCCCTGCCCCATAACTACTGCCTGCTCCCCTCTCTGCCTGCTGGCCTTGCGCTCCTGAGACAGGAGCCTTTCGCTCCACACACCAGCCCTATAACCCCACACATGGACCCTCTCACCCCACACGCCAGCCCTACAACCCCCCACATGGACCCTCTCCCTCCACATACCAGTCCTATAACTCCACACGCAGCCTCTTCCACCCTATACACTGGCCCTATAACCCCACACGCGGCCCTTCTCACCCCACACGCCAGCCCTATAGCCCCACACACAGACACTCTCACCCCATCCATGGACCCCTGTCTGGTCCTGCTTGGACACAAGCAGGGTGAGTGTGAGGGAATGAGAGGAAATGGGGGTGCCCTCAGGGACATTCCTCTCACCCCACAGGACAGTGGGGCCAAGTAAAGGCCCCGCTGAGAGCTGGCTTGTCTTAGACCCATTCTGGCTGGACTTGTGTCCACTGCCCAGGAAATGCCAGCAGAATGGGCAGCGATCAGGGTTGTTGGCCCCCCTCAGTGTAGAATGGGCCCCTAGGGAGTGGCAATGCCAGCAGGGGCTGTGGGGCAGCTTGCCGCTGCCCCTCAGCCCTGTGGAGAAAGCGCGTCTGGGTCCAGGGCCATTCATTGATTAAATCACCTCTGTGTCCATCAGGGACTAAGGCACGGTCTGGCTGTACAGCCATTGTGCTGAGGAAGCTAGCTACACTCCAGTCTGGTCTCGGTGTGTAGACGGGGCCCACCCACTTCCCAGTGCCACGCTTCAGACTGGGGCCTCTCAGGAGCTAATCTGGGAGCATGGTTAGTACAGAGCTCATTCCTGCCTACGTGCGCCACATGCGGGGTAACAGCCTACTGCTGCTGCCAGCTACAGGAGTCGCCTCCTTTAGCTCAGAGGTCTGTGCTGTAAAGCATGAAAGTCAGACTTCATCTCCCAGGATGCAGCACATCCAGGGACTTCCATGACACACGGCCTCTGTTCTCCAAAGGGGAGCCCGTGGTGCATCATGGGAGATGTAGTCCGACTAGGGAGCCCCACCTATAGAGGAGAATAGGAGCACAAGGCACCTGCACTACAACTCCCATGAGCCACCACGGCTGTCTTTCTAAATTGAAATATTTTGGTTTTCGGCTGAAATTTTCCAGGATTCAAATTTTTGCTGAAAAATCAAAAATTTTGTGGGTGAGAAGAAGAATATTCCGCCCCCTGTAGCTGGGGCCATGCTGCTCCAGATGCCTTGCTGTCCCAGGGCCAAGGTGGGCTTTGCCCAGGAGAACTGCCGGTCTCTCTGAGGTGAACCAGGCACCAGTTCACACATCACAGGGGTTGCAACAGCCCATGGTCCCAAGGAGAGTTCCTATCTCTCTGTCCAGCTCTGGGCACAGCCCCAGGCAGTTCCAACCACCAGGTTGCTCTCACCCCTGCATGTTGCTCCCCAGGCTTTGGAGGTGCTGCTCCCTTTGGAGAGATTTTATATGATAAAAAAATACATGGCCGCCCATGTCTGTGTCTGCACGTGGATCTCCTTAAAAACTGCCACCAGCGCAGCTGACACAATGGCAGTAAGGCAGGGAGTGCGAAGTGTCAACTGGGAGCTCTGATCCTCACACCACTAAGCCCTGGTGTGAGCAGGTACAGACAACCAGGTGGAACAAAGCCCAGGGGTTGCCCGGAGGCTGGTCTGACATGGGTGCGTCTACACTTCAACAGGGGCTGGAATGCTGCGCTGTCCTTAATCTAACTAGCACGGCCAGAAAGAGCAGTGAAGGGGTGGTGGCGCGGACCCTGGGGCGGGCTGGCATCTTCAGTGCTGTTTTGAGCTGTGTTAGCTAGATGCCAGCCCAGGCATTGCGGACAGACCCTCTGATTCCTGCGTTTACTACTGTAACGCTGCCTGCGCTGACTCGAGAGCATGGCACAAACCCCAAACTGGCTGTGAGTTCCGTACTCCAATTTCCCCAAGTGTAAACTCCCCAGGCACTGTAACAGCCCAAGCATGGAGTCCCAGACAGTCCCCTTGGGCACTCAGATCTGACTTGACACCCTGGTGAGCCTGCCTTTGTGATAAATAGTCCCTCATGCCAAGGATTGCAGCTATATTCAGGTTACTCCCAGTCCCAAAGGGCCAGTCATTGACCCCAGGTCAATTGCACCTTAGATCTCAAACCAAAGGCAACACTTGTAGCCAATCCTGTAATCAACTATATACAGATTTATTAAGTAAGAAAAGGAAACCAAGGAGTTGTTTACAAGGCTTAAGCAGGTAAATCAATACACCAATGAGTTATCATCTTAAATTTCAAAAAGTAATAGAAGCTTCTATAATCAGCAAGCTCTATACGACCTTTAGAGCTAACCCAGGCTAAGCAGCTCATAGACTCATAGACTTTAAGGTCAGAAGGGACCGTTATGATCATCTAGTCTGACCTCCTGCACAACCAGGCCACAGAATCTCACCCACCCACTCCTGTAACAAACCCCTAACCTATGTCTGAGTTATTGAAGTCCTCAAATTGTGGTTTGAAGACCTCAAGCTGCAGAGAATCTTCCAGCAGGTGACCCGTGACCCATGCTGCAGAGGAAGGCAAAAAACCTCCAGGATCTCTGCCAATCTGCCCTGGAGGAAAATTCCTTCCTGACCCCAAATATGGTGATCAGTTAAACCCTGAGCATGTGGGCAAGACTCACCAGCCAGCGCCCAGGAAAGTAACTCAGATCCCACCCCATCTAACATCCCATCACAGACCACTGGGCATACTTACCTGCTGATAATCAAAGATCAGTTGCCAAATGAATTGCCAAAATTAGGCTATCCCATCATACTATCCCCTCCATAAACTTATCAAGCTTAGTTTTAAAGCCAGATATGTCTTTTGCCCCCACTACTCCTCTTGGGAGGCTATTCCAGAATTTCACTCCTCTAATGGTTAGAAACCTTCGTCTAATTTCACTGGGGATCTCTTGCTTATGCTTAGTAAACCTGGACCCCCAGAGTCCAAGCAGCTTAACGATCCAGGTCCTTCTTGATAGGAGTTTTTGTTCCCCTCCTCCCTTGTGCTCTGAGCTTCAAATTCAGCTGACAGGAGGAATCCACTGGCATGACTCCCCTTCATGGCGGGGAGAGGGCAAAACAACCAATGCCTTTTGTCCTCTTTAACACCCCACTCTAGTCTGTCTGGTGTTGATGGACCTTCCTTGTGGGGTAGGACATTATGCCTTCTGTTAGAGATCAGCACTTCGCACCAGTTTATGTCTCTCTCTCCTGTTTGGTGATTTATGCAGTCACAGAGGCTTACAATACAACCGCTCAGATATTACCTTGCAATATGATTCCTGAGGGCATTTTGCGCCCCAAAATTTAAAATTCTGCGCACAATATTTTAAAATTCTGCAAATTTTATTTGTCAAATAAATGTGGAGGCTCCAGCATGGCACTGGGGAGCACAGGCCACCGGATGCACGGAAGTGGGAGATCACAGTGCAGATCCCTCTCAGGACACGGACTCAGTGGTGAGGCTGCACCCAACTGTGATGCAGCACAAGGACCGGGCCTGCCCCAGAAACACCCTAGGGCCTTGTCCCTCCATGCCAGGTGCACCAGGTGTGGGCAGGATCCAAATATGGAGGGGCTTAGTGTGGGTTGATAGGGTTCTGTATCAGGCAATCTGGGTGTGAGCAGCTCAGTGGGGAATCCGGGGGGGATATGGATGCACAAGGGTATGTTGGGAGGTTCTGGATGTAACAGTAATGAGACTCTGCAAGGGGGGTCGAGGTGAAAGTGGGTGGGGGTCTGGATGTGGGGAGCTCAGTGGGGGGTCCAGATATTGGGGGAGTGGGACTCAGTGGGGTGGGGATCCAGGTGAAGCTGGTTGGGGCTTGGTGGGGTGGGGATCCTGGTGTGGGTGGCTTGGAGTGGTCCAGTTTCAGGGGGTGTGGGGCTCATTAGGGGGGTTCTGAGTGCGGAGGCAGGAGGTGAGGCTTGGCAGGAGGATCTGGGGATGAGGGGGTCTGGATGCATGGGGGTTGGTCAGATGTGGGAGCAGCTTCCTGTACAGGGATCCCTTCCCCTGCAGCTGAGGAGTGATGGGTGCAGGAAGTGGGCAGGGGAGTTTGCAGAGCTACCTGCAGCCGGGGGAGAAATCTGGGTGTGGGTCTGACCCAGCCCCGGATGCCGTGCAGGGGAAGAGGAAATTGTGTCCTTCCCAGCCCAGCTGGGACTAACAGCTAAGCCCAGCGCAGGGTAGGAGCCACCAGTTGGGTCTTCCCCAGTCCTGCCCCTGCTCCACAGTGATTTACCTCTCTGCCAGCTGCCCTGGGCACCCAAAACATACTGCTGGGGAGGGTCGCATGACTGCTCTTGTGGCTTCCCTTTGCTTCCCCATCTGAAAGTCATTTTTCTGCGGGGAAGCAAAGAAATCTGCGGGGGACATAAACTCTGTCCATGCACAGTGGCACAGCATTCCCCCAGGAGTACAATATGGGGTACAGCTGTTGTAAGTGAGAGGAATTCAGGCAGCTGCTGACAAGCATTCAATAAAGTCTAAACACTAAAAACATTTTTATATTTCTACCACTTGTTTTAAGACAAGTGAGCCAGACTGACTCAGCTAGGTATCTGTCAGTGCTCCACTGAGCTTGTGGCATGAGCTGGCACCTGGTCTGTCAGCATCACAGCTACCAACAGTCAGAGATGTTAAGGTAAGCGACAGTGTTGACAAAGCCTAAGACTCAGTTGTCACTTTTTTGTCCCCTACTGTTGCCCCTTTGAACTTTCAGGCAGCAGCAGGGACCAGATCTTGCATCCTCCTGCCCCCAAAGCACATAGTTTAGCTCAAGGGAAATCTCTGTTAGCAGTATAGGGCATATGACACACAGCCGAGCAGTGCCGAATCTCTGTAGTAGAAGGAAGTGGTAACACACACGCAGGGGCCAGTTCATCAGGGTATTTTTAGCAGCTGCTTTCCCTCACAGATGGCTGCTCTGTATTTTTATAGCTCGCGCAAGACAAACAGTGGAAGCTATAAATAAACACTAGCTGCCCGGGTTGCTGGAAAGCTGCTAACCATGTGGCGCAACTGCACACACATTCCTGTAGCTAACAAAACCATTGACCTTTCTGCCTCTCATTCCGGTCTGGCCCACCGGCTTCTTGCAAGAGACCATCCCCACGGGAGCGCCCTGCTCTGTTTTCTCCAGCTCAGCTGGTGCTGACTGAGGCAGGAATCTGTACAGGTGCCACAGTATGTGGCTAGGATACCAAAACCCAGGCTGGACGGCTCGGCTACCTAAGGTCTCCTACCTGGCACTGCCAATGGATCCTCAGTGCCTATCAACCCCTAGTGGCTAGGGCCAAAGGTTTACATCACCGAGCTAGAACATAGCATCTAAGCATTGTGTCGGTTCTCCTACCCAGCCCCTATCCCCCCCGAGCTTTAGAAGAAGCAAAGCTGAGCGCACCAGGTGGCAGAGCACCCCACTCAGCGCTAGAACGGCAGCTTCTGGGTTCCTATATCATCCTCTGTTTATGCATTTTCTAAATAGAGCCACGCTGCCACTTCTGGGCTATAAAAACCAGGGCTTATGCAGTGCTTTCCACACTCAAAGCACCTTGCAACCATCAACATGACCCGCCTCCCGTCCCGGAGCCAGTCGTAATTAATTAACGCATTCACATTTTCATACGTGGTGAAAATTCACCCCAACCTAAGAAAATCCATCTCCTGTTACGGTGAACGTCCTCCACTACCTAGTCTCTAGCCAGACTGTGTGGAATAAACTGAGGCGAGTGTGTGTTACTATTGGAATAAATCAAATCTGCCCAGCTGTGTTTCATATGCCCTGTACTGCTGATCCCAAGTCAGACCCTGAAGAAGGCTCCGGACTTGGAGACTGGGATTCAGCTCTTGGCTTTGCCACTGACTGTGCGTGTGGGATCAAGGGTAAGGCCAGGCCTGGGTTTTCCCTCTGCAAAAGAGAGATGCGAGCACCAACCTCCCTCAGCGGGGTGCTCTGCGGCTCGGTTCGTTAATGTTTTTGAGGAATTCAGACACTGCGGTGGCAGAGAGATGGATGCCCACGTGCCAGCAGGGTCTGTGCTTCTGGGACAGGGGGGCCTGATCTCTCACTGTGAAGTTCCACACACAGCAACGTGACAGCCGTGAAACCCCACAGGCCACAGCTTTGGGATTTCCCCTGCCTTTCCCAGAGAAGACGAACCGGGGGACCCAAGTCAGGCGACTCATGCCCCCTTGGACATCGATCGGGTCCAGCATCGGCTCCACCCCAGCTGCACGAAATCCCATCCCTCTCGCTATCTGAGAAGCAGGTTTTAATCAAGTTGGAGCTAATGAAATCCCTGTGCAAACATGTAGCTAGCTCCACCTGACACAGAGCAAACAGCCATGCTTTGCCTACCAGACCTTCCCTCTCCCTGAGTGCTTCATCTGCGGCTGGCTCCCCCCACCCCCCTATGGATAGCGGAGGGACCAGGGCTGATCTTATCAGCCTGTTATTTTCCACTGGTTATAAATCTCTAAACCCGCTTGTCTGTGTGTTTGTCTTTCTGTCTCGAGTGAGGGATTATGAAAAATGAGTGTGCACTCGGTGTCACCAAAGAAGGAGAAATCAATGAGGCTACAGGGCCAGGGAGCAGCCGCGAGCTGGAGTGGGGGGGAGGACACCATGCATTTTGACTGGTTTTTATTTCATTTTCACTTTCCTTTAATCCACACACTGGGATGCGGCTGGCTCTGGGGGCAACTGTCAGAGCCCCATGTCTCGAGGGAAGCACAGGGTCAGCAGCTGGGCCTCAGAGCACCCCAGGGGCCTTGTAGATTGGATAGAGACTTGAGAAAGGAGCGGAGAACGACCCAGTTCAGCAGGAGAAAGGGGAACAGGTTCGTAGGGTTTGCCTAGAACGCCCCCACCCTGTTAGCAAAGGGTTTAGCCCAGTGGAAAAGGGTTAAATGGGTTTTGTTGACTCCCTGAGGCAAGTGGCCTGGAGGGAGGGGGAGTGGGTCTCTGAGGGAGAGAGGATCTAGGGTGTGGGCTGAGCCAGCCCGAGTGAGGAGCAGTGCAACCCAAGGAGACAGTTTCAGCTGAACTTTATGCGATTGCTACTTTCTTGGTTAATAAAACCAAACCCCAAGACCTGAGCACAAAGTTGGGCCCTACCTAGCACCTGGCTGCAGAGCAAACAGAAGAAAGGGCACCACTCAAACCAAAGCCAGGCCACTCCCGTGTGATGTCATGGCGCTGGCCCAGCAGAGCTCCATGGCTTCCCCCACAGCACTGGGGCTGGCCCATAAGAACCACGACCACGGCGGCTCTCTGCTGCTCACACAGCTCCCTTGTTTAGTAGCATGACACCTGCCGGGGCTCTCGTTTCGGAAGGCACCTCTGCTTGGCTTGAGAGCTGGAGCTCCTGGCATATTGGAAAAGGCAGCCAGGGCATGTAAGTAGGGCTGTGCAGTAGGGCCATTTAGCCTGTGAGTCCCCGGAGGCATAGTTTCCTGTGAGTTTTGTACAGCACTGAGCACCCTGCAATAAGTGGTGACTGGATGGCCGTGTGGGAACGTGTTGGTTCCGCATTGCACACACAGGATCTTGGGGTCAAGCCAGGTCCAGACGGCAGCAGTACTGTGCCACTAAGGGCTGGGGTCACTGCAAACCCTGGAAGTGGAGAGAGAGTCCTCCAATGAAAACCCAGGTGCTGCACTGGAGAGCCAGCAGGGGGTGCTCTTCACTCTGAACCAATGCCCCATCCTGATGGTAGGGGGCGCTGTGGTGTTGGAGGTGAGACATGAAACCAAAGCTGTGACTCTCTGCAGTTGTTAAACAATAATCGTATTATTTAACATTCGGATTGCAGTGGCAGCTACAGGGCCACAGCCAGGCTGGGCCCTGTTGTGCTAGGGGCTGTACAATGAAACTTGGGGCTTTTATCAAGGCGTTAGCCCTGCATCCTGGCTCACGTCTGGTGTGGCCATTGCATGCTGCCTACCAAACCTTTGCTTTCAGGTTCACCTGTATACAGTATCCTTTTTCACGTCCTGTCTTAGCCTCTTAGCCAGCGTTACTGTATGCAGGTAAACAGCTGCCGTGCTCCACCCTAGAGGTGGCCACATTTCAGTGGCAGGCAAAGCGATCCGTGTAAGTGAGCAAAGCCCGTTGGGTGATTACATTCTGCTTCCCTAAAATCTCCCCTTCACTTTCTGTCCTACACAGTCGCTGTGAGACAGCTGAGGCGCCGGTGTCCCAGCCCAGAGGTGCCAGATCCCCAGGGCCGAAGCACGGCAGGCAGAGGGGGAATACTGTGTCTCACTCGTGGGCCCGAACACGCCTACTGCAGCAGGGACCCTCACTCAGAACCTGCCATGCTGCCCTGCCAATTGCTCCTTTCGCCGCTGATGGAAGCCAGGGAATGAAAATAACCTTGGCAAAGGCTTTTTAGTGTTTTTTCCATGTTTTTCCCCCTGGCCTCCTGCAGGTCATGGCCCAGGGAGGCTGACGTCGGATGGAAAAACAATTTATCTCTGGGCTGGTGCTGTGGGGGGAGGTTGGGGGGGGGGGAGTGTAAGACAGCAGCACAGTTCCAGGGGGTTAGCTGCTTGGCTGGAAAAATCCACACCAGGTGCAAACGCAGCTTTCCCAGGCCCCGGCACATGAAATACTCTGGATCCCAGCTCCAGGGGAGTCTAGCTGGAAGCCAGGGGATGAGACTGAGCAGAGGAGAAATCTACATGGACTCGGAGCAAATGTTTCCTGGCAATGAAATCTGCTGGGGGCAGGATGCTGTCCCAGGGCGAGGGGTGAGAGCCCCAGTGCACGGGTCCTATAGAACCACACTGGGGGAGGATGAGCCGAGGGGGAACTTGGCTGTAAAAAGTAATCATGCCCCCCCCTCAGGGGAATGGGCTGGAGGGAGTGATCCTGTCCTCCCAAGGGAATAGGCTGGAGGGGGTGATCCTGACCCCCCAAGGGAATAGGCTGGAGGCGGTGACCCTGTCCCCCCAGGGGAATAGGCTGGAGGGAGTGATCCTGTCCCCACAAGGGAATAAGCTGGAGGGGGTGATTCTGACCCCCCTCATGGGAATAGGCTGGAGGGGGTGATCCTGCCCCCCAGGGGAATAGGCTGGAGGAGGTGATCCTGCCCCCACCCCAGTGGAATAGGCTGGAGGGGGCTGTTCCCCCTGCTGGCATGGATGGCAGGGGACCGGGCTGTCCTCTGCAGGCAGAAATTCTCATGCCGCCGTTTGGTAGCTTGGGGCGTACAGGTGGGCTCATTGGGGGTGTGATCCCAGCTTGCAGATGCCAGACCCAGCAGCATGGGTCAGTGTTCGGATAGGAAACCACGGAGAGAGATGCTGGTGATGCCATGGGGAGGGGCATTCCTGGCCGCTCTGAATTGACACCCGGGATGGTGCCATGTTGCAGAGATTAGTCCCGAAGGGGCCAACCTCAGATCTGGCATTAGAGCGCCGTGATTCTCCCTCTCTGGAGAACTCCTCCCCGCCCACTGAAACAGCATGCTCTTTGGCATCTGTGGAGCCCAGCAGAGCACGATGCAGCGGTGCTGTTTTATCGCAAGCCTCCTGTATCCAGTGCATTTCTTAAAATCCCAGCTTCTGGAGGCCTGGGATCAGGGCTGGCGCTACCATTTAGGCAGCCTAGGCAATCGCCTAGGGCGCCAGGATTATTGAGGGGGCAGCATTTTGCCGGGAGGGCGGCAGGCGGCTACGGTGGAGATGCTGCAGTCGTGCCTGAGGATGGTCAGCTGCTCCCGCGGCTCCGGTGGACCTCCCGCAGGCAGCACTGCGGCAGCTCCACCGGAACCGCGGGATCAGCGCGGGGGACGGCGAAATGGCCATGCGCCTAGGGCGCGAGAAACCCTGGCGCCGGTCCTGCCTGGGATTATGGTAGAATCTCAGCTTTCATTTTAAAGCAAATTCCTAACCCTCCTGGTTGCATGGGGAAAACCTAGAAAAACACACACACACACACACACACAAAGGCAGAAACAAGAAAGCAAATAAATAGAACCTATGGTTATTCTTTAAAAAAAAAATCTCACGATTTTTAAGCCAATCTCACAATATTTTGGCAGAGGCAGGGAGAGGGGATGGGTTGATTTGTGGTTTGCGAATGCGATACTCATTACTCCTTTTCCTGGCAGCCCAGATCCTGAGCAGCCAGCTCTACAAAGCAAAAGGGGCTTTGCTGCTGTCTTCTCTCCAGCCAGCAAGCAAGGAAATAATGATTTCACAGCAGCAGGAGAAAGAGATCAGCTCTGGACCGCAGGGCCGGCTGCTCCCAAAGCCACTGCAGCAGTGCCATCTGCTGGGGTAGAGAACCCCAGAGAGCAGAGAGCACAGGGGTGGAGGAGAAGCCAGCCAGGGCCTTAAAAACCTCCATGGATGGAGATTCGACTACCTCTCTAGGTAACCCATTCCAGTGCTTCACCACCCTGCTAGTGAAATAGTGTTTCCTAATATCCAACCTAGACCTCCCCCACTGCAACTTGAGACCATTGCTCCTTGTTCTGTCATCTGCCACCACTGAGAACAGCCGAGCTCCATCCTCTTTGGAACCCCCCTTCACGTAGTTGAAGGCTGCTATCAAATCCCCCCTCATTCTTCTCTTCTGCAGACTAAACAAGCCCGGTCCCCTCAGCCTCTCCTCATAAGTCATGTGCTCCAGCCCCCTGATCATTTTTGTTGCCCTCCGCTGGACTCTCTCCAATTTGTACACATCCTTCTGTAGTGCGGGGCCCAAAACTGGACTCAGTGCTCCAGATGTGGCCTCACCAGTGTTGAATAGAGGAGAATAATCACTTCCTTCAATCTGCTGGCAACGCTCCTGCTAATGCAGCCCAATGTGCTGTTCGCCTTCTTGGAAACAAGGGCACTCTCCATCCAGATGCCCCTGCATTAAGCCCAAAGGGAGGCTCAGGCCAAGCTGTGTGTCACAGGCAGATGAGGGAGGTGACCAAGCGGGTACCAACACCCCGGTCCCCTGCAAGGGCAGGTGAGACATGCTGGGATCAGGCGATCCATGCTCCGTGTTGTAGAGGAAGATGAACCCCCTCCAGCACTCCTGCCAGTCTGGCCTGAAGAAAATTTCCTTCCTAGCTGCATGTGTGTTTTTAGCCCTGGAGCAGGTGAGCGAGATCCACCAGCCAGGCATTGAGAACTAGTGCCCAGCACACGGCACAGAACAAGCCGCTGACCAGGAGGGCAAATTGAGGATGAGATAACTGGCTCTGTGGATATGGGGAAAGCGGTGGATGTGATATATCTTGACTTTAGCAAAGCTTTTGATCTGGTCTGCCACAGTATTCTTGCCAGCAAGTTAAAAAAGTATGGGCTGGATGAATGGACTATAACAATTGTCGGCAACCTTTCAGAAGTGCTGTGCTGAGTCTTCATTTATTCACTCTAATTTAAGGTTTCATGTGCCGGTCATACATTTTAACATTTTTAGAAGGTCTCTTTCTCTAAGTCTATAATATAGAACTAAACTATTGTTGTATGTAAAGTAAATAAGGGTTTTAAAATGTTTAAAAAGCTTCATTTAAAATTAAATTAAAATGCAGAGACTCCAGACCGGTGGCCAGGACCTGGGCAATGTGAGTTCCACTGAAAACCAGCTCGCATGCTGCCTTTGGCACACGTGTCAGGGGTTGCCTATCCCTGGACTATAAGGTGGATAGAAATCTGGCTAGATCGTCAGGCTCAGCGGGTAGTGATCAACAGCTCCATGTCTAGTTGGTAGCCGGTATCAAGCGGAGTGTCCCAAGGGTCGGTCCTGGGGCCAGTTTTGTTCACTATCTTCATTAGTGATCTGGAGGATGGGATGGACTGCACCCTCAGCAAGCTCACGGGTGACACTAAGCTGGGGAGAGAGGTAGAAGCTGCACGGTGCGGTTAGCAGGGGGTTGAGATCTGGGGCTGTGTCCTGGAGTTGGTTCCCAAGAACTTCCTTTTGGAGCCAGTTCATACAGTGAAACTTGAGTCCTGCTTAGCTTTACCTTAACCCATCTTTTTGCTAAAATATTACTCAACAATTTTTTAACCAGTCCTAACATATTGTAAAGCAATTCTTTAACCAATCCGACCCCACCACCTTAATTAATTTACACCTAACAAAACTAAACTAATTATGTAACAGACAGAAACAATCGAAGAACCAGACAGAGACCAAACAGATAAACAATAGAGAAGTGGGGACCATACAGACAAAGCAAGAAAGAAATGAGGATGTCACAACCATTGAGAAGTGATTCCTTGCCAGACTGGATGCCATCAAACTAAGTTTTCTTTAACCATCATAAGATCAGTTTCTTTATCTGGTGAGGGTGGGGTGACAAGGCACCTTCTCAGTCTCACCAGCCTACACAGCATTTAGCCCTGGTGAGACAGGTTTGGGTAAAACAGTCCCTCCTGGTTGCACAGGTGAAGTCCGTCCCTTCTCTCCACCAGTCTTGTGGACTTGTTTTTCTCCCTTATGGGAAGGAATGTGGCCTCCCCTCCTGGTGAGGCTCACTGCTCCTAGCCTACTGGCAGCATGACTCCTTCCTTCCTTCCTTCCTTCCTTCCTTTTTTTTTCTTTTTTTTTTCTTTCTTTCTTTCTCTCTCTCTCTCTCTCTCTCTCTCTCTTTCCCCCCCCCCTTCACCCAGTAGGGGAGGGTTTAAAAAGGTCTCAGGCAGCCCTTAGTTGGAATCAGCTGATCCTAAGTGACCTCAGGTAACTACCTCTCAGCTGATCCTAATTGATTCTCTGGTAACCTCTTCTCAGCTGAACCTGATTGACCTGCAGTTACCCCTCCTCAGGTTTGTTTTGTTTTCACAAGTTCATGTATTTAAATATACCAAAGCTCTATACATGAGGGTGTAACATAAAAACTAGCTGAGGGTGAAGGACACAGAAGTGGGGCTAGGGAGTAATCAGTCAGTCTGTTTTCAAGTAACAAGGATTTGAGGCAAGACTGTGGAGGGTGTAATCCTTGAGGAGCAGTCAGGGGAGATGGGGGTGGCTTCAGAAATCCACACAGGGCAGAGAGATGACCAGCTCCCCGCGCTGTGTTCTGGGTCTAAAGGCAAAGGAGCACATGGATTTTTGGCACTTGAGGTCTTCGGCTTCGTGTAACTTAGATGGAAGGGGAAGTTCTCACCACATCACACCTCTGCCTTTCGATAAGGCTGGGATGTTTAGAAAAGGTCACCAAGACAGTAACTAAGGGCGCCTCTGGGCTGATGTGTATGTTCCATTCAGAGGTGGATCATTTGATCCAAGACACAGATCTCTGGAGAGCTGACAGCTCACAGAAGTGCTCTGCTTGGCTGCCCCTCTTTGGTTAATCGGGAGAACGCCCATTTGACCTTCTGGGACTGTTTCCTACCCCCTCCCTCCCACCCTTGCAGCTATTTGTTCTGAGTTCATCACAGTGGGTACCAGCAGGACAGGAGAGTCTCCATCATGGCCCAACATTACATTGTTTGAATGCAATTTAGATGGAATCTGAGGATGTAACTTTCTGCTTCTTGCCTGATAGCTGCTGCTCTCTAATGGCTGCAGACAAAGGTCTCAGGCCTTACAATATGGCTGCAGGAAAAGGCCTTACCCTTCCAGCACCCCATTGTGCTAGGCACTGTACAAGCACAGGACAAAAGGACAATCCCTGGCCCCAAAGAGCTGGCAGTGACAGTATAAGATGAGGCATCAGGTGGAGACAGACAGATGGAGGAGTACAAGGAAGCAATGAGACACTATCAATCCCACGACAGGCCGTGATCTGGGCCCAGCAGCGGGCTGTCAAGACGTTTTCTGCAGGTATTGCAGCCCAGGAGAGTTCTGCGGTGGAGGAGTAGAGTGAGGTCATTTTGTGGGTGTTTGTGGGGAGCTTGTCCCAAAGGCGAGGAGCGGCAGGGGAGAACACACAAAAGTGCTCGTATGAAAACTGAACAAGTGGGCAGTGGACCCTGGCATCATGGGCTAATTGGAGGTAAGAACATAAGAACGGCCACACCAATGGTCCACCCAGCCAATGCCACGCCAAAGGTCCAGCCAGCCCAGTAGCCTGTCTTCCAACAGCAGCCAATGCCCAGTGCTTCAGAGGAAATGAACAGAACAGACAATCATCAAGTGATCCATCCCCTGTCGTCCAGTCCCAGCTTCTGGTGAACAGAGGCTCGGGACACAGAGCATGGGGCTGCATCTCTGCCCATCCTGTCTAATAGCCATTGATGTTCCTATCCTCCGTGAACTGATCTAGTTCTTTTTTTAATCCTGTTATAGTCTTGGCCTTTACAAAATCCTCTGGCAAGGAGTTCCACAGGTTGACTGTGCGTTGTGTGAAGAAATACTTCCTTTTGTTTGTTTTAAACTTGCTGCCTATTCATTTCATTAGGTGACCCCTAGTTCTTGTGTTATGAGAAGGAGTAAATAACACTTCCCTATTCACTTTCTCCACCCCAGTCACGATTTTATAGACCTCTGGCATATCCTCCCTTAGTTGTCTCTTTTCCAAGCTGAAAAGTTCCAGTCTTATGACCTCCTCAGATGGAAACTGTTCCATAACTCTAATCGTTTTTGTGGCCCTTTTCTGAATCTAGCTGGGAGTCAATATCTCAGCAGTGAATGAGAAAAGAGGTAGGTGAGGATTGACTGTGAAGATATGCTAGAGAAAGGGGAGCCAATGGAGGGCTGCAGAGCGATGGGCTGGGGGGAAATGATTTTGGCAGCAGTATTCTGAATGGACCTCAGTAGGGCAAGCTCGTCTGTCAAGACCGGAGAGGAGGATGTTGCAGCAATCTAGGTGCAAGAGGATGATCTGGGATGAGAGCAGTAGCTGTGGGCATGGATAGGAAAGGCCAAACCTTAGAGATGTAATGCACAAAAAAACCCAGCAAGATTTAGAGATAGTCTGGCTGAGGACCTACAGAAAGATAGGAGCCAAAGATGGCAGCCAGGTTACAGGACCATGATGGTCATTGGAACACACAAAGGAAGTTTGATGTCTTCATATCAAGACTGAATGCCTTTCTGGAAGTTATTTCCGGATAAATTGCTTCCAAGAGTTTTCAGAGAGCTGGCTGAGGAGCTCACTAGGCCATGAATGATGATTTCCAGTAAGTCCTGGAACACTGGGAAAGTTCCAGAAGACTGCGAGGAAGCTAATGTTGTGCCAATATTTTATAAGGGTAAATAGGATGACTCAGGTAGTTACAGTTTGGGTGTGTCAGCCTGACACTGATCCTAGACAAGACAATGGACCAGCTGATATGGAACTCAGTTGCTAAATAATTAAAGGCGGGTGATGTAATTAACGACAATCAATATGGGTTTATGGAAAATAGATTCTGTTAAACTAATGGGAGATCCTTCTGATGAGATTACGAGTTGATAAGGCTGATGTAATATACTTGGACTTCTGTAAGGCATTGGACTTGGTACCACACAACATTTTGATTAAAAAACTAGAATGATACCAAATTCACATGGTGCACATTACATGGATTAGAACTGGCCAAGCAATAGGTGTCAAAATACAATTGTAAATAGGTAATCATCATTGAGCTGGTGTGTTTCTAGAGGGGTCCTGCAGGGATCAGTTCTTGACCCTGTAACATTTAGCATTTTTATCAATGAATGGGAAGAAAGCGTGAAATCATCACTAGTAAAGTCTGCAGATGACACAAAGATTGGGAAAGTGGTAAATAATGAAGAGAAGAGGTCGCTGATACAGCGAGATCTGGATCATTTGGTAAGCTGCTAAATGTAAACATGTACATCTGGGAACAAAGACTGCAGGCCGCACTTACAGGATTGGGGACTCGATCCTGGGAAGCAGGGACTGAAAAAGATTGGGGGGGGTCATGGTCAGATTTAGGATAGTCAGCTAAACCTGAGTTTCCAGTGTGAGGCTGTGACCAAAAGAGCTAATGAGATCCCGGGAAGCATTAACAGTGGGATCTTGAACAGAGAGGTTATTCTGTCTGTGTTTGGCACTGGTGCAACTGCTGCTGGAATCCTGTGTCCAGTGCTGGATGTCCATAATTCAAGAAGGCCGTTTATTAATTGGAGACAGTTCAGAGAACAGCCCTGAGAATGATTAAAGGACTGGAAAACCTGCCTTGTAATGACAGCATCAAGGAGCTTAGCAAAGAGGTTACAGAGTGACTCGCTCTCTGTCCGTATTTACCTACATGGGGAACATGTATTTGTGCTAAGAAAGCTCAAGCTCTTCAGTCTAGCAGAGAAATGGCTACCACGAGCCAATGGCTGCAGCTGGCCAAATTCAGAGGCAAATCCTGCAAGGTGTAAGTTTGTCAGAGGGGGAGTATTTACCCACTGGAACATGTTAGAGTCTCCACCACTGGCAAGTTTTAGAATCAAGACTGGCTGTTTTCCTAAAAGATCAGCTGCTGTAGGGATTATTCGGGGGAAAGTTTCTGGCCTGCGTTGGCCCCCAGTGGGGCCTCGCTCCTCGGCTCAGGGCCCCCCAGGCTCTGCCTGCTGTCCTGCCCCCCAGAGAGCAGCCAGGAGGCGAGCCTGCCCCGGCGCAGCCCAGGGCCCATGGCTGGGTACCCCCAGCCCCGCTGCTCTGGGGGTCCGGGCGCGGCAGCCGGATCGGGGCCCTGGGGGTGGGGAGTGCGGGCTGGGCGGGGTCTCTCAGCTGACTGCGGTCATGTGACCTCCCTTCGTCCTCCTCCTCTTCCTGCAGCCCGGGGCTCGCTCCTCCCTCCCTCCCGAGCGCTGCGGCCGGGCCCGGTGGGTGCAGAGCGAGCCCGGCCCCGGGGCAGCGAGCCCGGCCCCGAGCATGGCCTGGACCAAGTACCAGCTCTTCCTGGCCGGCCTGATGCTGCTCACCGGCTCCATCAACACCCTCTCGGCCAAGTCAGTCGGCTGGGGGGCTGCACCCGGGGAGCAACGCGGGGGGCGCTGCTGGGAGGGGGGGCTGCACCCGGGTCCCGGGGAGCAACGCGGGGGGCGCTGCTGGGAGGGGGGGCTGCACCCGGGTCCCGGGGAGCAACGCGGGGGGCGCTGCTGGGAGGGGGGGCTGCACCCGGGTCCCGGGGAGCAACGCGGGGGGCGCTGCTGGTGGGGGGGGCTGCACCCGGGGGTCCCGGGGAGCAACGCGGGGGCGCTGCTGCTGTGGGGGCTGCACCTGGATCCAGGGGAGCAACGCGGGGGGCGCTGCTGGAGGGGGGGCTGCACCCGGGTCCCGGGGAGCAACGCGGGGGGCTCTGTTGGGAGGGGGGGCTGCACCCGGGTCCTGGGGAGCAACGTGGGGCGCGCTGCTGGTGGGGGGGGGGGCTGCACCTGGATCCCGGGGAGTAACGCGGGGGGCGCTGCTGGAGGGGGGGCTGCATCCTGGCGGCAATGTGGGGGGCGCTGCTGGGGGGGTCTGCACCCGGGTCCCGGGGAGCAACGCAGGGGGCGCTGCTGGAGGGGGGGCTGCATCCTGGCGGCAATGTGGGGGGCGCTGCTGGGGGGGTCTGCACCCGGGTCCCGGGGAACAACGTGGCGGCGTTGCTGGAGGCGGGGGGGGGCTGCACCCAGATTCTGGGGAACAACGCGGGGTGATAAGCGCTGGGGGGTGCTTCCTGTGGGCTGCCTCCCCCTGGGTCTGGTGACTGGGGGTGGGGGTTAGGAGATGGGCTCTGATCTGGGCCCTCTGTCTCCTTCCAGCCCTCAGTGAATGGCGGGGGGAGGCTGGATGTCGAAGGGACCCTATTTCTCCTGGGAACAGAGTTGGGGGAGCTGGAGGAATGGCCCTCCCTTCCCATGGGGGGGGCTGCGGTGGGATGGGCCCTTTTCTCCATGTTGAGGGGGGATTGTGCCCCTGTAATTACCCTGGCTGCCATGCGTGTGGACACGGCCCCTTCCGTGCCTCAGTTCTCCACCTGCTGCACCATGTCTGGCCGGTGCTTAGCCCGCTGGCATGTGTGTGGTGTGTTCAGCTCCACAGCCAGAAGGCTTGGGGGCGGGGGGCGGGGATGGTTCTGGGCCTGGAGAAACCTGCCTGCACTTAGCCATGCCTTTGATGCGGAGATAATGCTCCAAAGGTCGGCCCAGAACAGCCCCCTGCCAGGCACAGCAAAGTGAGTTAACCGGTTGCTGAGTTCGAATCCTGACTGGGTTGGGGTTCTCCTTGCGTAAGAAGGCTCGACGTGAGGAGTAGCACCCGCAAACAGAACAGTCCCTCCTCTGAGGGTGGCTGATGCCCTGGTCTGCAAGGGAAGCGGTGCTATCCCAGGAGGGGAGATTTCTTCTAGCCATTTCTCTGCCTGCCCCCAAAATGCCAGGCCACTGCTAATCAGGTGTGCGCTGAGATCTCCCAGCCCGGGCTGCACACCTCCTCCTGTTCGACTCTACAGCTACGACTTACGCAGAAAAGCAGGAGACTGAAAGAGCCTCGTCTGTCCGTGGGCTGGTCCCAGCTGTGGGGTTTGACTCTTCACCAAGCCGGAGTTCATTCCCGCCGTGGCGCCGTGTGTAAACTCGCTGTTAAGTCGATTCTGGTCCCTAGGCCTTGCAAAGGGTGCAGTGCTCTAAAGCCAAGGATATGCAGTAGGTTGGAAATGGGACTTCCTTTCCCTCTGCAGCTAGTGACAGAGCTGAGAGTGGGGACTCGACCACTTCCCTTCCTGCAAAGCCTGCATGCGGAGGGAGATAGGAAGCCAGCTCTGATCTCCCGGCTTCTTTTGCCCTCATGCAAGCAGGGGGGCGGAGCGCTAGCTCTGAGCGTCGTCTAGCTGCTCATCTTTGCCCCATCTTGTTGTATCCGAGCTCTTTGCCACAATTAATGAAATATCAGATGGGGAAACTGAGTCACAGGGAAATTAAAGCAACTTGCCCAAGGGGGCCCAGGAAGCAACCTGAGTCCCTGCCTTGGCAAAGGTCTCAACAGAAACCACTGATTAGCCCCTTTTTTTTTTAAATGCCTCTTGCAAAATGCAGAGCTGAGTCAGTGTGGTGGTCAGCTGGGCTGGGTTGTTGGTGTGTCTAGTCACGTGGCAGGTGAGGTCAGGCTCTGCCCTGACTTGTGCAGAAATTCTGCTGACTTAGCGTGAAAGACACGAGCAAATTCAAGAAAGCAGCTTCTGCTCTGTGACGTATCGGGATGCCTTCGGTCGCATGCCCCCTGCCCTACTTCAGGACTGTCTGGGCTGTGACCTCCGCTCCCTCTAGGTTTTCTTGCTGAGCTTTGAGGCTGAATTTTACATGTTCCCAACACATCCTTCCTGGTGCCCAAAGCACGAAGCAGATCCTACCTACTTTCATGGTGCAAGATGCAACCGCTGCTCTCTGCTTCTCCCACAAAACATCTTTGCCTCTCCTGATTTCCCTGCCCTGGTTAGAAGTGACCTCAAATCCAAGGGCAATTTAATTTGCATGGTAGATTTTTAAATTCAGGTTGGTGGCACACACATCCTGCACAATGGGAATTCCAAAATATTTCCACATGGGAGCAGTGAAACCCGCTTTGGATCACTTTCACTTTCATATAAAACTATAAGAGAAAGCCTCAAATATCGAGACTGTCCCTATAAAATCAGGACATCTGGTCACCCTAAACAGGTTTGACTTTTTCCTGTTTGGGAAACTTAGTTGAAATCCCCCTGTTTCTGTGCTGTACAGCGGATGCTGGTTAGTTGCCACAGCTCCGTTCCCAGCAAAGCATTGTTAGCCGGAGGTTGCCAAGGAGTGAAAGGCCCCTACCTGGGACAGCAGATTGGGGTGACAGGGGGCCTGCCACCTGCACGGGAGGTAACGCAGGAGTCCTGTCACTACGGAGTGGGAGGGGAGGCCAGGGGCGTGGGGGGCTGCAGCCTTGATACTGGGGCTTTCTACTGGGGACAGGGGTGCTGGGGAACGTGGGACTGCATGGTACCTCTGTCATAACCTATTCCCAGATTTGGACCTTAGCATCCAAAATATGGGTGTTAGCATGAAAACCTCCAAGCTTAGTTACCAGCTTGGACCTGGTAAAGCTGCCACCACCCAAAAAATTATAGTGTTTTGGGGCACTCTGGTCCCCCCAACAACCTTCCCTGGGGACCCCAAGACCCAAATTCCTTGAGTCTTATAACAAAGGGTAATAAACCATTTCCCTTCCCTTCTCCCCTCCAGGTGTTCCCTCCCTGGGTTCCTGGAGAGATACACAGAAGCAAGCTCCGTGAATCTAAACAGAGGGACTCCGCCCTCCCCGTTCCCAGTCCTGGAGAACAGAATTACTGAGAGCTAATCTCTCTTCCCCCCTCACCCAGAGGGAATGCAAAGTCAGGCTAGTAAATCTAACACACCCAGATTTCCCCCTGACTTCTTCCTCCCACCAATTCCCTGGTGAGCACAGACTCAATTCCCTGGAGTTCCCCACTAAAGAAAAACTCCAACAGGTCTTAAAAAGAAAGCTTTATGTAAAAAGAAAGAAAAAGTACATAAAAATGGTCTTTCTGTATTAAGGTGACAAATACAGGGTCAGTTGCTTAAAAGAAATATGAATAAACAGCCTTATTCAAAAAGAATACAATTCAAAACACTCCAGCAACTACACCATGTAAATACAAAAGAAAAAACAATAACCTCTATTGTTTTATGATCTCTGTACTCACAACTTGGAAACAGAAGATTAGAAAAGCAGGAAACAGAAATCCTCCCATAGCCGAGAGAGAGACAAGCAGAAGACAAGAACAAAGGACTCACACACAAACTTCCCTCCACCCAGACCTGGAAAAGTCTGGTGTCCTGATTGGTCCTCTGGTCAGGTGTTTCAGGTACTTCTTTCCAGGTGAAAGAGACGTTAACCCTTAGCTATCTGTTCATGACACCCTCTCCTTGTTATCTCTGGGCTGTGCCCTGCCCTGGCACCTGGCTGCCTGGGCTTGGCCTGTTCCAGAGCTTCCTTCCCTGCCTGCAGCCCTACAAACCTGCCTGCAGCTGGGGCTTTCAGTGGGGAAGGGGGCCCGCGGCCCTGCATGGCACCTCTCCCTGCTCCAAACCGGTGCTAATATCTGACTCCTGTTAAAGTCCGTGGGACGGGATCAGTTGCTACTAGCAGAAAGCTGTCTTCATCAGCATTGCCAGCGTAAGGCTGGCACATCAGGTGCCCACTCATGGCAAAGCCCCAGGCCTCACTGAACGCTGACAAATGCAGAGCTGGAGGCCAGGTTGATTTACTTGTCTGTTACCCAAAGTGACTGTGTTTGGTTTATAAAGTTCCTGAAAACTAGCGGGATGTTAGCTGTGTTCATAGGCGCCAACTTCCTCTCTACCCAGGGAGTGCTCCCCCTCTTCCCGCCACCTCCCTACACACCACAGAACAGCTGATTGCAGCAGGTGCGGTAGGGGAGGTGGGGAGCTTGGCTGCTGGGGGGTGTTAAGCCCCTGCTTATTTTTGTGTGCGGGGGGGTGTGTAACAGTGACAGAACCTGGTCGTCGGCAGGTGAGATCGAACCTGGGACTTTTGGAGCTAAATGCGTGAACCTCTACTGCGTGAGCTAAAAGCCCCCTGGCTCTTAGCTAAGGCTGTAGCAGACTCATTAACCTCTCTCTAAGTCGTCTCGGTGCCACCAGTTGGGACAGGACACCACACCCAGCAGGTGTGTGGGTTGCTGGTGCTCAGAGTCAGTGCCTATGCCGGTGTTGTTTTCACGTCTCTCTCTCCCGTTATAATGGCGCAGCAAACATTTCCACGGAAGGTACCCCTGTCACTAAGGCTGTGTCTACACTGGCAATTGAACAACCAAACTCTTGTCTTTCAGAGGTGTTAAACCCCCGAAAGACAAAAGTTTTGCCACGACAAATGCCAGTGTGAACAGCGTGTGGTCGGCAAGAGAGCCGACAAACACCGGCTCCGTTGCATGAGTGGCTCGACCACAGCCATCTCCGTGTCGCAAAAAGCTGTGTAGTGTGGACATCCTCTGAATCTCTCAAAGGAGAGAGAAACCTTGAGATGCAAATGAAGAACTTTAATGGAAATGTCACTTTCAAAGCACGTGGCCATTGTGTGTGATGATTGGAGATAAGACGCTAGATGCATTTCTCACTCTCCTTCCTCAGAGCCCACCTGTCTGGCGGCTTATTTTCTGGGAGAAGTGTGTATCAGGGAAAGATCCTTGTCTCTGGGCTGTTTGGATTCTAAGGGACGGCTGGAGAAGTGGGAAATTCCCAGAGTTATTCTGGGTAGCTCTGAGAGGCTTTTGGGGAATGGGCAGATTGCTACAGGTCCACTACCATTTGGAATGATAGACTCTGACTAACCTGTGCATGTATTGTACCTGCTTTAACCCCTCAGTAACTCACCTTTTCTTTGCTAATAAGCCATTAGTTAGTTAACACTGGGAGCCCGTTCTCAGGTAGTCTTTGGTGTAAGATCTGTGGTACCAAATGATGGGGGTAAGTGCCTGGTCTCTTCGGACTGGGAGCAACCTGCTGGGGTGTGGGTTTTGGTGTAAGTGACCATTGATCACGAAGGCCAGTTTGTCTGGGTGGTGAGATGGACTGGAGAGGCCGAGGGGCGTGTCTGTGACTCTGTGGTGAGACCAGTCTAGTGACCCAGGAGTTCAGATTTCCCCACACCAGTAACTAATGTGATTACAGACCACCCCACCCGTTTGGGGTGTCTGCCCTGTTTTCCGACAGTCTGCCCAGAGGTAGGCACTCGGCCGCTCCAGATAGCACGTAACCGGCATCCACTGCATGAGACAGCACGTGTTTTCCACAGAAACGTTTCAAGCGGCTCTGCCCCTAAAAGGGTGAAAACGTGTGTGGCGAACCTTGGGGAAGATGGGGAGGCTGGAAGCAAGGTACGGAGTGTTTGCCCTGCCACTAGCTACTACCCTTGTTTTGTGGATAAAAGGGCCTTGGTGTCTCAGGCTGGTAACTTAGCTCTTCTCAGCAGCTCAGTGATCTAAGAACAAAGCCCTGGAAATATCTCCTTTCCCCACATATCAAACCTTCCTTCCCCAGTTCAGCACTCCAGCAGGCAATGGATCCCTGAACCTCCCTGCCTCTGTGTAATAACCTGGGGGTTGACCTTGTGAAATCCTCAGCTAAACTAGCTGGGTTTATCTTGGCTCTCTGAAGTGTGAGTGTCTTGGGGGTGGAGGGGGGCTGTTAGGCGCATGTGAGAACTAATTAAACTGCTGGAAAGACAGATCCATCCCTAGACCCATCACCCACCTCTCCTGGTCTCTATAGTCTAGGAACAGACTGGGAGTCCCGCAGAGGCAGGCCCTAAAGCACATCAGATCACAGGATAGAAAGTTAGTTGCTGAGACTTGGGTCTGAATTGCAGCCACCTCTGGGGTGGAGGTGGTTGTGCCAGTGTTGGAGGGGCAAGGGAGACCATCAGCTTGAAGCAGCCTCCTCCACGGAACAGGTAGAGCCTCAAACATAAGACCGGCTCAGCCCTGCATCTTTCCAAGGCAGAGACGTCGCAGCAGCCAGGATTCTGATCTGTCGCATGGGGCATGGCTGAAATCCAGAGCTGGTGCCTAGATCCCATACCTGTTCCCTCTCTAGTTTGGTGTAACTGGATGCTGGGCCGGCAGCTCCCACTGAGCAGCGCCTGCTGGCAAGGGAGGCTGCAGCTGAGTGTGGACGTGGCATAGAATGAACGTGCTCGGGGAAGGAAGCTAATCATGGGCCCTTGTCTCTCCCTGCTCGGCATCTGTGTAACATGGGTGTGACCGCGCAGGGCAGGGGGAATCGGGCCCAGAATCAGCCTCCACCCATCTCGCATCCCGCGGCAGAGGCAGTGCTGTTTCATAGGGGAAGAACGCTCTCCCCTTCCTGGTCCCTGCCCGCAGCTGATGCAAACCTCCCGGGCAGCCGATGGTGCGGTTCTGAAAGCTGCCCTTGGGCAAGCAGTGCTGGGCTGGGGCTGGCCACCCCAGGGCAGAGGAGTGGCCCCTCGAGCTCTCTAGCCTGTCTCTGCTGGATGCAGAAACCTGCCTCCAGATGGGTTAATGTTTGGGGGGAAGGGGTGGGGAGGTGGTGGCACCCCCTTCACCTCCCAAAGGGCAACCCTGCCATTCCTGCTCCCCCATCTCTGTGTGCACAGGATCGCCTGTCTGCAAAGGGGGTGCTGCTCCCTGATTCGCGGGCTCCCCCGGCTCTCACTCAACATCTCTCTTTCCCGCAACCACGACTGATCTAGTGAAGATTAATGCCGGGCTGACATCTGAGTCCCAGGAGTCGAGGCTCCCTAACTCTGTCTGTTACATAGAGGTGTCAGGTTCGCCTCACTGTCACTCCCGGCCAGGGAGGGGCTGGAATCGGTGCCAAGAAACCGAAAGCTTTGTGCTCACCACTGGGCTTGCAGGCAAGTCTGTGCAGCGACTGGCCAAGTGACAGCACTTGTGTCTGCAGGGCCCTTTGAAAGCAGCCTTTTCCTTCCTGGGAAGTATCTGCTGCTGGGGTGGTCTCCAAAGAGCACTTTACCTTGGCTGCATGTCAGGAGTTTTGTAAACTGTAACACTGCCTGGGAAATCTTTGACAAATCCCTTTTTGTCCCAAAAAAATGCTAATTTATCAAAGCAGAAAAGGTTCACAAGACGGGGCCAGTTTGGACAAATCTCCCAACTTGGGAAAAAAGTTGCAGAAAAGTTTGGGAATTGTTCCTTTCGGTGGCAACAAGTTTCCCAGTTCAAAGTGACTGTTTCAAAACGTAAGCTCGGTAGGCTGAAAAGAAAAAAGAGGGACGATCAAAATGAAACACTTGGCTTGACCCAAACAAAAATCTTCTGATGATTCGTTCGGCCACAGACGTTGTCAAGATTTTTGTTTCGGTTCCAATTCGGGATGGTAAAGAAAATTAAAGCTCTTGAAAATATTCCCGGGGTGGGGAAAGCGTTCCCTGCTGAGTGTGAACTGTGAGACACCTGCTCCCTAAGGCAATGGCTGCAAATCAGCAGCCCCTCTGCCAGCTTGCCCCAAGGGAGGGCTGGAGTGGACAGCCCAGCTGTGGTCAGTCTCAAAAGCACCAACAGCAGCATAGGAACTTGGGGCACTGTGTTGCCCACTGCTGGGAGGTGGCCCTGTTATTGGGTGTCACGGCCGTGGGGGATTTGAACCCGTGACTCTGCTCAAACAGTGTGCTGTGGCTCATCTCCACTGCTAGAGCTTGGACAGCGTCTCAGAACAAGGCTCTTCCCTTCTTTCCCCACCGGACTGAGCACACTGCTGCTCCTAACCGCTTCCCCAAATCTGCAAGCCCCTGCAGCTTGCCCAAGGGCTCCCATTGAAGAGAGCTCTGAGCGTCACTGGCCCAGACTAACTAGAACAGAAATCTGGGCAGCCAAGGTGGCTGGAGTGAGACAAACGCAGTCCCATTCTGTTCTGATTCATTGTCCGTCTAGTCCCGGTGACGTACTAGGCTAGATAAAGCAGCAGTATGTGTCCAGTAGCCCAGGCCCTGTGTATTCTGCGGCAAACTCCTCAGTTGCAAAATCTATCCTTTGCTCCAGAATTGCGAGTGGCTGGTATTTATAGCTGTCAAGTAAACCTTCCAAATGCAAATAGATGCAGTGTCATCTTGCTGGGGTGGCAGCCAGGCTGAAACACCCCCTAAGGGAGGGGTGGATTGCCCCCTTCAGCTGGATGTGTTAACTCTGAAACCTAATGATGACAGTGCCACTTAGATTGCCGACTGTTTCACTGCTGATTGCTTAAAAGCCATCCAGCTGATGGGTTTATCTTACACTCTCAAGCCACTAAAAGCCCCAGCTGTTCCCTCCAAAAACCTCTAGCCTTCCCTCTTGCAATCTAATCTTCAGCAATGTGAGTTTTATGTTGTCAGTGCACGAACACGTAACGCACGGAGAACTTGAGTGCAGCTTAAAACACATAATGTCAAAACACCTAGTGTAAAGGACATGCACAGATTGGATTAATCCCTTTAAATTCAGTCCAAAAAAGCCCTCCCTAAAGCTGCTAGAGAACTTGCAGTGTGCTTACACCAGACTGCCGAGTGCTGGGCCTGGGACCTTGATGGCAGGCCATGATTTTGCATTTGAAGAGAGCTGGACTTGACCTGAAACACACTCCACCTGTCAGTTCTATGGGTCAGGCTGCTCAGGGTCAAGGCCGGGTTGGGTGACAGGAAGACGGCGCTTTCCCTGTCCCGGATATACCGTGATCTGTCTGGGGTGTTCGTTTATGAAATGCTGTGAAACAATCCATGACCTCAAGCACTTGTCTAAAGGGCCGTGGGTTGGGGGTAGCCCACGTGCTTGTCCAAACCTTTACAAATCTAAGAGAAGGGGTGGCAGGGGGAAGAATTCCTCCTGTCTTTCAACCAGCCCTAGGTAACCATGAATAGACAGTGAGCCAGTACAGAGCAAAGACAGTATCACTGCAGAGATCAGCCAGTGCTCTCCCTAGCTCCTGTCATCCACAGATCTCCAAATCGATAATCTCCCCTCCCAGCATCCCGGGAGGCAAATATTCCCCATCCAGCCATGAAACGGGGAATCACGGCTCTGGCTGACGGAGCAAGCTGGAACCCAGGAGTCCTGGGCCCCAGGCCCTTGCTCTAATAGCTGGACCATGCTCCCAGTAAGAAGTGGGCCGAGGTGATGCAGCTGTGCAGACAGCTGTTCGTTTTTAAAACGCAGCACTCCATTGGCGCAGTTTGCTCTGCACCTGCCCGATGGGAAAGTGTCCTCGCCTGAGTCGTGTTCCTCGGTAAATACCAGAGATTCCTCTGCTTCCGACTGCAGTACTTAGAGACTACTTTTCCTTGCGGGCCGTGGAAGAACCTCGCCCCGTTACAGCTGCGCGCCAGTTTCCCCCGCAGGCTAAAGGAATGGGGCCTGCCCATCTGCTCTGAAAAGTGACCATTCAGTAGCGCCGCTCTGGGGGATGCACGAGCGGAGTAGAATCCAGCTCGCACTGCCAGCACTGCTCTGGGCTGTTGGGAGTGAGTGTTGCTAGACTCGGAGCGGACCTGGTCGCGCAGAAGGGCCTGTCTCCCGATTGTAGCTACACGCAAGAGCCTCCGGCTGCAGCCTTCCCGCTGTTAACCCTCAGAACGCTGGTGTTTTCCAGCCCGCCAGCCAAAGCAGGACTTAGCCCAGAGGTCCCCAGTCGGGGAGGGAGGCATCTCTATGGAGGAACATTTGAAAGGCCGCAGCTGGAGCCTAGGCCAGCCCCCCACGGGTGCAGGGAGGGAGCACTCCTAGCTCCAATCCTGGACCCGGTCCCTGCTGCTGGCCCCATGCCCAAGATCTCGGCTGCCGGCCTCAGTCCCTCTAGCTATGACCCTTGCCCCTGTCTGTGTCCCCCTACTCCTGGCCCTGGCTTGGGGGGGCGTGAGGTAAAAGCTGGGGGACCCTGGCTTAGCGGTAGCTGGGGTCACTAGCACGTCCCCGGTTCTTTGAAGAAAGGCGAAGAGTCGGGTTTCACTGTCTGCTGGTTTCCTATTCTAACAGCAACCCCCACTCTGTCTCGGTTCCAGATGGGCTGACAACTTCACCGCGGGGGGCTGCGGCGGGAGTGCAGAGCACAGCTTCCAGCATCCCTTCCTCCAGGTACAGCCGGCGCCCAGCGGGGCTGTGGGTGGGAATGGGATCAGAGAGTGCATGCACCCCCCTCTCGTGGCGGATCTCTCCTCCCGGCCCCCTGCCGGGGGGAAGGCAGATGAACCCAGCTCTACAGAGCCCCAGGCCAGCGTGTTGCCCATACTTCCTTCCTGGCATGCCCTGACGGCAGTGCCTTTTGGGGAGCAGAGGGGATTATTCTGGGGAAGAGGGGTGTCGTGTCCTCTCCCCATCTCTCCACCCTTCCCGGATCAGCAGGTTTGCATAGCAGATTGTATAAGATTTTACGCTCTGGCCTGTCCTGCCTTCCAGCGGCTCTGGGATCCACTGGCCCAGCTGGAGGGGAGGCTACAGTTTGGAACTGAGGGGCGCAGCTGGAGCTGTGGGGTGGCAGAGCTTCCTGGGTCTGCCTCGCTCCAGGGAACAGACACTGGGTGAGGAGCTGCGGTTGCCCCCTGAGATACCAGCACCCAGCCTCTACCGAGCTGCCTCCCCAAGCACTGTCGTTACAGAGCGGCTGTGTCCGTGTTTCAGGCTGTGGGAATGTTCCTGGGCGAATTCTCCTGCCTGGCTGCCTTCTACATCCTGGTCTGCAGGGACCGGCAGAGAGCAGAGCCCAGCCTGGCCCCCGCACAGCCCTTCAACCCGCTGCTCTTCCTGCCCCCGGCGCTGTGTGACATGACCGGGACCAGCATCATGTATGTGGGTAAGTGCTGGGGGCTCTGATGCAGCTCCAGGCTTGGGGGGCGAATGGGGGCACCTGATACACAAGGGGCAAGTGGAGTTGTCTTTAAAACTGTGAAACGTCACAACTTTTTTTGCAGGTGGTCCTTCCTGGGGGGTTAACCCCCCACAGTTTGGTTTTTTAAAGAGGCAAAGAAAACCCCAGCTTTGAACACAGGTTAAAAGTGACCCTTTTCATTTGGAAACTGCCCCCTGTTACTGAGCCAACCAAACAAAATTGGCAAGGAGGGAGGGGAGGAGAAAACCCCTATTTCCTCCCCCCTGTATTGCTCATCTGTTTTGCAAAGAGAACAAACCAACAGGCCACCAAGCAATGTATGTTCCCCTGTCAACTCTCCCGGGATTGTGCCTTCTTTCGGAGTGAGGCCTGCTGCCTGTAAGGGGCGCCCTCTCCTGGTGGGCAGAAACCGAAGTTATCTTAAGTACGTATCTGACCCCTTTACTGTAGTGTCTGAGCACCTCACACTCTGGAATGCAGCTTTTCTTGCAACCCCTCTGTGAGGCAGAGCTAGTCGCTCTAGTGTACAGAGGGAAACTGAGGCACAGAAGGGCAGCGACTTGCTCACAGTCCCACAGGGAATCTAGTGGAGCTAGGATTTGAACCCTGGCCTCCGGATTCCCAGGGTAACCTCTTAACTTTGTCACAGTCCTTCCTCTAAGCTAGCCATCCCCCGAATCATCTGCTTTGACCATTTCCTTCCTCCAACCAGTCCAGGGGAGGCCGGAAGCCCTGTGTCCGCAAATGGCTAAGAAGCTCTGAGGTTCCAATGTCCTTTATGTTAATAATCAGTTTTAATAACCCCCCTAGAAACTCAGGGCCCGATTCCTCACTGCCCGGCACCTTGGTCATCCTCATTCACCGCCAGGCAGAGTGGGTGGGAAATGCCGTGAGGTGTGCTCGCTTTGCCCAGCTGTAGATAACACAAGGGGCAACGTGGTGGAGGAGGGGGCCACGAATCTCTTTCTGGCTACTCCTGGACCGAGTGGCGTGAGGAGATTTTTGGCCAGTGGCACTGCCCCACAGCCGCGAGAGAAGGCTGTGAAAGGGGTTCTCAATCAGCTGGTGCGGTCATGTTTTATTTCTTGATTTTCACCATCCACCACAAAATGTGAGTTGTCCTGTCCACAAGCAGAAGGGGAGGAGGGGCCCTTTCCACAAGGTCTCAGCACAGAGCTCACAGCTCCAATTAAAGTCACCCCCAAAAACTCCCTGACTGGGAGCGGCGTGGAGCCGGGGACCCCCCGTGCGCGATGGATGAACCTCAATTAATTGTGAGCACATCAGAGGAGATGTCACTCAGACTGACACTGATTAAACCCTATTTAATGACCGGTCATTGCGTTCTCTGGCCGCATTGTCCCGCAGGAGGGAGGGGGAGCGCGGGAAGCTTTGAACGCAGGCTGGGAAGGATGCCATGGCTGAAATATTCTGCCTGGGCACAGTCGCTGCCTCTATGCCTCCCAGATTTAAAATGCCTCATTGTGTTTTTCGGGGGGGGGGGGTGGAGGGGGCTAGAACCGGGACCCTCAGCTGTGATAAAGCAGAGCTCTAGTGCCTGAGTAGGAGGAGACACTCTGCAGGCTGTGCTGGTATAAAGGCTTTTACCCTCTGGTGGCTGGAAGTCCAGAAGATGAAGTAGTCACCCACCCACAAGCTACTCTGCAGGGGTACAAGTCCCTTGCTTACTGGGCTCCTAAAATGGTCGGGTCTGGAGATAGCTGGTGGGACAGGAATAGCGGGGGGCTGGGGTGCGTCTAGGGGGGAGGGGAGGAATGGACTAGCTGGGGGTCAGGACTGAGGCACATCTGGCCCGGCAGCTGCACTCACAAACACGTTATCTTGCTGTAGCCCTGAACATGACCAGTGCCTCCAGCTTCCAGATGCTGCGTGGGGCGGTGATCATCTTCACCGGGCTGCTCTCGGTCGCCTTCCTGGGCCGCAAACTGGTGCCAAGCCAGTGGCTGGGGATCCTGGTCACCATGGCCGGGCTGGTGGTGGTGGGGCTGGCGGACATGCTCGGCACCCACGATGAGACGCACAAGCTGAGCGAGGTCATTACAGGTACATGGGGGTGTCCCGGAGTAAGGCTGGGGGGAGGGGACGTCCTGGGAGGGCCACGAAGGAATCTGAGAAGGGGCCATCACTGGGATAGATTTTCCACGTGGGACTGACTGCGGGGACGCCGGTCCTGAATGCAATGGATTCCTGCTCCAGTTACGCCGCCCGGTGGGTGAGGGGTCTGGGATGGGGCTGTGTCTGGAGACCCCCACATTCTCTCTTCCCCGCCCCCCTCCAGGTGACCTGCTGATCATCATGGCCCAGGTGATCGTCGCCATTCAGATGGTGCTGGAGGAGAAGTTCATCTACAAACACGATGTGCACCCGCTGCGAGCCGTCGGCACGGAGGGTAGGTGGCAGCAGGGGGCTGGGGCTGGGTGGGGGGAACCCCATACTGGGTGCAAGGATGGGGAGGGGGAAGTGTCTCTGATGCCCTGTGGGCAACTCTGGGCTACTGACTCCGAGCAGGGAGCCTGTGGCGGCGTCACTCACGCTGGGAGATGCAGTGGGCAGCGTCCTGCATGCCAGCCTCCGAGGCTGGCGCTAGGCTGCGGGGGCTGAAGACATGGGGTCTGGGGTCTGCGCCCAGGCAGCAAGGGCAAACTGGCAGCTGGCGGGAGGGGAGCCAGGGTCTCTCTGCTGGGCACCCACCCCTCCAGTCCACGTGAATGGGGCTGGGGTTGCTGGGAAGAGCTGTCTTTAGCCAGGCTGCTTTCCGTGTGTGTGAAACAGCGTCAGGGGCGGATACTGCGGCAAGGGAGCAGAACACAGCGGCTCGAGGGGAGGCCTCCTTAAAACTCCGGGGTTCATTGCCCACCCCTGCGGCTCACTTGTGCCTGGCGGGAGGGGCGGCTGGATCCTCATGAGCCTCTGAAAAACTGCACCTTTCTCCCAAAATCCGTCCCCCAGCAAAACCCAGTTCCAGTGTTCAGGGGTCTGGAGCAGGAAATGCCACATGTTGGGGTGGGGATGGAGAACCACCTTCTGGGGAATGAGCCCCACCCAACCAGTAGCACCTGGCTTTTCTGCACCGCCACCCCCTGCCTTGTTCCCTCCCAGGTTTCTTTGGCTTCGTCATCCTGTCTCTCCTGTTGATCCCCATGTACTACATCCCGGTGGGCAGCTTCAGCAGCGGCCCGCGGCAGGTGCTGGAGGACACACTGGATGCCTTCTGCCAGATCGGCCGCCAGCCCCTCATTGCCCTGGCCCTGGCGGGCAACATCAGCAGCATTGCCTTCTTCAACTTCGCCGGCATCAGCGTCACCAAGGAGATCAGCGCCACCACCCGCATGGTGCTGGACAGCCTGCGCACCGTGGTCATCTGGGCCGTCAGCCTGGCCGTGGGCTGGGAGACCTTCCACGGCCTGGAGATCCTGGGCTTCCTCATCCTTCTGACCGGCGCTGCCCTCTACAACGGCCTGCACCAGCCCCTGCTCGCCAGGCTGCCCTGGCGCCGGCCCCCAGCAGCTGCCCTGGGCTCTGAGGCTGAGAGGGAGAATCTGCTGGGAGGGGGAAGGGCACCCATCAATGCAGACAGCTGAGGAGCCGGACCCCATGGGGCATGGACGCCAGATCCCAGCACCCCCTCATCCCCTGGCCCGGGCTGGGACACCGGAGCCCGCCTCTCTGTACTTACTGGGCCTCAGACGTTCTGGGCATGGCTCCTCTGGGATGGGAGGTGGGATCTGGAGAATGAAGGTCACTAGAGGTGCCCCCCCTCCTGATTAAAATGCCTCTGCACATCCCCAGAGGAGGCCCTGCTATGCCACCGGTGCACACGGGTTATCCACCCCTTTCTCCCAGGGGGTTGCAGTGACATCCTGTTCTGTGGGTCCCCCGTTCCCCTCCACCACCCCCCCGCTACCTGCCTGGCTGCATGACCCAGGGCTGTGCCAGGATGGGTTTCTGGACCAGCACCGATGAATGCACATCAGACCGATGCTGGGAGCTGCTGCTTCTGAAGGAGACACCTGGGCTCAGGGCCGTGCATGCAGTTCTTGGTGACTTTCATCAGGGGGCATCTTTACCTTCTCTCCTGCCCCCCAAGGAGGAGGACTTGCTCTACCCACCTAGTTCCTGCTCCACCTGCAGCGTCCAATGGTGTAACGAGGAAACCATTCTTCCAGGCTGGTGGGACAGGCCCACAACCCCTCTTCTGTCTTGCGTGCAGATGGAGCCTGGAGGAGCACTGGTTACGGCCGTAAACCCTGGAAGCTCTTTGCCTCGGCTGTCTCCTTGTGCAGAGCTGAAGCCGTCTGCAGGGTGGGGCCCTGTTTGCTGCACCCAGGGTGGCATTGGGGATTTTAATGCTGCCTGTAGCCTCCAGTGGCCCCTGGGTGCTGGGCTGCTGGGGGCTAGTGGTGCAAAGGTGGGGGGCAGGGGCGTGCTGTATCATGCGCAGCGAAGTGTGCAATTCCACACCTACATGCAAGGCCTGACCTTGTACAAACAGCGTGTGCAAGGTCACACTGGGCGCAGGGTGGAATCAGCCACAGGGCTGGGGCACGCAGTGTGCGCATAGGTGGCTGGTTCACTCCCTGCTCCCTCTGTTGATGGGACGGCCATGGGCTGTCACGCCCAGCGGGGAGCAATGGAAGCTGGTGGACCTGCATTAGCCAAGGCGGGTAAGGCAGCAACCACCCTGCAGCGGGAGATACACGGGCCTGGCCTGGCTGGGGTGGGGGTGGGGGGGCACGTGCTGCCACTCTTGCCTTGGAGCACTAAGCAGCGTCTCTTGTAACCAGTGAAGCACAGTCCCCTGGGTGCGCGTCTGCAGCAGCTGCCTGGGGTCGGGGGAGAAGCCTGGGCCTTGTCTCCCTCTTACCTGAATCGATCACCCTCCTGCTGGGGCTTCCTCGGCCTGCTGCAGCCAGGGCTGTTCTCTGTTCCCAGCCGTGCCTGGGCCTGCTGGCCAGCTTCTCCCTCCTGTCTCCTCCCAGGCAGAGATGAGCTTTACAGGGGCTCCCCGGTCCCTCCATGTGCTTGAACTGGCCCAGGGCCTTGCCTCGAGGCTCCTCCCTGTGCCCGTCCCCATTGCTTTCCCTGCCCCTTCCAGCGCAAGAGGGAGGTGGTCCCGTATCAGAGCCACGGTGCCTGTCTCCCCCCTTTGGCGAGGACACCTGCTCTCAGCCCCCGGCTCCCCAGGCTGCTGCCGCTCTGGGCTGGAGACCCCTCTCCCTCCCTGCTGGGCAGGGTTCCCTGGGTTGTACCCAGTGTGTCCAGGCTGCCCGGGCAGGCCTGCTTGCTTTCCCCTCTGAGCCAGTTCCCAGGGACTGGCATAGGTCTGGCAGCCCTACGGCAGTTCCTCTGCCGGCCTATTCTATGGTTCAGATACAGGCACCGCAGAGGAAACCATGACAAGACCCTGCATGCACAGCTCACCCCACCCCTCACATGGGCTCTGGGTCCTTCACCCCCACACTCCAGGGGTTTCCATGGGGGGTCCAGCTCGTCACAGCTTCAGCTCACACCAAGCCCCCCATCTTATGGGGCCTGGTCCTCCCACCCCTTCCCTGAGGATGGGGCTGCTGTGGACCAGAGGTCCTGTCCATGCTGACTCAGGAGGAAGGCCCCGCGTGCCTTTAAAACCAGGCTGTTTATCCAGAAAGCCTTTCTCTGGCCCCTGGAGGGTGGGGGTTGAACTTGTGTTTCTCCCCAGGGGCTGACTTCAAAGGGCTGATAACCAGAGGAACTAGGGAGCATCCCCCCTCCAGCTGCACAATTGCGCGTTTAACACAATGGACCCCATGGCATTAACCCTCCTTCGCTACTGTTTGACTCACTTCAGTAACGTGAATCTGACTGCCCCAAGGCTTGTCCAGGATACTGCAGAAGAGGGTCAGGCTGGAGGGAGCTGAACGGGTGGTGAGCCTGGGTTCTCTCTCTGCATTTCTCCTCCCAGCTCGCTAGTTCCCTCCTTCCCATGCACCCTCCCAACCTCCAATAAAATTGAGAACTTTTCTCCCTTACACAAAAGAGTAAAAGCAGCCCTCTGTCCGCTGGCATGGGCCCCTTCAGCCCATCTGCTTTCCTGTTCTGTTTGCAGGGCTCAGGCCAAGTGTGCACCACCTGGCTTCTGCCACCAGCCGAGCTGGTTGACCCTGTTGCAGTGCGTGCAGGGTGGGATCCACCACCCCCAGGCCCCAGTCAGCTCTGGCAGCTGATTTCCTTCCAGGGATCCAGCTGTGTGCAATCCCCTATGTACACCCACCAGCCCCTGCATGACAGCAGCATGGCAAGCACTGGTACCGAGATGGCTATGCCCATGTTTGGGGCTCCTATGATGGATGTTACATCCCCCAAACCTTCCATCTTCATGGACGTGCACTTCCAGCCCATCCCCAGGGCAAGGAGGGGGGTGAGCGACCTGGGACAGGAGGGGTAGAGAAGCTGCATGCAGGGCCTGCTGGGCTCCTCTGATGTGGAACTGCAGCCTGGAGAAACTAGCATCCTTGGAGCCAATGCTGAGGTAAAGCACCTTCTGGCTGGGTTGGCAGAGATGCCCCTGTTAGCCTGCAGAGGTGCCATGCCCTGCCCTGTGTATCATGGCTGGGCAGGGCAGTGGTGCTGTGGCCCCATGCCACGGCCTGGGAGTTGGCAGAGATGCCCCCCGTTAGCCTGCAGAGGTGCCATGCCCTGCCCTGTGTATCATGGCTGGGCAGGGCAGTGGTGCTGTGGCCCTATGCCACCACCTGGGAGCACTGCACATGGGGCCTGCAGCAGGCACTCAGATGTCAGGGTGATGGGCGGCTGTTGAAGATCTTAGGATAGAGGAGGCTGCAGCAGAGGATCCTGGAATGTCCCTTGCAATGCAATGCTCTGCACAGCAGTGTCTGGGCCCTTTCCCTGTAACAGGGATGCCCCTGCCCCCAATCTCCTGCAGGCGGTGCTCCCAATCCGACACCACTTTTCTCCCAGTAAGAAGCATGAGGAGGGCAGGGAGGAGGTCATGACGGAGCTGAGGGCTTGGGCTTCCTTGCAGACCTGTGGGGGAATGCACCCCTGTGTGCAATGTCTCATGTGGGGGGGGGGATTTGGCCCTGAGGAGAGGGCCAAAGGAAGGCAGATGCACAAATTAAGTCCTGCTTAGGGGGCTGCCTTGGCCTTGCACTGGCCCTCAACCCAGGGTTGAATTCCTCCCCTTCCCCACGGAGGAACCCCCGTGGCTAGGTGTAGGGGGAACTGCCCCTGCCATGCCACATGGCCCCCTTCTAGGAACGCCCTCTGCAGTGTCTGAAACTCAACAGTTCACACGTGCAGGCAGTGCAGCTTACTGGGATGGAGCTTGGAGCGTCTATCAGGATTGTGGCCTTGTTACGCTAGGTGCTGTACAGATCCTTAGGGAGAGAAAGACCCTGGCCTGAAGTGCTCATGCACTAAGTATAAGGTACGAGGCAGCAGGTGAATACAACGATCAGGATGAGCAAGGAACCCATAAGCTACTTGTGAGAGGAAGGCTGGCTGAGTGGTTTGGAAGACAGGAGTTCAAGTCCACTCTGACATAGATTCCCTGCAGACACTTGAGCTATTCTGTGCCTCAGTTTCCCCTTTGCAAAATAGGCGTGATCGCGCTCTGCATTTCAGTACAGCAAAGATTGTGCACGTGTGCTCTGGTTTAATGATCATGAGATACTCAGGTGCCATGGTGGTGGGAGCCTTATAAAATAGGTTTGGAAGGGTTAGTTTATGTCAGCAAACATCAGTTTCACCAGACTCACACAAACTGAGCAAGCAGTGTTTTCATCAATCATCAAAATTTACCCACAGTCAAAGTAAGGAAAATGCTGTTTGAAAACGTTCAATGAGAGTGAAAATCCAGTGCTGCAGAGTTTGAATTAGGCTGGTTAGGAGTGGCCATGTGAACGAACAATAAACCCAGATTTGCTTTGTTGATTTAAGGGTAGTTTTGATGTGTATTTTGACCTGTGACATTGACAGTTTGGGTTTGGAACAGTTTATACAGTTTTCACTCCTTGAATCTTGCTGTTAACTGACATTAAATAATTGCCAGCCCCTCCCCTCCCCCAATGATTTCCCACAACTATGAACATTTAAATTGATAAACATCAGAAAATAAAACAGAGATTAGCCACTGAAAATAAAAGTCTTGCTATGCCTAAGAATGTTTGTGGCATAGATGTAGCTGTGTTGGTCCCAGGATATGAGAGAGAGAAGTAGAGAGAAAATCTTTTGTTGGGCCATATATTGGGAAGTACGAGCGTCTGGCCTTCCCAGAGCTTTTGTACAGGTCTGGGGAAGGGAACAGGCGGGTCTAAGCTAAATCCAAACTGCGACAGATCGTTGGATCACACACGCTATAGGACAGGGTTCTCAACCAGGAGCCCATGACCCCCTGGAGTGGGGGTGTATGAGCTGGTTTCACAGGTCCATGGGGACTCATGGCTGAAACCTGAGCCCCAGCACCCCCATGGGGCTGAAACTGAGAGCCTTGGTGTCCCTCAGAGGGCTGAAGCCACAAGCCCTGGAGTCCCCCGTGGGGCAGAAAGCTCGAGCCCTGGTGCCCCTGTGGGTCTCAAGCCTGGAGCCATGGAGCTGAAATGAGACTCTCCGCTTCATAAGTCTAAAGCTGGGGACCCAGAGCCCTGGTGCCCTGCGAGGCAGAAACCTGGAGACCCTTTCCCCTCCGCCCCAGAAGCTGAAGCCCTGAGCCTCCAGTCCTGCAGGGCTAAAGGCCTAAGCCCGCCACCTGCTCCACAGCAGGAGTTTTTACAGCATGTTGGGAGGGTCTCAGACAGAAAACGGAGAACCCCTGCTGTAGGAGAACACAAAATTAAGTGGACAATTAAGGGTTAGATTGTGAAGATCTGGGTCCATTCGATATAGGGTCAGTCCAATGGTCCATCTAGCCCAGTCTCCTGTCTTCTGACTGTGGCCAGGCCCAGAAAATACTCAGAGGGAATGAACAAAACAGGGCAATTTCAAATGAATCATTCCCAGTCAGCCAGTCCAAGCTTCTAGCAATCAGAGGCTCTGGACAACCAGAACATGGGATTGCTCTCTGACCATCTTGGCTAACAGCCATGGACGGACTTGTCCTCCAGGAACTTCTCTAGTTCTTTTTTGAAGCTCAGTGGTTTGAGCATTGGCCTGCTAAACCCAGAGTTGTGAGTTCAATGCTTGAGGGGGCCACCTAGGGATTGGGGCCAAAAATCTGTCCAGATTGGTCCTGCTTTGAGCAGGAGGTTGGACTAAATACCTTCTGAGGTCCCTTCCAACCCTGATATTCTAGTCTATGATACTTTTGACCTTCACAACATCCCCTGGCAATGAGTTCCTCAGGTTAACTGGGTGGCAAGTGGGTGTGAAGAGCTCCCTGGTGAGATTACAATAAGCTAAACTGTCACAGTCTGGTAAAGGCTCAAACGTTTACTATCACAGGGCGACAGCTCCAGCGTCAAGCCAGGGGCGGCTCCAGGCCCAAGAATGCCAAGCGGATGCTTGGGGCGGCATGCCACGGGGGGCGCTCTGCCATGGACCACTGGAGCCGTGGGACCGGCGACCGGCAGAGCGCCCCCCGCGACAGGCGGCCCCGCTTGAGACAGCGAAATGTCGAGAGCCGCCCCTGCGCCAAGCACACCTCCGGCCTCGCAGGACTCCAGGAGCAGGCGCCTGCTGGTCTCTGCCTGAGGCTTTGCCCAGCGGAGTTTGCAGGGCGCATGGAGGGGCGGCTCTACGCGAAATGCCCGGCCGGGGGAGGAGCCGGCGGGCTGCGGAGAGCGGGGCTGGGCGCGCCGGCCCGGCTGCTTTCGCTTTCGGCTCGCAGGAAATGGCTGAGAGCGGCGACGGGGCGCGCTGCACCCCGGCGGGGGGACGGGAGGGCGCAGCGGAGTCTCCCGGCGGCGGGGCGAGCTCCGAGCCTGGGCAGCGCGCAGGGGCCAAGCTTGGGAGGGGCCGAGCGGGCCGCCGCGGGCCGGAGCTGGCGCAGGGGAGAAGCGCTGATCCGAGCCCCGCCGAGTGGAGGGGACCCGCCCTACTGGCCTGGTTACTCTCCTTAATTGCGAAGGGCCCCGAGGTGTCCAGCGGCAGGGACCGGCCCGCCGGGGAGCCGGACACCCCGAGGCCTCAGGTGAGGACACGCAGCGTGGCCCTGCCCCAGGCCCTGGTGGTGGGGCTGGAGGGGAGGGGGGACAGTGTTCGTTTCTTGTCTAAATAACTTCTGGGGATCTCCCCCACCGCTGACGCTGCCCCCTTCTAGACGATATTTGCAGTGAACGCCCATTGCTCCTGGGTTTAGTGCAGTCTGTGGCTAACCGGCAGTTGCGCTCTACCCCAGAGCTGGGTGCATTGCAGGGCGGGCTGGGAAGGCAGAGTTCGGGGACCAACCTAGCCCAAGGGTGGTGGTTCCTCTGCCAGCAGCGCTGAGATTCTATGATTCTAAGATGCTTTGTGTGATCACTGCAGCCCTGGGGCAAGAGCCCTGGAAATAGCACCGGGGTGGGGCGACCTGTTATTTGAGAGGTGGCGAGTCTGAGCTGGGAGACAGGAATAACATGAGAATGGGCTCTCCCCATCAACCCCCACCTTTCTCCTTAGTTGACTAGAACTTTAAAAAAAAAATAGCCAAGTTTAGGTACTAAGGCCCAGATCCTGGAAGATTCATAGATTCTAGGACTGGAAGGGACCTCGAGAGGTCATAGAGTCCAGTCCCCTGCCCTCATGGCAGGGCCGAATACTGTCTAGACCATCCCAGATAGACATGTATCTAACCTACTCTTAAATATCTCCAGAGATGGAGATTCCACAACCTCCCTAGGCAATTTATTCCAGTGTTTAACTACCCTGACACTTAGGAATTTTTTCCTAATGTCCAACCTAAATCTCCCTTGCTGCAGTTTAAGCCCATTGCTTCTTGTTCTATCATTAGAGGCTAAGGTGAACAGGTTTTCTCCTTCCTCCTGATGGCACCCTTTTAGATACCTGAAAACTGCTATCATGTCCCCTCTTAGTCTTCTCTTTTCCAAACTAAACAAACCCAATTCCTTCAGCCTTCCTTCATAGGTCATGTTCTCAAGACCTTTAATCATTCTCGTTGCTCTTCTCTGGACCCTCTCCAATTTCTCCACATCTTTCTTGAAATGCGGTGCCCAGAACTGGACACAATACTCCAGCTGAGGCCTAACCAGCGCAGAGTAGAGCAGAAGGACTTCTTGTGTCTTGTTTACAACACACCTGTTAATGCATCCCAGAATCACGTTTGCTTTTTTTGCAACAGTATCACACTGTTGACTCATATTAAGCTTGTGGTCCACTATAACCCCTAGATCCCTTTCTGCCGTACTCCTTCCTAGACAGTCTCTTCCCATTCTGTATGTGTGAAACTGATTGTTCCTTCCTAAGTGGAGCACTTTGCATTTGTCTTTATTAAACTTCATCCCGTTTACCTCAGACCATTTCTCCAATTTGTCCAGATCATTTTGAATTTTGACCCTGTCCTCCAAAGCAGTTGCAATCCCTCCCAGTTTGGTATCGTCTGCAAATTTAATAAGCGTACTTTCTATGCCAACATCTAAATTGTTGATGAAGATATTGAACAGAGCCGGTCCCAGAACAGACCCCTGCGGAACCCCACTTGTTATACCTTTCCAGCAGAATTGGGAGCCATTAATAACTACTCTCTGAGTACAGTTCTCCAGCCAGTTATGCATCCACCTTATAGTAGCCCCAGCTAAATTGTATTTGCCTAGTTTATCGATAAGAATATCATGTGAGACCGTATCAAATGCCTTACTAAAGTCTAGGTATACCACATCCACTGCTTCTCCCTTATCCACAAGGCTTGTTATCGTATCAAAGAAAGCTATCAGATTGGTTTGACACGATTTGTTCTTTACAAATCCATGCTGGCTGTTCCCTATCACCTTACCACCTTCCAAGTGTTTGCAGATGATTTCCTTAATTACTTGCTCCATTATCTTCCCTGACACAGAAGTTAAACTAACTGGTCTGTAGTTTCCTGGGTTGTTTTTATTTCCCTTTTTATAGATGGGCACTATATTTGCCCTTTTCCAGTCTTCCGGAATCTTTCCTGTCTCCCATGATTTTCCAAAGATAATAGCTAGAGGCTCAGATACCTCCTCTGTTAGCTCCTTGAGTATTCTAGGATGTATTTCATCAGGCCCTGGTGACTTGCAGGCCTCTAACTTTTCTAAGTGATTTTTAACTTGTTCTTTTTTAATTTTCTCTTCTAAACCTACCCCCTTCCCATTAGCATTCACTATGTTAGGCATTCCTTCAGACTTCTCGGTGAAGACCGAAACAAAGAAGTCATTAAGCATCTCTGCCATTTCCAAGTTTCCTGTTACTGTGTCTCCCTCCTCACTGAGCAGTGGGCCTACCCTGTCCTTGGTCTTCCTCTTCTAATGTATTGATTTTAGGCTCTTCCCCTCTGTTGATTTTGATGGAAGGGAGGAGCCTAAATACTTTTGAGGATTTGGGCCTAATTCCCTTGTCGTCCAGAAATCTCAAAGAACATTATTTAATTCCAAGGCCAGAAGAGCCCATTGTGATCATCTAGTCTGACACTTCCCCCTCCCCCATACCACTGGCCAGAGACCTGCCTCCAGAATAATTCCTAGAGCAGAAATTGTTGCTAATTACTCTTACCATTAAAAACTGATGCCTTATTTCCAGTATGAATTTGTCTAGTTTTAATTTCCAGGCATTGGATCATGTTACACTTTTCTCTGTGAGATTGAAGAGCCTATTATTAAATATTTGTTTCCAACGTAGGTACTTGTAGATCATGATCCAGTCACCCCATCTCCCAAAAGATACTTTGGAATTGTAACGAGTACAGAAAAGGGCAGCAAAAATGAGGGGTATGGAGCAGCTTCCAGATGAGGAGAGATTAATAAGGCTGGGACTTTCCAGCTTGGAAAAGAGACGACTAAGGGGGATATGACAGAGGTCGGTATAGTCATGCCTGGTGTAGAGGACGTAGATAAGGAAGTGTTATTTACCCCTTCTCATAACACAAGAACCAAGGGTCACCAAATGAAATGAATAGGCAGCAGGTTTAAAACAAACAAAATGAAGTATTTCTTCACACAGCGCACAGTCAACCTGTGGAACTCATTGCAGGAGGATGTTGTGAAGGCCAAGACTATAACGGGGTTCAAAAAAGAACTAAGTAAGTTCATGGAGGATAGCTCCATCAATGGCTATTAGCCAGGATGGGCAGGGATGGTGTCCCTAGCCTGTTTGCCAGAAGCTGGGAAGGGGCAACAGGGGATGGATCACTTGATGATTCCCTGTTCTGTTCATTCCCTCTGGGGCACCTGGCCTTGGCCACTGTTGGAAGACAGGACGCTGGGCTAGGTGGACCTTTGGTCTGACAGAGTATGGCCGTTCTTCTGTTTTCTTTGCTAAGATAAATAGACTCAGGGAGCTCAATCTATCACTACAAGGCAGGTTTTCTAATCCTTTAATCATTGTTGTGGCTCTTCTCTGACCCCTCTCCAGTGTATCAACATCCTTGAATTATGGGCACCAGCACTGGACCCAGTGTTCCAGCAGCGGTCGCACTAGGGCCAAATAGTGAGGTCAAATAACCTCTCTGCTCCTACTCAAGGTTCTCTGTTTATACATCCCAGGATCACTTTAGCTCTTTTGGCCACATCACACTGCGAGTTCATGGTGAGCCAAGTATCCACCACGAGCCCCAAATCTTTGTCAGAGTCGCTGCTTTCTAGGATAGAATCCCCCATCCTATAACTATGGCCTGAATGTACGTTTATACTGGGCCCGATTAAAATGCAGATTGTTTGCTTGCACCTGTCCTCTTCGTTATTTACCACTCCCCCAATTTTGGGGTCAGTTTAGGCATGTGAATTCATCGAGGATTGCCGGGAGGCAAAGGAAGTACCATAGTCCCCTGTTATAGATGGGGAAACTGAGGCAGAAAGAAGGGATGTCCACCAGTGGCAGAACCAGGAATAGGACCCTGGAGTCGTGACTCTCAGTTCTGTTCCTTAACCAGTAAATAGGCTCCCTCCTTATTCACAATAGTTAGAGACAGAAAAGATGCATTAGGTCCCTCTTGCACACCCCCGTCACTGCAGCTGTGTTCCAGGGCTGTGGGTCGTTCAGATATCTGCCCAGTGGGAGACTGTTCCACAGGTTGATTCATTGGTGCTGGAACAGTTTGTACAGTGGGGGTGCTGAGAGCCATTGAACCAGCCTGTAAATCCTGGATATGATAGAAACCACTTCAAGCCCGGGGGTGCGGCAGCCCCCCAGCACCCCTAGGTCCAACACGTGTGGGTTGACTGAGCCCTTGATTTGAAGCAATCCGCCGATGTCCCCTGAAACTCATGTGATGGCAAAGGACAAAGAGATTGAAACGAGGCCAAAACACTGGGCATTACCGCTACTGTTCAATTGTCTCTTTGTCTTTAAGCTCAACGCTAACAGTGCCCAGAGTGCAGCTGGAACAGCACACGAGCTCCGGAACACAGCGGAGAGGCTGCAGACTCAGCTGGAGGTGAGGGACTTTCTGACCATTCAGATTCACTGAGACTTCGTCGTCATGATCAAACCTACACGTGACAGCACATATTAGAGACAAACCACGGTGCACCTCTCAGAGTAAGAGACACCCAGGGTAAAGCTACATGCTGTGTCTGGGGCTCGAGCCTGTGTCCATTTGTCACTGATCCAGTGATGAGGATGACTAATAATGAGTAAATACATCTATCGTTTATTTATAATATGGTAGAGCCTGGATTGTGTTAGGTGCTGTACAAAACGGTGGTCCCTGTCCCAAAGAGCTGGTGATCGAAGGACCAGGTTGCTGGGTAGTGCGAGATCCCGTTTCTTTCCTCATCGCTGTCTGACGATTCCCGATGGTTTGTGGGATCACTTTCTCCCACTAGCCTGCACTTGGGACGCTCGGCTCAGGAAGCGTTTCTGTGTCTCATGTCTTGTCCGAGGCATATAGGAGTTGTACCACATTAACTGCTCCGGTCTGGTTCGAGTGGTACAGCGCCCCCTAGTGTGGACACAGTTATGCTTATACCGGTATAGCTAGCTCTGTTCCAGAAGGGGTTCATAGATTCCAAGGCCAGAATGGACCACTGTGATCATAGAAGCTCAGGGTTGGAAGGGACCTCTGGAGGTATCTAGTCCAACCCCCTGCTCAAAGCAGGACCAACACCAACTAAATCATCCCAGCCAGGGCTTTCTCAAGCCGGGCCTTAAAAACCTCTAAGGAAGGAGATTCCACCACCTCCCTAGGGAAGCCATTCGGGTGATCATCTTGTCTGTCCTAACACTGGCTGCAGGACTTCCTGGGATGAATTCCTGCTTGGACTGGAGCACTGCTCTGAGAAACACGTAGGCTCATAGAAATGTAGAACTGGAAGGGCCCTCGGCAGATCCTCTAGGCCAGGCCCCTGCACTGAGCCAGGACTAACTGTTATCCAGCCCAGCCCTGACAGGCGTTTGTCTGACCTTGACTTTAAATTCCCAGGGAATGAGCTCTACTGATATCTGGCACCTTTATTCCAGGTTAAGTGGGTCCACACTGGGGCTTTTATCAGCATGACTTAGTAAAGAATCAGCTCTGTGTCCCCCATAGTTCTACAGGTACAAAACCCATATGTAGGGCAGGCCTCAGTTGCTCCTGTCACATTGGTTGCCCCGTGGCTCCCCTCTGGTTTTAGACAGTACTTGCTGCCTTCCAGTTTTCATGTACCTGAGCTGCTTACCTGGCTGTGGTCCCTGAGCACCTCACAGTGTTTGATGTATTTATCCTCCCAACACCCAGCGGTTGGGACGTGCTATGATCCACATTGTACAGCTGGGGAAACTGAGGCACAGAGACACCACGGCACTGGGAGTTAGGTGCCTAAACACCTTGGAGGATCTGGGCCTGCCTGAGTGACTTGCCCTAGGTCACGCAGCGAGTCAGGGATGGAACCCAGGAGTCCTGGTCCCCAGTCCCATGGTCAGATTGGGATATTGCACCGTCTCCCTGTGTCTCTGGCTGGTAGCTGCCCCTGTGCTGGGATGTTGAATAGCAATGAGCCCCTTCCACTCCCCACAGGCTCTGAAAGGCTCCTCAGACCCCGAGACACTGGAATTCCTGCAGGCACTAGAAGCGCCCGTTAGAATCGCCAGCCGTGTGCTCACTGAGAACCAGAGGCTACGGCGGGAGTTGGAGGAGTTGAAGGGCAGGTTGGCAGCCCCACCACCCCTGGAACCAGCCAGCCAGCCTCCAGCTCACTGGGCATCATCCCCCTGGACCTCCCAGACATCGCCCCCATGGGCCACCCGGAGCACAGGTAGGCCCCGGCGCGCCCTGGGCAGGCACCTCCCCTGACCGGGTTAACATGGGGGAGCCTGGGTAGGGCTGGAATGGGGGTTCCTTTCCCTTGTGAGGAGCAGGGACCAGAGCCAGGCAAGCCGAGGGAGCAGTGGGGCTGGAGTCGCCCCATTGATTGGGGCAGCAGTGCTCCACCTTGATTGGGCTGCGGCCCCCAAAATGGCTGAAAGACCCTCCTGCAGCCCATCCTCCCCCCATGACTGTCTTTACCCACAGTCCTGTGGGGCTGAGGCAGCAGGACGACTTTCCAGCCATTGCAGGAGCTGCAGGTGGAGCAGGGGAGGGTTGGCACTGTTGGGGGGGGAGGTTGGGAGGGGATTGGTGCTGCTGGGTATGTAGGGGGGCAGGGAAGGGCTGGCGCTGCTGGGCGTGGTGGAGGAGGGCAGGTGCTGCTGGGTGTGTATGGGGGGCGGGGGAGGGCTGGCACTGCTGGGTGTGGTGGGGGGAGGGCTGGTGCTGCTGGGGGTGTATAGGGGTGGGCTGGTAGGGGGTTGGTGCTGCTGGGTGTGGGAGGGGACTGGGGGGAAAGCTGGTGCTGCTGGGCGTGGTGGGTGAGGGCTGCCACTGATGGGTGTGTATGGGGGGTGGGCTGGTGCTGGGTGTGTATGGGGGTGGGCTGGGAGGAGGTTGGTGCTGCTGGGTGTGGGAGGGGCCTGGGTGGAAGGCTAGTGCTGCTGGGTGTGATGGGGGAGGGCTGGCGCTGATGAGTGTGAATGGGGGTTGGGGGAGGGCTGGTGCTGCTGGGTGTGGGAGGGGGATGGGAGCAAACTCCTATCATAGCCCCAGCTTTCCCCACTGAACCAAACTGATACTTGAGAACAGCTGGATCGATTTGGCAGGGTTAAAACAGGCAGGCCCCCTTGGGTACCAGTCTGTGTGGCATGGGGGATTTGCCCTTACCAATAGCAGTATTAGGGCATATCCCCCTCTGGGTTTGCAGCCACTAGGGGGCAGAGTGCCCTGCACAGGACCAGGGCTGGGACTCCATCCCGCTGGCTGAGCCGTGTCTCTAACCAGCCCCGTTCCCTGCCAGCCTTGCCCCTGCAGGTCCGTGTGAGCGGGAAGACGGCTGGCTGCGAGAGGCAGTTCTTGGACCAGGTGGCCCAGCTCCTCATGGCCCAGGGCATCTCCCTGCAGGCCGGGGCGTACGAGCCACACTCCAGCCACCTGCTGCTGCTCTTCTGCCCGATCTCGTCCCGCTCAGGCACAGACATCAGCAACGCCCTGGAGGGGATCCCCGGTGAGTGGCCCTTTCACCAGCATGGGCTGAGCTGTTCTCCAGCCAGTGGCCCCTGCCACCTCCACTTCCCTTAAACTAAGTGCAAAGCCCGTTAAATGAGTGGACCCAAAGTGCCTGCCTGGTGCAGGCAACGAACGGCCAGGGACTTGCCTGGCTCGTGCACCTCAATCCCGACCCGCAGCCCCAGACTCCCCACCCCAGCTGTCCATCCTCAACCCTGCTCGTCCCTTTGTGCTCCACCTCCTAACTTAGCCACTGGGCTCACAGGCCCATGCATGGGGGGTCCAACTGTGGGGGCACCCCAGAAAAAATCCACCACGGCTAGTGGATGCCTGGAGCACTGGCTGCCAGGGCAGAGGGAGTCCCTGTACTTTGACTCCACTCTGCAGCAGCAACCAGCTCGGGTTGGGGAAAGCCCCTTCCCATGGCCTCTGGACCCTGTGCTGCAGCCACTGCTGCTGGGCTGAGGAAGCTCCCCCTCCCTGATCCCTGCCTCCAGCAGAATCACCAGGCAGGAGAAGCCCCAGTGCCCTGACCCTGCTCCCCACAGAAGCACTGGGTGGGGCAGGGGAAGCCCCAGCACCCAGACCCCCACTGCAGCTTGGGGCTGGAGATTCTCTGGTCTTGCAGCTGCAGGGGGTGGGGGAGGAATGTGGGGGACTCTGCATGGAAGAGGGGCAGAGCTGTGGGAGGGGCTGTAGGCAAAAGGGGTAGGGAGGGCCCTAGGAACCCTTAATCTGCCTCTGCCCTGACAGCTGTTCTCTCCCCTCCGGCCCAGCGGCGAGGAAGATGATCCTGGTGGTGCTGCATCACCAGCCCAACGAGCAGGCCGAGCTCTACGCCAGCAGCAAGCGGGAGGCCCAGCACCCGGGGCTCCTGCACACCGTGGACAGCTGCTTCTCCACCCGTTCCGGCTTCTACCCGTGCCAGGCCAACGCCGCTGCCGTGGCCTCCGTGTCTGCCGCCCTCCAGCAACTGGCCCTGGCTGGCCACTAGGGGGCATCCCCTGCAGGAGGCAGCAGGATCTGTGAGCTGGGACGTGGCATGTCCGTGGGGCTGCGTTATGCCCTGGTGACTGTACTGTCCTGACCTGTCCTAGCTGGGACTGCCTGGGGGGCCAGTGCTGTAGCATGTTGGACTGTTACCTGTGGGAATGATCGTCTCTGGGCTGGAGCTGTTCTTACCAACCTCTGGTCCCTCCCCTCCCGTCCCCCATCACATTTAGGGCAATGCTGTGCAGCTGCATTAGTTCCTGCCACGTTATACAGCTACCCCCCCTCCGTGCTATCTCCCCACTGCCCCCAGCCTGCCCGTGAACACTGATCAGTCCCCACAGGGATCTCGTGCGAGCAGCATGATGAGACGAGCTCTGGCTCCCTTGAGTTCTGTTACAGCTGCTTCCCCTCCCTGTGGCAGGGGCCTGGTGAGCATGGAAGCGCTTTGGGCTGGACCTGGGGGGGGCAGGGCAGTCATTATGCTGGGCACACATCACTCCTCGTGCAGTCAGGGCTGCAGCCGGAGACCAAGGGAGGCTCTGTGGCCTGGCGAACAAGCGTTATGCTCTGGTGAAGGTGCTGTCTTGGCCTGTTCTTGGCAATGGGCCGCTCCCCAGCCACAGGCCCCTCATCTTTCAGACTCCAACCTGAGCTAGCTGCCTGGACCCCAGCGGGCTGGGGGTGAGGGTGGTGTATGGCCAGATCGGTTGCAGGTTGGGGGGGGGGGGGGGGGGGGTTGGATAATTTTGATTTTCCCCTGGGGAGTTGACAACCCCTGGCTGGAGCCAGCCCCAGAGGGTGTTCAGGTGGCTAAGGGGGGGGAATTTTAGAGAGCTATCCTAGCCAGCACTCCACCCACCCCCAGCAGGGCTGCTGCAGTGCCCATGAATATGCTACTTCAAGGCTTCTCTGCCACAGGGGGGCTCCTAACTCAGCCCTAGAGGGCCCACATCTGATGATGCTGCCTGTGGTTGGAGGAGCTCTGGCACTGCAGGCTTGTGCTTTTCAAATGCACAGGCCCCATGCTGGGTTCCTGTCTGCGAGCCACCTCCAGGGAGTGCTGCATGTGGAAGATGTGATAGACCTGGGCAGAAAGCATGGCCCATATGTTGGAATATGGACCATACTGATATGGACCAGGGGGTTGGAATGCCCTCTAGAGCCCACCTCACCTGCAGCCTCCTTCAGCCACTACGGAATCACAGTGTTTCCCTCACCCACCTGCTCCTTGTGCCTTTTTGGTCACCGAGGCCAAGCCAATAAACCACACCAAGCCAGGCAGGCTTCTGTATCGGATCTAATTTTATTTCCCCTTTTGGGTCCCTACAACCCAGCAAAGTGCAGGCAGTACAGTGTTTAACCTACTAGTGCAGACAGCGAATCAGGGCTGCGTGCCAGGCCGAGGGCTCCTCCGCAGCGCTAGGGGGTCTATGCAGCATGGAGAAGGGCGGTGCTGAAGGCTATGGCTTCTCTCTTCCGAAGACGAGACCGAGGATCAGGGCAGACGAGGGCATCACTCGCTGGTGGCAAGAAGAGATGGTGCATGGAGTTTAGCACAGCACAGGTTATGGGGCAGCGGAGCGGGCTAAGGAAATCAGATGGCTGCCCTGAGGAGATCCTCCTCAGAGGAGAGCTGGCCTGGTGATAAAGGCCCTAGTCTGGGGCTCAGCCCTAAGTTTACATCCCAGTTCTGCTACAAGCTTCCTAGCTAAGCACTGAAATCAATTGCCCAGGAATAAATTGTAAAATCTCAGTCATTGGAGGGTTTTAAGAGCAGGTGCGACAGACACCTGTCAGGGACAGTCTGATAAAGCTTAGTCCTGCCATGAGTGCAGGGGGACGGGACTAGATGACGTCTCAAGGTCCCATGACTATGGGCAAGTCATTAAGTCTGCCTCAGTTTCCTCAGCTGCAAAGCAGAGTATTTCCTTCCCCCCCCTTCCCAATCTTGTGTCTGGTCTGTTCAGAGCATGAGCTCTTTAGGGTGGGGATGGTCTTAGTGGGTTTGTGCAGTGCTGAATACAAATATAAGCTAGCCTGGTACAAGTGAGTAATGGGGGAGAGTGGATCAGAGCACTTCAGGGGATGAGCAGGGTTCCTTTTGATGGCGATTGGTCATTTCTCTGGCCCTTTCCATCCCACGGTCATTTAAGAGTGTCATGGAGTCCCCGGGTGATCCTCTGGAACTGCTCCCCACAAAGCCAGTCAGGACTTTGGGGAGCCTCCTCTCCCTCAGAGCGGACTGTTTACAGGGCAAGAAGCTCCCACGGCTTCACCTCCTGGGTCTCCCCTTGGAGCATTCAGCATCCTCTGCCCCTCCGTGCGCTTTCCCCCAGCGAGCCCGCCCCAGCAGGGTCCTGGGGAAGCACTGGGTCCTGCACCCCCACTTTGCAGTCAGAAGAGACTCTCAGCCAGCCAGTAAAATGGAGGTTTATTCGATGACAGGAACAGGGTCTAAAACAGAGCTTGTAGGTACAGAGAACCAGACCCCTCAGCTGGGTCCATTCTGGGGGACAGTGAGCCAGACCCCCACGTCTGCACTTCACTCCTCATCCCCAGCCAGCTCCAGACTAACAACCCCCTCCAGCCCCTCCTCCTCTGCTCAGCTCCTTTCCCAGGCCAGGAGGTCACCTGATCTCTTTGTCTCCAACACCTTCAGTTGGCACCTTTGCAGAGGAGGGGCCCAGGCCATCAGTTACTAGGAAACAGAGTGCCAGGCCTTTATGTTCACTGGCCCTTTGCTCTGTAGCAATCAATCACACACCCTTATTCCACCACCTAGATACTTAACTGCATAGGGGACACTGAGGCACCAACACAGTATTCAGAGAAAACATTAAGAACATTCTCAGTTCGTCATAATGAACCTAACGGTTGCAAACCTCTGCCCACCTGCCACTGAAATGCAGCCATTTCTGGAGTGGAGCACAGCACTATACAACATAGGGTAGGAATGGGAGAAGCAGCTGCCTATAGCTGTTGAGACTGGGGAAAGGAGTTCAGGGGAGAGGCAGTCTGACCCTGCTTAGCTTATGAGCTCTGATGAGCCAACACCCCAAAGTGCCATGGCCTATGTGCCACGACTGCAAACTCACATGGTATTCTGCTTGTAGCGCTTCAGAGCCTCATCTGCCACCACCTCCATGAACTTGGGGTCATCCCAGGGGATCTCGCCCGGCACAGTCAGGGACAGCGGATCTGAGTCGAAGAGCTGCACAGTCACCTGAGTGTCAGAAGGTCTGGAGGAATCCTTGCGGTTGGGGGTCTTGGAAAGCACCTAGGAGAGGAAGTGGAAAGGAGCCCGTTAGCACAGACCTGGGCTTTAGGCATCCAGCACCAGGGGATGGGCAACTTGGGAGCTCTGCTGGTGCCCTTGAATCCCATCCCTGCCAGTCCAGCCCGAGCTCCACCACATCTACCAGGACCCCTCACTCCTGACCTGCAGCCTCCCTGCTTCTAGTCCAGCCTGGAGCCCCTGACGCACGGTGGGCTGTTCAGCCCCAAGTGACCCAGCTGTGCCCCTGCCCACAGCTGCTCCGTACGGCTCAAAGGCTTGTGTGAGGCTGTCAGGGCAGAGAAGCACTTTTGTCCCAGAGACAATCGCCCAATTGTACACATCCTGCTCCTGACCCACTTTGCCTCTTTCCAGCTCTCTGCTATTCTGGGGAGAAGTGGAGGGGGGGAAGCAAACGTTTGCAGCTGAGCTGAACTCAGGAGCTCCATGCCCAGCTGGATGCATGAGCATCGTGACACAGGATCCATGGGATGGGGCTGTGGGGAATGGGCCAGTCTTGGCAGCAGAGCCACTCAGATGTCTGTTTCCCAACAGGCTTTGATGCCTCATTCATTTGGGTGGCACCTGCTGGTACCATTTGGGTGGCACCCAATGCCAGGCTCCAATGAGCCACCCTGACCTTAGTCCAGAGCATGCTCCCACCCTACTCCTCCCCAGCCCATGCTGCCCCATTCCTCTCTCCCCCCTGCTCCTCTGGGCAAAGTCTCCCAGCCCCCTGCTCTGCCCCACAGCTGGTCCCTTCTGGCCATCAGCTGCCTCCAGTTCAGGCTCTTTCTGACAAAGAGCAAGTGTCACATGCCCACCAGCTCTCTGGAAACCAACAGGAAGTGCCCTATGGACCAGTGGAGGGAAATCAGTGGACAGAGTGAGAATCAGATCTTAGTAGCCCATGGCTCCATCTTGGTGCCTGCTTCCCAGGTGCCCCCCAGGCAGCGCAGGAAGGGCAGTGAGGACCCACCGTGGTGACCTGCAGCATGCCATCGCCTTTCTGCGTGAGGTTGGCCAGGCGGGACACCCAGCCGAACTGCTTGTTGAGCTGGTCCAGGAGGCTGGAGGTGTTGAGCATCTCCTCCTGGAAGGTCCTCAGCAGCTCGTCATACTTGCGAGTGAAGCGCTCTGCCAGGCGCAGGGCGTCCTCAAACTGCTCCCGCAGCTGGGCCTGGGCCGGGTCTGTCTGGGAGCAGTCTTCAACCAGGGGGAGGAGGGCATTATAAACACAATAAGGGATCCCCAAAAGCAGGAGGGCAGGACACCTGGGTCCCTGCCCACTGCCCTGACAGTGAATCTAAACCCTGTGGAGACCCCCTACAAATCCCCAAGGGATTGAGTGGGCCTCTGGTGCCTTGGCTTTGTCAGCCCTCAGTTTCTCCACCAGCAAAGCCAAACCAACTGGTGCCACTGTTGGTGTTAGGACATGAGAACATCTCCCCTACCACCACCAAGCCCTCCAGCCCTGCTGACTAGCTCGGGGTGGGGAGGTTAACAGCATGCGGTCACCTCCCAAGTCCACTCACACCTCCCTGCCCCACCACTAAACCTGTAGCCAGCCAGCCACCACCTGCTCTGAGAACCACAGGCTGCTCAGCTGATCGAGGCCTGAGAGCCTGGTGCAGGTGGTCTCCCCTTCCATTCCCCTCCATGTAACACGTGGGCGGTAACTGAGCTCTATGGCCAGCTCTGAGGTGTTATCAATTGGCCTGATTCCCATGGAGCTGTGCCAGTTTACCCCACCGAGAACCTGGTCCCGGATCCATGTGGGCCTAAATGCTGGTTACACATTGGAGCCGAAGATACTGGAGCGGTACTGAAACGTGGGATATTCTGCACCGAATCTGCCTAATCTAGGACCACAAAATACGTATTGGGGGGATGCAACACTGCCCCCTGCTGGGGGAAAAGGGGAAATCACATCTAGAGAAGACCTCATTTGTCTCACCCAAGAGGAGTGAGAAGCCCCAGTGCCAGTGAAAGGCGTTCAGCAGGCAGGGATGGAACTAGAGGACGCAGGTTCTACTCCCCCTCTGGTGTGTTTATCTATGAAACTACAGGCTGTTACCAGCCCCTGGTTATACTGGGTCTCCTTCGCTCACCTACAGACAGAATTTCCTGGCATTTTTCACACTTATCCTTCATCTTCAGGCAGCCAGCAGAATTGCGGCGGATTTCTCGGCACACCATGCGGTCGTCGCTGGAGTTGCGAGTCTCTAAGGGGTGGGGGAGGGAGGAGCATAGCTTTACTTCTCTGCACAGGCAAAACCACCCGACACTGCCAGATGCACCACCTCTCGCATTTGTACAGCACCTTGTACTCCAATACTCTTTACAAAGTACAAGTCATGTAGACAGTAAAGCCTTCCCGCCCCACTGAAATGCAGCTGCTTCTGGGGTGGAGTGTGGCAGCTGTTTGATAGAGCACAGCAAATCTGCACAACAGCTCAGGATGGGAAACAGAATTCTGCAGCCATTCAGAACCAGGCAAATATAGCAATTAACCAGACCCTGGAGTCTTAACTACCAGCTATCCCTAAGACACCTGCACAAGAATTTAAGGTTATATAGTCTGTCCTGTTATTCCTATTAAGCCTGGCAAATGATTCAAGAACTTGTCAATCACCGACTGAGGAGTGCAAATAAGCTTCATGTTCCTTTTGCCATAATTCCCTGGCTCTGACATGTATTTATTCTACAAGGCTTGAAAGTGCTCCTGCAATTGCTTTCAAGCCAAGCTGGGATGAGGCAACACGTCACCGCCTGGCTCCTGGAGGGAAAGACATATACACAATTCCAGTGGGATTGTTAATAGTCTGAAAATGAAAAGTGTTAATACATTAACTAATCAAGTCTCGCCCACTCGTGTGAGGGAGGTGAGACGACCAGCACTGCCCTCTACTGGGCAGAATTAGAACTGCCCATCTGTGTGTCCCAGGCCTTGCACTGCTACAAGTGTCCCCTTTAGCTCCAATGACCAGGGCCTGGGTTTTATCCGGAGCGTGAGGCTCTGGGTTCCAGCTTTGCTGCAAACTTCCCGAGTGCAGCATAGAGAATCTCGGAGCCCTACGCAGCCATGGATTTCTCAGAGTCAGACCCACTCTATGGCTAGGGAACATGAGGCAGAGACAAAGCGACTCGCCCAGTGCTGGAGCAGAAGCCAATGTTCTCCCCCCGCCCCCTTGCCACCCTGTGCTCGGATCACAAGAGCAAACCTCCGTCATGGAATCCGGGGGCAGCTCGTGCGGTTTCCCCGCGTGGCGCTTTGAACCAGAACGGCCACTCCACTGCTCAGCAGGAAGCTGACCAGTGTCCTTTTCATTCCATGAGAGCTGCTGCCTTGCAAAATAAATCCAGGGATCAGAGCAAGGGGGCGGGGGAGGAAAGACGGCTTCCCCCTCCTTCGTTAACAGCAGATGGGAGCTAACTTGGATGCTGCAGCTCCCCCTGCAGTTTCAGGCTGCTTTGACTATTGCTGAAAGTATAACAGGATCAGGGGGGCAAGTGACAGAAACAGGATTGGGGTCGGGGGGACTCAGTCTTGGGCTCGCTCAGTCCAGAGACTAGAGCTGAGTAGAAACCAGACATTCCATATTGCGGGAAATTCCAGGATTTCAACATTTCTTGGTTTTCCTCCAACCTGAGACAAAAACAACCCCCCTCCAACCAAAACAAAAAGAAAAAACAAACCTTTGTTTGAAGTTTCCCCTTGAAATGGAAATTTTCCAAAATAAAATTAGCTTGGGGTCAATTTAGACTTTTTGGGGTGGGGGGGGAAGACAGAATACAGAATAAACACAAATTTCAAGATGACAAGTCAAAACATCCCAACCAGAAAGCGTCAGGATGGAATGTTTCAACCAACTGCGGCAAAACTCTTCCTTGAATCTCTTCCCCCTCCCCCCACATAGTTTTTAAACAAAAAACTTTGCTGAAATCAACACAGAAAGTCCCCCCCTTGCTGAACCCAAATATTTAGTTGGAAAAGTTTACCACTAGCTCTACCTCAGGCTGTGCCAAGGCAGCCAACTGGGAGGCCAGCTATGAGAATCAGACTGTTAGTCCCCAGGGAGGAGGCCTTCTCGGGGGTGTGGGGGCCAGAGGGGGAAAGACACCACAGGTTAAGGCCAGGAAGAACCACTGTTATCACTTGTATACACAGGCCATGGGAATGCCCCGATTCATAGACTCTAGGACTGGAAGAGACCTTGAGAGGTCATCACATCCAGTCCCCTGCCCTTACAGCAGGACCAAATACTGTCTAGACCATCCCTGATAGACATTTATCTAACCTACTCTTAAATATCTCCAGAGATGGAGATTCCACAGCCTCCCTAGGCAATTTATTCCAGTATTTAACCACCCTGTTAGGAACTTTTTCCTAATGTCCAACCTAAATCTCCCTTGCTGCAGTTTAAGCCCATTGCTTCTTCTATCCTTAGAGGCTAAGGTGAACAAGTTTTCTCCCTCCTCCTGATGACACCCTTTTAGATACCTGAAAACTGCTATCATGTCCCCTCTCAGGTCTTCTCTTTCAAAACTAAAGAACCCCAATTCTTTCAGCCTTCCTTCATAGGTCATGGTCTCAAGACCTTTAATCATTCCTGTTGCTCTTCTCTGGACCCTCTCCAATTTCTCCACATCTTTCTTGAAATGCAGTGCCCAGAACTGGACACAATACTCCAGTTGAGGCCTAACCAGCGCAGAGTAGAGCGGAAGAAGGACTTCTCATGTCTTGCTCACAACACACCTGTTAATGCATCCCAGAATCACGTTTGCTTTTTTTTTTGCAACAGCATCACACTGTTGACTCATATTTAGCTTGTGGTCCACTATAACCCCTAGATCCCTTTCTGCCGTACTCCTTCCTAGACAGTCTCTTCCCATTCTGTGTGTGTGAAACTGATTGTTCCTTCCTAAGTGGAGCACTTTGCATTTGTCTTTATTAAACTTCATCCAGTTTACCTCAGACCATTTCTCCAATTTGTCCAGGTCATTTTGAATTATGATCCAGTCCTCCAAAGCAGTTGCAATCCCTCTCAGTTTGGTATCATTTGCAAACTTAATAAGCGTACTCTATGCCAATATCTAAGTCGTTGATGAAGATATTGAACAGAGCTGGTCCCAAACAGACCCCTGCAGAACCCCACTTGTTATACCTTTCCAGCAGGATTGGGAACCATTAACAACTACTCTGAGTAGTGTTCTCCAGCCAGTTATGCACCCACCTTATAGTAGCCCCATCTAAGTTGTATTTGCCTAGTTTATCGAGAAGAATACCATGCAAGACCATATCAAATGCCTTACTAAAGTCTAGGTATACCACGTCCACCGCATCTCCCTTACCCACAAGGCTCGTTATCCTATCAAAGATTTAGTTAGTTGAGTTAGTTCTGGTCTGAACTAGAGCAGATCTTTTAGAAGAACATCCCATCTTGATTTAAAAATGGCCAGTGGCGAAGAATCAGCCTGCCCCCACCCTCCTTGTTTAAAAAAATGTCTTGGGCACAAGGATAGTGCTGAATAAGTGATCTCAATTCCTTCCAGACTCCCCCTGGTGACCAGAGCCAGGGCCCAGCCCCCAGGCACATGCTAGTTATTACCACCCACCAGCTCTGCTGAATCTGCCCCAGAGGCCCCTGAATATCCCCCACCTGTGGTGAACCCTCCCAGCAGAGGGTCTTGGCTGCCTTCGAACCACTGGCCATTCTGCTCCATGGCCTTCTGGGCTCTCTCGAACATGCGCTGGGTCATCTCGAAGAGTGGCTCGAAGAGACGGTGGAAGCCATGGTGATGGGGTGGGGAGAAGAAGGGGTGCGTGTCCCGGACCACCCTGGCATTTGAGTAGGGGAAGCGGAAGCGAAAGGGGGCATGCATGGCCCTGCGGGAGCCCCCTGCGAAGGGCGAGCGGAAGAAAGGGGCCATGTGGCCATAGGCCCGCGTGCTCTCCTGGAACAGGTCATCCACGCTGTCCTCCACCAGGCTGTAGCGCTCCTCCAGGTCCTCCAGCCAGCGGCCCTGCTGCTGGTCCTCCTCCAGCAGGGAGTCGATGCGCTCGCCGTTCACCCAGATGGAGACGGGGGAGGAGCGGTTCAGGAACTCCTCCAGCTACCAGAGCAAGGCAGGGACAGGACCTGGTGAGCTGGGCAGGCTGATGCAGACCCACCCCGCCACCCACCCTACACAGAGCTGGGGCCCACGCCACTGAATCACAGGGAGATCCGCTCCCTACTGGCCTCAACTGGGCCAAGTCGGCGACTGCTATGGGCCAGAGGGAACATGTGCTGCAGACCCACGCTCCATATGGACGATGTGGTGGACAATGGTGGTCAGCTAATTCCTGCTGGCTTTCCAGCAGCTGGCAGACTATCAAGGCTAGAGCCCTCCCCCGCCCAGTGCCTTCTGTCCATCTCAGAGTTGGACCACTGAAGAAATCTACCAAGAAAGCACTGGCACATGGGTCTCCTGGTGCCACGGAGCCCTACAGGCTCCGTCCTCAGCCACATCACCTAATTCACATGCTAGCCCACTCTCCCACACAAGCCCTGCTGATCTTTCACAGCATCCCACACCCTGGCGGAAAGAGGTCCTGGCTCTCCTATACCACGATGCTGAGCACCAGTGACGGACCTAGACCAAACAGCTCACTCACCTGTCGGCCAACCAGACCTGAGCCACTCCTGCACGTCCTGGAATAGAACCTCATGCAGGTCTGCTTCAGGCAAGGCTTGCATTCCTCCCACAGGGCCAGCATGGTCTCATTGCACACATCCGGCTTCTCGGTCAGCTTCTTCTCCGTTTCCTTGGCTAGTTGCATGGCTTGCTGGAAGCGAATGCATTAAAACCAGGACTGTGAGGGGCTGGGCCACTAATGGGGATTCTCCCTTAGCTCGAAAAGCAGGAGCCTGGGTCTTTAGAGTAGGAGAATCAGAGTTCTAGCCTCATTCTTGATAGGAAGTTGCTGCTGGCTAGCATGGGAAGCCCACCACCATCACCTAGGAAACCTCAGGGGGGCTGTGGATTCATTAGAGATTTTCCCCAAGCTCCCAACGCAGAGAGGATAAATGACACAGCCATTTTGCATTGTTCCACATGAGCATCAGACCCCCCGGCCCAAATCGTGAAGAGATTCAGCAAAAAGCTTTGCAGGGACGTTCTTCCGTTGGTTCCCCGGCCTGCGTTCCTGCCATTTACTCACCTCTTTCTTCTGCTTGGTCTTCTCCAGCGTGGTCAGGATCTCCTGGTGGTCTTTGCTGGTTTTGTCCATGAGGCTTTTCATCTGCTTCACCCCGTTGATGGCATTCTCAATCTCAGTGTCTATGTATTTGCTCCCGGCTACAGACATTTCTGAAGGAGGGTGTGAGGAGGGAGGGAAGAAGTTAATTGCCTCAGGAGAGCTATGCTAAGATGGCCTTCAGCTGAGGACACCTCTTTCAAGATGGCACTCAGACTCCACAAACACCATCTTCCCCACCCAAATACTTGTGTGTCTCCAAAGCCTATTTGCCCAAAAAAAAGGGTCAAATCCAATTCAGCTGAAATTTCACACAAACTTCTTATTTGCCCAGCTCCATTCTCAGGCCTTTGAGGCCTGAACCTTGCTTAGATTTGGGCTGGGACCATGCCAGAGGGAGGCAGCCAACAACAACTGAATTTTGGTGCCAAAGATTTAGAGTAGAGTAAAGACTGATCCCACCCAGTCCCCCTGAACCCACTCCCCTCTGAGCTGCAACTTCCGCTACTCGGTGCGCCATTTTCCACAGGACTTTACCTAGCAAACCCTTAAGAGTCGATACTTTGCAGTGTCACCATGTGGGAGAAATGATCTCGTGATGCAAGCACCTGGCTTGGACCCATGACACTCCTGATGCCAGGAACTTAGGGGTGTGGGTAGTTTGTTTAGATGGGCCTGATCCGCACCACCCAGCCCCAGATCCAGATTTTCCCCACGGCTTGAGGTCCTGGCCTCAGGAGTTTGGACCACAGATTCCTAGATCCCCAGGCCAGAAGAGACCATTGTGATCTCCTATACAGCACAGGAGAGAGAACTGCCCCTCAATAATTCCCAGAGCAGAGCTTTAAGAAAAACATCCAGTCTTTTTTTTTTTTTAAATCAAATCACTGACAGAGAACCCACCACGGCTCTCAGTAAACTGACTAGGTCTGTCCCAGACCTTTTGTTTTGGTTTCTGGGGGCTCTTGAACCCGGCTTCTAAGCTCTTTCCAGCCTAATTCAAAGAGAAGCTCAGCCAAAAGCCTGGAGGTTCGCCACATTTCAGATCTAAACCCACATCAGCCTAGCTCCCTCCCCTGCTCGTCCCATACAAACACTGGGGCCCCACACCCCGATTTAGCCCCTCATACCTGCTGAGGGTACCTCCCCTCATACACATGCTGCTCCCCTGACTCTTACAGGCGGTCAGTACAATGGTGATGGAAGCCATAGACAAATAGATCTGCTTTTGAGGGAGGTCCTAGAAGCAACCCCTAGCAGCAAAGCCTGAGTAACAGTTGTGGTCAGTGGCTGGTGGGGCACCCGTCAGCTGGAGCACAGATCACAAATCAGATAAACTCATCCCTGTAACAGCCTGGCTGGCCCTGCAGCAGAGCTTCATGCAGTCCGTGGCACTGTGTAACCCGTATTACTCCGCATGTGCCGATCCCACCAGCCCCAGCCACCCGGGGAGTTTCCGCCCCGGCACACGGAGCCTCCCCAACACCACTTACGTTGCAATTCATTGGGAGGAACTAGGGCCTGGCCTTCCTCCCAGGACAGCAGGAGCCCCAGCAAGGAGAGCAGCAGCAGCATCTTCCTCACTCCGTAGCGAACTCCAAGGTCGTGTGCAGCCCTGAAAGACAGGGAGGAGGAGAAATCAGACACGTTCTCCCAGGCTGAGGGCACGTTGTACCCATGGGGCCTACAGATCTATCCACACAGGAGCTCAGGCTGTCACAAGTATGTGGACGCTCCTAGGATGTTACAATAGCCTCAAAGGACAAGTGGCGCTGGGCCAAGGAGACAGAGTGACTGAATCAATCTAAACAAAAAGGCAAGTTGATCTGATTCAAGGACAGTGTTGCAATTATGCTGGTTAGAAAACAGGACCTAGGGCCAGAAATCAGTATGTCAGAGATTAGGCCTAATTCATGGACAAAATAATGAGGGGGATGGGCTGTTCTGCTCATCACTCGCTTTTGGGGTCCTTAAAGCTTTTGTTCAGGCTTGACAAAGCCCTGGCTGGGATAGTTAGATGGGCTTGGTCCTGCTTTGAGCAGGGGGTTGGCTAGATACCTCCTGAGGTCCCTTCCAACCCTGATATTCTATGATTAAAAGAAAAATAGTTGAATGGGGAAAAGTATAAAAGAACAGACCGGCTATTCCAGCAAGCGTCCCCATCCCGACTGGCACCCCACCATCCCCTAGGCTGCCTTCAGCCTCACCCTGAGAGATGTCCTGGCCAGAACAGGCCAGAGAGAGCAACCCAGATGAGATCACCCCCTCCAGATGTGTCCCAACCACCATCTGCCATGGGAGCAATCAGCATCTGATATGGGCAAAGACTGCAGAACTGGGGGCTTTTCCATCTAAAAATGGTCTCCCGTGAAAAGGGACAAGGGACGTTGTTCATACGAAAGCCCAACTTGATACTTTATATTTCAAAGGCCTTAACGGCTTTTCTAGATCTTTAATAGAAGGTTACAAAAATACTGGTGGGTTTGCCAGGGTGTTAAGTGGGCTGACATCTCTGTATAGCAACCCCCCAGCCTGGTTTAACACTGGACGGTGACTAGTTCTGTTGACGGCTTCAGCCCCTGCGTTGCAGCTAAGTGAATACAACTGGCTGCTCCAGCCCAGCTGCCCGAGAGACAGAAACACAGTCAAGAAACAGGGCTAAAAATGGTCTGGGATTTAACAAGCGAGCCAAACTCCACCAGCCTGACCACAGGCCTGGGAGCCAGGAAGAGCTAAGCTCTAACTTCTGCTCTGACCCAGGCTCCCATCACGGCCATGGGCATGCCCCTTATCCCCACATGACAGTGGAAGGCAGAGAGTTCACCTCACACTGGTGTTTGGGAAGCACCGTGAAAGCCTCAGGCCTTTCCTAAGTGCTACACATTACAGCAGCGCATTTATCCCTCTAGTACCGTGGCTATGCCCAGCACTGACCCCGGATAAGTCCACAGATTGAAGTGATTGTTCAACCCACTGGTTCAGCATCTGATACCTCCAGGGCTGGTCCACACAGAGTCTAAGAGCCTACTACTGCTACAGCTCATGGAGTTACTCATTTAGCTCAAGGTCCACGTTTTTTGTGCTAAAGGTCCCAGGTTCTATCCTGCTAGTGACCCTTTGAGGAGGGATTTTGATACCAGCAAGCTGGAAAAATAGGATCTAGATTTGAGTGCTCAGCAGTTGAGGTGTCTGGATCCAGCGCCATCTCTAGCTTTATCTGAGCCACAGAGACTTGCTGGGGTGGGAGTCTGGACTGGGGACATGGAGTAATGCTTGGGGCTGGGGGAGCAGGGCTGTTCTGGGCTCAGGGGAGACTGCTCTTTGGCCATAGGCAGAGTAAGGTCTGCACCCCAGGAGTCCTGGATTCAAGTGAACCCACAGATCGCAAAGTTAGAGGACTGAATAAACGAGGACTGAACAGTGACTTCTCCAGCCACGAGCAAGCCATGCTGGAGCTCAGAATTAGGATGGCTTAGCAGAGCTTTGCCCCAAGAACCAAAACAAAAAACCACAGGAGAAAAAATGAGCTATGAGTCATTCTAATGACTCAGCCCCCACCAGGGTTATCTGCTTATTTATACATGCACAAGGCCCCAGTGTCCCTGCTATGACCCAAATGCCCATGAATTTCTGGCAAGGGGGCTACCGCAGCCCTGCATGCAGGCCAGGAGCGGATGCCAAGACTGGATGTCTGGGAACGTCTCTACTGTGCAGCAATCGGAAGATCTTACATAAGAGCCCCCAACCCATGTTGCGAGCAGCTAGAGGACAACCAGTTCCAGCACTGCTTTGGGTGCCAGGGGGGAGGAGGGGCTTCTTTCCCGACAGGTCAGTGAATCACAGAGCAGTTGGCATGGGCTTGGGGGAGCCTGGGGCCAGGCTGCCTCAGATTTCTCGCCCGCAGTGTTAGTGAGCAGCTCAGTCAAATCCTGCCAGAAGCTAGAGAATAAAGTAGGAGAAAAAACTGATGTGCAGAGGTCGATCTCTGCCGTCTCCAATTCACTACAGCAGTGCAGGATGAAAGCTCGGAGCATCGCTCAGCCCTCGCTTTGGTACACCCCAAATCCAGCTGGATTGCAAGCCCAGCAGCCCAGGGTGCATAACAGAACTCCTGGAGGCTAAGCAAAGCTTCCTGTGCTTTCCAGCCAGGAGAGAACATGAAATGTTTTCCTTCAGCAGCGAGAGCCCAGCTAGCGGGTTTGCCGGAACCAGGTGCCAGAAAGGTTTGCCTTCGAGAGTAGCGCCCGCTGCCGGATACAACAGGGGCAAGTGCGTCAGACACTGGAAGAGCAGAGACCGTCAGCAGAAATAAAGTGAATGGTCAGGACCCCTGATCAGCAGATCTCAAAGATGGGCTGGTAGCATGATCCCCATGCAGCTGCTGGGGAAACTGAGGCACTGGTCACCTAGCAGGTGGACAGCTGTGATAGCACAGGTCTCCTGCCTCCTAGCTCCGTGTTGTAGCCACTGAACAGCACTCGCAGGTCAGCAGGTAGCACGCACTTCACTGCGTTGTCATTGCCTCCCTGGGCTTCCCTTCCAGTCCTAGGCAGCAGGGGATGCTTTAAATTACGTCTTTGGCACAGGGGGCTTTTACAGGGGCTCGGGATTGTCACATCTGGCAACAGCTGGAATCAACACAGAGTCCCTCATCAAGCGAAATGCTGCACAGGCGACCCCATTCACCAGCAGCACTGGGGAAGGGGGGCCTAGGGTGATCAGACAGCAAGTATGAAAAATCAGGATGGGGGTGGGTGGGGTAATAGGAGCCTATATAAGAAAAAGACTCAAAAATCAGGACTGTCCCTATAAAATCAGGCCATCTGGTCACCCTAGGGGGGCAGCACCCAGACTGGGTTCAGCACCAGCTCTGCATTGGGGCTGGACCCAGCCCAAGCAAATGACGCCAAAGCGATAACAAGACACTGAATGACCTTGCCAGATCCCTCAGGCCAGAGGCAGCAGGATCGATTGGAGCTGAGCAGCAGGAGCCACATGGCAACTGAGGGGGAGGCAGAGGGAAGTGTAGGAGTCGGGGGTGAAGCTGGAAGTAGCAGCTCTCCCAGGGAAGGGGGACTGGACAGGAGGACAAGAAAAGAAACACAAAGCAAGCCAAGCAACCAGAACATGTCCGGTGCAATGGGCTCCAGGGTTATTTAGAGCTGTAGCAAGTGAAGGAATGAAGCTACCCCATTAATCCAGCCTGCAATCCCCACAGTGCTGCAGATGCCCCCCTAGTCCTGACCCACAGCCCCTCTACTCCTCCAGGCATGGCCTTCGCACACATAGCTGTGATGCTACAGTCCTGAGTGAAAGAGAGACCAACAACCCTGCTGAACTGGGAGGGGGTAGGTTTCATCTGACGTTGTCCAGCATCAAGTTGGGGTTAGGATACTCGCCTGTGATCTAAGCCCAGAGCACAACCTGACTGGAGCCCTGGGCATTACCCCGGCATTCCATGGGTCCCATGTAAATATCTTCAATATGGCTTAGGAGGGGGAACAATATTTCCTGTGGGCCCCTGTCCCCTCCCTACAGAGCAATCGCTTCACAGGCAGACAGTGGCATAGCCATACAGCATTGTGGTCAGAAAGCATTTTGCCATTACCTTGAACTCCCACTCCCCATCAGCCCAGGCTCCCCAAACCACCCGCTGCTATATGCATTCCCCACCCCCACACTAGGCAACTAGCCAGGTGCATTGTGGTTACTCCCCCCACACACATGCATTGCTCAATTGGTGAGGTGCATTGTGGTTATTTCCCCAATGTTTAAATACCATGAGTCAGAGCCCCAAGAGATTAGTTTAAAACAAAATCTGGAGATGAAAAACAACAACAAAAGCTGGATTTTTTTTTTAATTGGCCTTCCAGGCCTCTAGCAAAGGTCCCATTTTCAAGCTGCTCTGCACCTAGCAGAGCTAGAAGTGAACTCTGAAAAAAAAGCCAGGCTGTGACTTGCTGGGGTTTTGAAAGAAAACAGCAACTATCACAAGACCTGCAATAAAACAGTCAGTGGCAGCAACATGGTTTCCCTTACTGCATTGCACAAGTGGCCTAGTGCTCTATGGCTAATTTCGCCTTCCTTTGAAGCATCCAGCATTGGGAACTCCTGGAGGCCAAGTTCCCAGGCCAATGGTCTCATTACAAGGACCAACCAAATGCCAAGAGCCACTAACTGCATCACTCTCTCTGTCAGGCCTTCTCTCCCACACATTGTTTATTAGCACCTCACTTTCGTAATCAAGACATGTCAGTGAAAAACTGGAAATGGCCATGACATGGCAAATCACTAGGGCCTGTAGCCCAGTATGACATCTCCATGGGCAACCCATTCCCACCCAAGGCCCCAGAACTGGCCAAGATGTAGGAATTCCCTCCTGACCCCAGGTGGGGAGCCCTGAAGCATGAGGATTCAAAACCATTAAAGAATTCTCCTGGGTTACATACCTGCAGAGAAGGTGGAATTACAGGGGACACTGCTGCTTGCAGGGAGGCCATTGTGGGAGCTGGAAGGGGGACAGTTAAATGCCACCACCCACCAGACCAAGCTGTGCACACATCTTAGTTACCTGGGCCAACTTCATTCTTCAGCAGCAATTTGGCAGCTGGTCCTCCCCTCTGAGAGGGACTGAGGGACCCGCCACCGAATTGTCACCAAAGACCCAGACATGCCACCCCTCTCCATTGGCTGCTTCCTGCACTGGTACCTAGAGCCAGCCCTGCTAGTTACACCCACCCCTGTCAGAGAAAGCCCTTGCAAGCCCACCCCTGCTTTGAGCTGGAAATGGGGTGTGCCGGTCCTTTCCCCGGGAGGGCAGGGCTCCCTCTTTCCCTAGGGATCGCTGCATGGATCCACCCCAGGACGGATCAGGATCCCCCCCACCCCGTCTCTCTCCCCTCCCCAGGACCGCGCACTGCCCGGGACGCTGGAGAAGCGCAGAGCGCCCCTCACCCGGAGCCTCCCGCGCCAGCTTCGCGCCCCGCGGAGATCTGCGCAGCGGCCAGGGCGGCCCTTGCGGAGCCTGTGGCGCGCACACCCCTCGCTGCAGCCCATCGCCCCGGCGCACCGGCAGCTGCACCGATCCGCGCAGTCTGCGCAACTAAGGGGGTCAAACGAGCCCTCCCCAGCTTCCCCGAGCTCCGCTGCGCTCACCTCTGCAGCTCCGCGTCCTGCGCTGCGCAAGCGGGGACTGCAGCGCGGGGCACCCTATTTATACCCGCGCCGGGCTCTGAGTCACGCCCGCAGAACTGCCTGGAAAGGGGCTGGCCCGGCCCGGCCCGGCCCCTGCGTCTCAGCGGCAGCCAGTGGGCGCCCTTGTACCGCGCACGGCCGGGCTGCGTCCTCCCGGGGGCTCCGAGGCTGGAGGGGGCCGCTGGAGCGAGGCTGCGGTGAGGGGCGCTCCCCCATCCCCCCGCCACACACTCCCTGGCAGCGCCATAAATGCGCTTCTGGCTGGGTCCCAGCAAAGCCAGCGGCCAGGCGGGTGCCTTGGTCTGCTCCAGCTACAGGGTGCCCCTGAGGCCCTGCCCCCTCCATGCCACCCCAGCCCCGTCCCCTGGGGGTCACCCAGCCCAGCACGAGGCCAGCAGCGATCAGGGGGGCTCAAGGACCCCCTGTAACAACAGGCGCTGGGTCTGCTTGCAGCCCTGCCCCATACCCTGGTCTGGGAAACCCCAGCACTTCACTGCCCCTTTCCTCTCCCACCCTGCCCCTGGCAGGGAGCTAGGAGCTCAGATACCCCCTTCTGCCACAGGTGTCTTAGGAGAGATTACAGGGCCTGGTCATGCTCCCCTGCAGAGCTCAGCTTTGCCTGCCCATTCCCTGTCTCCGGCTGCCGGTCTCTGTCTAGATCTGGGGTCTCATGCAGTGACCTGGCCGGTTTGGCCATCTAGGGATATGTTACCGGGGATGATGCTGCACTGTGCTCCTTCTTCCAACCCCCTTCGCCCCCGACAGATGGGTCAGGAAGAGCATCCCCCTTTGGGAAAGGGGAAACTGAGGCCCAGAGTTAGTGGTAGAGCTGGATCTAGAACCCAGGAGTCCTGCCCATCCTCCATTAACCACAAACCCATTCAGGCCTCTCTCTACCATCTACATCTTTTCCCTTCCCCTCCCTTCTTTCTCTACCCACCGCCTCATCCCTTCTCCTCCATCCTCCCATAGCCTCTCCATACAATGTCCCCAATGGCTCCCCCAGCCTATCTCCCTGCTTGTGCAGCCAGATCCTAGCTCCTTGGGGCTAGCAGGTAAGTTGTGCTCCTCCCTCCCTGCTGCCTGCCCTTGTGTATTGAGAGACGGGGTGGGGGGATGACACACAGACACAAGGTGTGGGGGAGGGGGGAACAGGGACACAGAAGGGACGGCACAGCAGCCCTTAGGAGGTGGGTGGCTCATTCACAGGGATGTGAAGTCCTGGAACAGCCTTCCAAGGGGAGAGATGGGGGCAAACCCTAACTGGCTTCAAGACTCAGCTTGATAAGCCGATGGAGGGGAGGGGACGATGAGACTGCCTACAATGCACGTGGTCCATCAGCCACAGCTAGCAAAAATCCCCAGTGGCCGGAGATGGGCCCTTAGATGCGAAGGGCTCTTAGTTACTACAGAGGATTCTTTCCTAGGTGTCTGGCTGGTGGATCTTGCAGACTTGCCCAGGGACTGACCAATCGCCGTATTTGGAGTCAGATCGGCAGTGATTGGGTTGTTTTTTCTTTCCTCTGTGTGTGAGCAGGGGTCACTTGCAGGTTTAAATAAGTGTGAATGGTGGATTCTCTGGAAGTCTTGACCTCATGATTTGAGGACGTCAGTGACTCAGCCAGAGGTTCTGGGTCCATTGCAGGAGTGGGTGGGTGAGGTTCTCTGGCCTGCAATGTGCAGGAGGTCACACTAGATGATCATGATGGTCCCTTCTGGCCTTAAAATCTGAATCTGAGTCACAGTTCAGGGTAACTTCACCTGTACTTCACCCTGGTAGGCACCCACTGTTGGGCTTCTAATTCCCAGCCATCACCTCTCTTGGGTGGAGACCCACATCTCTCTCCCTCCTGGCGGTGGTTTTCCCAGGCTGCACACTCCCCTGCCTACACTGCGATATCCCCAGCAAGCCAGACTGCCTAAACAGCCCAGCATCTGCGCTTTGCACTCTCTTCAGAGGCCATAAAGAGTGTAATTGCCCCGTTAGAAGTGACCACCCTGTCCTTTCTAAGCAAGTGCCTTTATTCTTAAGGTGAAAGCATTGCCAAGAAAACATAGTAAAAAGACTCAAAAGAACCGACACTCGTGCTAACCGAAGATCACCCCAATTCCAACAGGGCTCCGGGAAGAGTCAGTCCTTCCAGCCCCACCACAGCGTTTTGCAAGTTTGCAACAGCCTCAACTCAGTTTAGCTGGGCTGCTCGGCCTGTTTCTTTATTATCACCTGGACCTTTGATCTTTAGGAAGAGATAATCCGCAGACAATCGCCCTGCTCAGGGGGTAGCTTCAAAGCCTGAGGTTTTGCGTAACCGGAGACGGAAATTTCCATTTGCATTGGTCTCCCGCTAGACTTTCCCCAGGCGTTTGATACCCTTTGTCCCCAGAGTCCCTTTCGTCACTGTCGAGCCCTTTGAAGTTCAGAATGTTTCCTAGAGTTCCTGTCCCATTGGTCCCCTGCAGCAGGGTTACATACGATCCTCGCCCACAGTAAAACACCCGCTTTGTATTTAGTACAATGGACTCCGAAGAAACGTAAACGTCGTTCAATAAAGTTTTCCAAGCAGATTGCAGGAAACTGCCCCTTCTGTCACTCTGGGCAGGGCTGCGGACGGGATGCTCCGCAGGTGCTTGGAGGCCGCACACAGGGCCGGCGCTTCCATTTAGGCAGCCTAGGCAATCGCCTAGGGTGCCAGGATTATTGATGGGTGGCATTTTGCCGGAGGGGGCAGCAGGCGGCTGCGGTGGAGCTGCCGCAGTCATGCCTGCGGACGGTCGGCTCCTCCTGCGGCTCCGGTGGACCGCCCGCAGGCACCACTGTGGCAGCTCCACCGGAGCCGCAGGACCAGGGCGCGGGGCGGCGAAATTGCCGTGCGCCTAGGGCGCTCAAACCCCTAGCACCGGTCCTGGCTGCACATGTGGTTTTTTAACCCTTCCCATCCCTCCGCTGCACCATGTATTTTTCCAGTCCTGCTGCCCTTTCTCTCTGTCCCACCCTCAGCCCTGCCTGCTTCAGGCACCTTCCCAGACCAAGAGGGCTCGCGGTGTTTGAGGCTGTTGGTAAATTTCATAATGTAACCCCCCACCCACAGGTAGACTTACATGAACTAGAGGGTGCCCTTAGGGGGCCTATACTTTGCCTGGCCTTGGGCTAGTGAACTGGGTTATAACCCAGCAGTGAAGTGACTGGGCCAAGAGAATATGTAGGCTCTAACAACATCCCTAATTAGTATAAATACCACATGTGAGTGGGGCTTTTGTTATAAAATGGGTGGGGCCTGATGGCACCTGTGTATAGGCCTGTGGCGTATAGTGGTGCTTTGCTGTACAGGATCAGGTCAAGTTCCGGCCAAACACTGCAGGAATCTGGGAACGCTTGGATGAAACCCTGCTGGTAAACTCCCCGGCTCAGGCCTAGAACTGGATCGATTCCTCCAGTGCTGCTCGCCTCCTCTGGCTCCTGAGGTAGCTGGGGTTGCATCTGGATCTCGGTCGTGGGATTGGCTAAGCGTACATCTCTTGGGAGATGGCTTCCTGGGCCATTAGGGGTAACATGCCCCTAAGTCATGGGTTCAAATCCAGTCCAGCTTGGGCATCATGCAGCAGCTATTGATCAGGCAAAATTAGTCAGTGGGCTCTTATTCAGGCCTAGGAGAGAGGTATCTGAGGCCATATCCTCAGCAGTATTTAGGTGCCTAATTTATAGAATCATAGGACTGGAAGGGACCTCGAGAGGTCGTCTAGTCCAGTCCCTGCACTCATGGCAGGACTAAGTATTATCTAGACCATCCCTGACAGGTGTTTGTCCAACATGCTCTTAAAATTCTTTAATGATGGAGCTTCCACAACCCACCTAGGTAATTTATTCGAGTGCTTAACCACCCTGACAGTTAGAAAGTTTTTCCTAAAATCCAACCTAACCCCACTTTGCTGCGATTTAAGCCCATTGCTGCTTGTCCTAGCCTCAGAGGTTAAGACGACCAATTTTTCTCTCTCCTCCTTGTAACAGGCTTTTATGTACTTGAAAACTGTTATCATGTCCCCTCTCAGTCTTCTCTTCTCCAGACTAAATAAACCAGATTTTTTCAATCTTCCCTCATGGATCATGTTTTCTAGACCTTTAATCATTTTTGTTGCTCTTCTCTGGACTTTCTCCAGTTTCTCCACATCTTTCCTGAAGTGTGGCACCCAGAACTGGACACAATACTCCAGTTGAGGCCTTATCAGTACAGAGTAGAGTGGACGAATGACTTCTTGTGTCTTGCCTACAACAATTCTGCTAATCCATCCCAGAAGGATGTTTGCTTTTTTTTGCAACGGTGTTACACTGTTGGCTCATATTTAGCTTGGGATCCACTATGATCCCCAGACCCCTTTCCGCAGTACTCCTTCCGAGGCAGCCATTTCCCATTTTGTATGTGTGCAACTGATTGTTCCTTCCTAAGTGGAGTGCTTTGCATTTCTCCTTATTGAATTTCATCCTGGTTACTTCAGATCATTTTCTCCAGTTTGTCCAGTTCATTTTGAATTTTAATCCTGTCCTCCAAAGCACTTGCAACCCCTCCCAGCTTGGTATCATCCACACACTTTACAAGTGTACTCTCTATGCCGTGATCTAAATCAGGGGTCAGCAACCTGTGGCACACATGCCAAAGGCGGCACGTGCTGATTTTTAGGGGCACGCTGCTGCTAGCCGGGGTCCCAGCCGCTGGCCCTGCTCAGCCTTCTGCCGGCCTGGATTATGGAACCACAGATCAGCAGTGAGATGAGCTGCTCAGCCCGCTGCCAGCCTGGGGTTCCATCTGCCGCCTGCGCTGCTGGTCTGGCACGTGAAACCTTTTACTGGCACCATAAACCTTAAATTAATGAAGACTTGGCACACCACTTCCCAAAGGTTGCCAACCCCTGATCTAAATCAATGGGAGTTAGGTGCCTAAATACCTTTGAGGATCATAGCTGAACTGCCCAGCCCCTTGCACCATCACAGGCATGGAGCATGCTCAGCCCTAGAGCAGGGTCCCTCCGGTGGGGAGGCCCGTCCTACCCGCGCTGCGTCAGGAGCCTTGAGTCTGAAGAGCCATCAAGGGAGCGCTGGACTTGAAAGGCTGCGTTCTGTGCTCTCGTGTCCCTTTCCCGCAGCAGAGGGCAGCACGGGGTCCCGCAGCCCTGCTCAGGTCTGGCTCCAAGGCTAGAGAGAAGCATGCAGCGAGAGCATCGGCCTCTTTGCCTGGCTCCCCCCCCCCCCCCGCTAGTGTGGCATTCCTCGTTGGCAGATGGGGTCAAGCATCCACTGGGACCCCGCCCAGAGCAAGGAGGGCTCGCTGTGCCCGAGGTGCAGGCCCAGAGACACCAGCGCCCCAAATCGGAAGTTTAGGGTTCCCTGACTGTGGAGTCCAGGCCAGGGCATAGGGAAACCCTGTGCGGTGACACCAGACAGCAGGTATCATGAGTCAGAGAGAGCCACCAGGTGCCTCTGTGCCCAGCGCCCCTGGCAGAGTCATTACAGCCCAGGCCTAGCTCTTCACCGTCATGGGGGATTGCTACCTGAGACACCCCCTGGAGTTCTCAGCCGGGTCACACCACGTCCCGCAAGCTGCCCAAGTCCCCATTGCCCAGAATCCCTTGCTGTTGCTGCAATACACCAGGAGCGCTGGTGCCTGTTGGTGGCTATGCCATCTGAGGTCAAAGTTACGGCCAGAGTGCCTCCAAATCCGACCATTTCCCATGGCCACGGTGCACTCGCCCGCTCAAGCTGTCGTCAACGGAGGGGTCAGACCAGCTCTGCCTCCTGAAGTGCACCGGGACATAACGTAGACCCCCGGGAAATAACCACATTACCCTGCATTCTTTCTGTGCTTTGTGCACTTATCACGACTGCTACAGACCCACAGGCTGTAATTACTGGGGGGAGGGGGTCCCTTTGCAACCAGAAGAGCCCATTTTTAGATGCACCCTTGGATTCCATCGCCATCCCCAGCAAGTATTGGCAGGGCCTCGTTGAGACACTCCAGATGGGGACTACTCAGAGCAGGGAATCCTAGAAACCTGGAACCACAGGGTTAGAAGGAACTGCAAGGGTCATGTAGTCAACCTCCCTGCCCCCTGAGATGCAGGGTTTGTTGCGTTGACAAGACACTGGGAACCACTTCCAAACCAGTTTGGGTGGAAGCTGCCCATTCCCAAAAAGCTGTTGCTAAACGCTGGTGACCATGCTCCACCGTGGAGAACAGCCCATGTGGGAGCCGCTCAGGAGGTGAGAAACTGCAGCTGCCCTTTCTCTGTGTGCCAGCCCCTCTGCTCACATGCTGACCAAACACTGTGTTAGGATATAGATATTCAGGCCTGTCTGCAAAGGCCTATACTTTAAGAATGTAGGTGGATTCTTATCACTTAGCTAGTTATAGAGGTATAAAAGAAAGAATCAAAGATCACTGTCTGTGGAGTGGCCTTCTCTTCCTGTGACAGGCTAAGGCCTTCAGCTAAGATGTAGTTAGGCAGCCATAAGCTGGGAAGTGTCTGGTTACATCCTCACATTCCAAACTAGTCACATTGAAATAAGGTGCTATTGGGCTATTAGGAAAACAATCCTGTCCTGATATTTCTGTCACCTCCAGAGAAAGGGAAGAGCCTAGAAGATGTAAAAGGAAACGTAGTTTGATCGCATCCTGTCTGGCAAGAACTCACTTATCAACAGACACAGCTGGAGAACCCTTATGTCTGTATAGATGTAGTTGTGAAATCCTCACTTCTGTATTGTTTTGTATGTTTATTTGCATGGTCTTTGTCTGGTTCTGTGATTGTTTCTGTCGCTGTATAATTAATTTTGTTGGGTGTTGTTGCCAGCAGATAACTGCCTGAGGCCAAGCACCAGCGGGGGGGTCCGTCGCCTGGTGTGCCGCGCCAATAAACACACCAGGCTGGAGAAGCAAACCAAGTTTATTTGAGATCTCAAAGCGGTGCAGGGAGATTGACTCAGATCAAGCACA